>NC_139219.1:196492865-197092865 GCF_055691185.1 Crinia signifera
TGTCATATTAAATCCCACTTCATGCAAACTGGGTATGGATCATATGGTTGACCTAGAGATGGTCGACAGTCATTAGGTCAACACCCCTAGGTTGACATACTGCAAGGTCGACAGGGGTCTAGGTAGACATGGGACAAGGTCGACAGGTTATTAGCCAACCCTAGTCCTCTAGAGCCACCAACAGTGCATGTTTTGCAGGTCTCCTCACAGAATCACATGTGAGCTAATTAGCTCCATCTGTGTATCTTTTAAAATGTGTCAGTGATTAATGAGTGCAGCTGTGCAGCAGCTAGGTTGTCTGGAAAATGTGAACTGTTGGTATCTCTCGAGGGCTAGGATTGGCTACCACTGGTCTAGGTCAACAGTCAAAAGGTCGACATGGGGTTTTTCACTTTTTTTTTACCCGATTGTCGACATAGACAAAGGATTAAGTGCACTGTGTCCACTCATCATGCTTTATAGGCATGGTGCCGCGCTGCAAACGGCACACTATTTTATTCTTCCACCACGCCCTAGTGGATGGTAGGGCATCAAATAAAGCCTGTTGGCACATGCCGGCTCAAAAACCAGTGAACAGTGAAAAACCCCATGTAGAACCTTTTGACTGTCGACCTAGACCATATGGACCTAATGCTTTTGTCAACCTAATGACCTGTCGACCTTGTCCCATGTCGACTTAGACCCCTGTTGACCTTTCAGTATGTCAACCTAGAGGTGTCGACCTAATGACGGTCGACCATCTTTAGGTCAACCAACCGACCGTATCCCTGCAAAAGAAAGGGTATATTTACTAAAGTCTAGTTATAGAACTAGAGATATTGTCGATAGCAACCAGTCAGAATCTACTTATCATTTATCTACACCTATTTATAATTAAATAAAAGCTAGAATCTGATTGGTTGCTATGGGCAACAACTCCACTTCTATAAAACCGCAGTACCTGTCTTGCTGCAACTAGCAATGGTAGATTTAATAGTAAAGGAGCAATTTAATTCTGATAAGCAGAGAGAATTTGATTTGGGTGGGGTTTTACTTCAAAGTGAGATCTATATTGCAGTGTAAAAATAAAGCAGTCAGCACATGTTACATCTGCCCCACTTGAAGTGCACATGGTATTGTCCATTTGAGAAGGAATTTGACTGTGCAAGTGAACCAAAATAAGGGCCTATATACAGTAGTATCTCAGGAAGATTTTACATTACCAGGCCCAGTACATACAGTATGCGTGAACTAAGCAAATGCACATGCAGTGTAGGAGAAAGGGCACAGGGCAGATAAGGTGAAAGGATCCAATCAAATCCCTCTTCACAATCTGAAATCTGTAGAAGGCATGTGCTCCTCAAACTTTCTGTTTTCTGCATTTGCTGAATGAAGGTCCACATGCTATGGGGATTGTGAATGATGAAGGTGGAATGGACTGTCAGTGAAAAGCAGTAGATATCAGTAATACAGTATACTGTATCCTGTGTTATCTGTACGATGAATTGGTAATTTACATAATTTAAAATAGGTGAAAAATAATGGGGTAGATTTATCAACATTCGATCAGGGGAATATGCGCTATCCCCGTGCGTTATTGCAGGGGATAGCGCTTCCCCTGATCTATGACACCCGCTGAGTGGGTGTCTAGCGTGCGGCGGTGTGGGACAGGAGGCATAGCGCAGCTACGATATTTCGTACTGTGTGCCTGCCTCCTGACTAATTTATGAATGGTCAGCATCGCTGACCGTTCTGCCGCCTGCAGCTATCGACTTCGACAGCTGCAGGCGGCGGATGCCCTATGCCCACAGCAGGGACAGCGCTGTCCCCGCTGCTGGCTCTGAGCTGCTATCGCGAGAGTAGCGAGATCCCGCGCATGCGCAGTCCAGCCGGCCGGGGGGGAAGGAGACGGTGCAACAGTATTAACTGATGCGCTGCCTCCAGGAGGGGACATCGCCGGAGGGGGGAGGTAGCGCTTTGTTGCCCCGAGTCCGGCCAGTCGGGATCCCTACGTCGGGCTAATGACTGTCAGAACCATATACCACACCCATCCATATAATGCATAGTTGTACAAGCAGAACAGAACAAAATAAACGTCACTCCGGGTCTGGTGTCACATCAAAGTTTACTGTGTAATGTCTACGCCGTCTCGGGCCAAGCCCGTCTTCAGTTGTACAAGCATGCACATAACCTTATACATCAGGCCGATAGTAAATTAGCGCAGATATGATCCCGATGCACAGCCCTGCCACGTCGGAATCAAAAGTAGAAATTGACAGCTACCAAAATGCTCCATGTGTACACACTATTGCATTACTTACATTTATTTGTAGCAGAAAACAATCATTATGCTTAAACCGAAGTCTGCAACAGTGTAATTAACTTGTGCCAGCTAAGCAGACATTTGCTTCTTTCTGGTCTGTGAGATCTGTCCTATTTCAACTGTAAAAAAGTTTACTTTAATGAAATAAAATGGCAGTGTGGTGCAGCTGCTATGGGTCCCAGCAGCTTTGTGGAGGGTTCGCCCTGAAGGCAACCCCCTGTGCCATTTAGTACTTTTTATTTATCTATTCCACTTTAGTAGTGCTGCCGCAGGCCAGGTTTGAGGCCAGGCAGTTTACTTACTGTGAAGGAGGCGGAAGGCGGAACCTCCCTCAATGTGTGCCCAGAGCTGCTGCAGTAGCGGCAATGGTGGTGCGTTGCTGATGGACCATGGACCACCTGTGCCGTTACCGCAGCTACACTTTCAGATTTTGCAGCTCTGTACACACATTGAGGACGGCTCCACCCCACTCTCACTAAGTAAACTGCCAGGTCCCAAGCCTGGCCTTCAGCAGCATTAATCAATAAAAAGCAAATGAGAAAAGAAATCTAAAGGCCTCATAAAAGCTGTATCCCCTGCACCCGCTACAGTTGGAGGGTCTGTCCATCCATCTATGCCCCACATTGTGCTCCGTCAGAGTATACCCACACCCTGTCCCTTTATCCATCTATGCCCCCTCCCTTCCATTTAGGCCCCTCCCATCTGTCCATCTATGCCCTTCCCATCTGTCCGTCCATGTCCCCTCCTGTCTGTCCATCTATAACCCTACCCGTTTGTCTATGCCCTCAAGCGTTTGCCCATGCCCTCATATGGTGCTCTGTCCTTTTGTCTGTTAATGCCACCAATGTCAATCTATGCCCCTGTGCATCCTTCCATCTATTCCCCCTTTCATCTGTCTCTATATAGACCCATATGGTGCTCTATCTGTCTGTTAATCTGTCTATGCGCCCCCCCGAGTCTATACCGCCTCCCAACCATTTGTCCATTTATGCCCCCCCCCCCCAGTCTGTCAGTCTATGCTCTTCCCATCTCTGCCCCATCTCTTTTGTGCACCCTCCCATCCATCTGTTTGTCTACCCCTCCATCTGTCAGTTTGTCTACTCCCATCTTTCATTCTATGCTCCCTCTCTTCTATCCATCTGTCTGTTTATGCCCCTCACATCTGTCTGTCTACGTTCCCATATGGTTCTGTCTGTCCAACATCCATCTTTGCCCCCATATGGTGTTCTGTCAGTCCATCTGCCCCTGCATCCAGCTCCCCACCCCCAGGGCCGGCCTTAGGCATAGGCCAACTAGGCAATTGCCTAGGGCATTTGGAATGCCTAGGGGCATCAGCAGCTTCTGCTGATTAAAATGATATGCAGCATGCCTATATTCTGTGTGTGAGTGAGGCTATATCTGCATATGAAATAGTGTATTCATGGAAATCACTGTAACATAGCATTCCGTATGCAGGTACAGCCACAGTCGCACACAGAATATAGTCCTGCTGCATATCATTTTAATCAGCAGAAGCTCCTTGTGTGTGCTGGTCATAACAATGCAAATAAGACGAATTTTCAGCAAAAAAGGCACCGAATGGGTGTGCTGGTTCTATTTAAAATATTGCGGGTAGGGACACCAAAATGATGACTGCTATGATGAGGGTTGATGGTGCTGGGAAAGGGGAGACGGAACTAGTGGCAGTGCTAGGGGGCAACAGTCAAAATCTTGCCTAGGGCGTAATTTAGGCTAGGGCCGGCTCTGCCCACCCCCCTCCATGCACAGTTCCCCCTCCCCCTGTCCTGTGGCTGCAGTCATGTAGGGGTAAATTTACTAAAGCTTCTAAAAGTTCAAAGTGGGGATGTTGCCCACAGCAACCATTCAGATTCTAACTCTCATTTCTCTATTGCGGCAGTTCTCAAACTGTGGGTCCTGACCCCAAAGTGGGTCCTGATCTTCTCAGCACGGAAATAATGATTGGTTGCTATGTGCAACATCCTAACTTTACACTTTTAGAAGCTTTAGTACATCCCTCTCTCTCTCCCTAGCACACTCTCCTGCTCCTCTCTCTCTCTCTCTCTCTCTCTCTCAACGATACTGTCTCTCTCATTCCCTCTTTTTTTATCTCTCTCCTCTTGACACCCTCTGTCTCTCTCTCCCCTCTCTCCTGCCCCTAAAGGGCATTGCAGTGACAAAGGCTGGGAGGGGCCTTTTCAAAATATTGCTATGGCCCCACAAAGTTCTAGTTACACCCCTAGGTAATTGCTACAGTACTGTACTTCATACATTCTACTGTTTGTGACAAACCATGGAACGGTGCCTACCCGGCTGCAGCATGGGATGAAGCAGTGAGAAGAATAAGAAGGGAGATGAGCAGGCCGGTCAGCAGCATCTTCGTCTGTCAGCTCCCAGTTCTCCTCCACAGGATGTATTATGTTCTTGCACTTCCCACAGACTTTATTTTCTAGACGTTTTTCTTGGAGCAAATAAATGACTCGTGTTAATATTCTGTGAGTGAATCATGCAGGCAGTCCAGCAGCAGCAGCCCGCCCCTTCCCTCCTTACTGCACATGGAAGCCGGGGGCTGCACTCTCTCCTCCTCATACTCTACTTACCTGGCTGCTGCAGCTGCTGCTGCTGCTGCTGCGGAGACAGGGAGATGTTCGGCTGTAGCGTGTAGTGTACCACACCCTGGCTGATGAGTTTAGACGTGAAGTGAGCTAATCATGCTGCGAAGTGGAAAGTATGCCCTGGCCACAAGTGAGTCAGATGGAGACAGGGCACACGCTTCCCGCAGCCTCCAACAAACAATCTCCTTACACTGCACATTTGTGCTACAGGGGGGACTGGCCTGGGCAAGGAACACGCTCTTACGTTACTGCAGCATGTATTTGGCATGGAACACTATCATTTCCATGTGACGCTGGGGAAATCTGCAGCACAGTACATGGAGCAGACACTGTTAGCTTACAAGCCATTGAGAATTGGAATATTTATTTTTATAAACATGTAATTATAATATCTCATTTCATACAGTGACCTGCTGACAATGAAACATTATATTTAGTTCCTGCTGGAACTAATATTACTGGCATTATTGATTTATCATTCAATGGGTTGGCACTGCAGTGTTGTTCCTCTCCTCATCTTCCTCCAACTCTCTCCCCTGCTTTCCCCATCCCCAGAGCCTGGGGAGGGTGTTTTCAGCACCTTAGGCAAAACTACTGTACTGCTCCCACCACCACCCACACACCAATACTGACTTTACAGGACCTCAGGTGAAAGTGTGTAGGTGACGTCTTAGAAGTTCAACACCCGCCATTTGCATTAAGCTCAGCAAGGATGCTTCTCTGAGTCATCCTTACTTACAGCAACGGAATGGGCTGCCGAATTGGCCCTGGCATTTGTGCATGCACGCAACCTTTGTTGTGCGCGTGCACACGCGGACGCGCGCACGCATTCACACACATTCACATGCTGCCTCTCCCGGCTTGCAGGAGAGAGGGGAATAGCAGCACGTGATGCCCCCCTCTCTCCTGGACCTCAGCGGCACACAGAGAGAGTCGCCGGACCCGTCGCAAGGTGAAGGCGGAGCCTCCACCTTTCACAAAGAAATCTGCCCCTCTGGCAAATGCCAGCCTTGCTTACTTATGTGGTAGTAATGTAGGGTACACACCAGGACGACCACCGTCGTCCACGACCGATAGACAACCATGGAACGATTTCCCTTGGACTTCCCGGGAGCTCCCAGGCAGTCCCTAGCAAACGATTAGCAAAAATTGTGTTTTTTTGCGGAACGATCTCGATCCGATCCCGATGCGCCCGTGATGGTCGTTAAGATGGTCGGATCGCTGTTTTTTTTTTTTTGCAAGAACACATGCGACCGTCGTCAGATTGGCCTTTGAAATTTGAATGAAGGGGCTGGACTAGCAGAGGGGGATAGGAATAGTAGCAGCCATTTTAAACCAGTGTATTTCTGCTTTGTTACTAGTGAGGCTTGGTTTATACCTGCTGAACGCTGGACATAGCTATTTACACATTACTTTGTTTTGCCTGCCATTACAAAGTGTCTTTTATCCCTGCACTATGGAGAATGCAGTGATGGGTAGTCACCAGCAACAGTACCTGCTCTATTATGCAGTGCTGAAGCTCAGGCGTCAGAGGGCCCAGCGCAGGAGAGAAAGATCATGCTGGACAAAGCAGTGGCTACTGCAGCGTCAGACTCGTTCGCACATGCCACTGCTCAGGGACATCAGGGAAAATAACCCAGACGATTTCCGGAACTTCTTGAGGATGGATGATGCCACATTCCAGGAATTGCTGCGTCTGGTGACTCCCCACATCGAGAAGCAGGATACCAAGTATCGCGTGGCTATCCCTGCTGAGGAACGGCTGGTGGTGACCCTGAGGTTTCTGGCGACAGGACGGTCTCTTGCTGACCTGAAGTTTGGATCCCTAATCTCCCCGCAAGCTTTGGGCCTCATCATCCCGGAGACCTGCAAAGCCATTGTGAAGGTGCTGCAGTACCAGTATTGCAAGGTAAGGATGAAAAATACACCGTACACTTTATTGTGCAAACAAAATATTTTTATTTATAATTTAGGCCTAGGACAGAAACAGGTTTTTTAGGCCTTTCATATGTAAAACATGTAAAATAGTAAATAGATTTATTGCGTCAACACAAATATATTATAATACCATATATAAAAGATATTGTACAAAAACACACACTATATATAAACATTTAAGTATGTATGACCCAGTTTAAACTTTCCCAATAAGTACGGGCTACTGTGTGGCAGAGGATGTCTGCCGCAGATATGTAAAGGCTGCGGCCCACATGGCGCATGGCGCAGATGCAATGGCCCTGTCCCCATTGACATACCTCCCAACTTTTGGCTTTAAGAAATAGGGACACTCGCGCGGCGAAGCCGCGCGAGCGTCCGAAAAGGGGGCGGGGCGTATGCGAATGAGGGCGCGGCTTATGCTAATTAGCCGCGACCTCATTTTCATACAAGAATAGACGCGGTGCGCATTCGCACAGCGTCTATTCTACTAGATTGGGGGGTCTCCCAACTGCCACCCCCCGCAGCGGGACAATGCCTGCCGCGGGTGGGACAGAGGGACAGGACCCGAAAATCGGGACTGTCCCTCTAAAATCGTGACAGTTGGGAGGTATGCATTGATGTGCGCCATACGCCATGTGAGCAGTGGCCATCACATACCTGCAGCTGAGACCATGTCTGCCGCACAGTACCCCATACTATTGGCAAAGACAAAAGGGCAATAAATGGAGTTTGCTCTCCAGATTGAGGAGAATCCTGTTCTCCCTCTGGTAATGCAGGTACAGGTAGCAGCATATACGTAGAAAAAAAAGACACTCTGGTAACTTATGAAACAGGCCCTTACAACAGTAGGGATAAGGTACTGTGTGGCAGAGGATGTCTGCCGCAGATATGTAAAGGCTGCGGCCCACATGGCGCAGATGCAATGGCCATGTCCCCATTGATGTGCGCCATACGCCATGTGAGCAGTGGCTATCACATACCTGCAGCTGAGACCATGTCTGCCGCACAGTACCCCATACTATTGGCAAAGACAAAAGGGCAATAAATGGAGTTTGCTCTCCAGATTGAGGAGAATCCTGTTCTCCCTCTGGTAATGCAGGTACAGGTAGCAGCATATACGTAGAAAAAAAAGACACTCTGGTAACTTATGAAACAGGCCCTTACAACAGTAGGGATAAGGTACTGTGTGGCAGAGGATGTCTGCTGCAGATATGTAAAGGTTGCTGCCCACATGGCGCATGGCGCAGATGCAATGGCCCCATCCCCATTGATGTGCGCCATACGCCATGTGAGCAGTCGCCATCACATACCTGCAGCTGAGACCATGTCTGCCGCACAGTACCCCATACTATTGGCAAAGACAAAAGGGCAATAAATGGAGTTTGCTCTCCAGATTGAGGAGAATCCTGTTCTCCCTCTGCTAATGCAGGTACAGGTAGCAGCATATACGTAGAAAAAAAAAGACACTCTGGTAACTTCTGAAACAGGCCCTTACAACAGTAGGGATAAGGTACTGTGTGGCAGAGGATGTCTGCCGCAGATATGTAAAGGCTGCGGCCCACATGGCGCATGGCGCAGATGCAATGGCCCCGTCCCCATTGATGTGCGCCATACGCCATGTGAGCAGTGGCCATCACATACCTGCAGCTGAGACCATGTCTGCCGCACAGTACCCCATACTATTGGCAAAGACAAAAGGGCAATAAATGGAGTTTGCTCTCCAGATTGAGGAGAATCCTGTTCTCCCTCTGGTAATGCAGGTACAGGTAGCAGCATATACGTAGAAAAAAAAGACACTCTGGTAACTTATGAAACAGGCCCTTACAACAGTAGGGATAAGGTACTGTGTGGCAGAGGATGTCTGCTGCAGATATGTAAAGGCTGCGGCCCACATGGCACATGGCGCAGATGCAATGGCCCCGTCCCCATTGATGTGCGCCATACGCCATGTGAGCAGTGGCCATCACATACCTGCAGCTGAGACCATGTCTGCCGCACAGTACCCCATACTATTGGCAAAGACAAAAGGGCAATAAATGGAGTTTGCTCTCCAGATTGAGGAGAATCCTGTTCTCCCTCTGGTAATGCAGGTACAGGTAGCAGCATATACGTAGAAAAAAAAGACACTCTGGTAACTTCTGAAACAGGCCCTTACAACAGTAGGGATAAGGTACTGTGTGGCAGAGGATGTCTGCTGCAGATATGTAAAGGCTGCAGCCCACATGGCGCATGGCGCAGATGCAATGGCCCCGTCCCCATTGATGTGCGCCATACGCCATGTGAGCAGTGGCCATCACATACCTGCAGCTGAGACCATGTCTGCCGCACAGTACCCCATACTATTGGCAAAGACAAAAGGGCAATAAATGGAGTTTGCTCTCCAGATTGAGGAGAATCCTGTTCTCCCTCTGGTAATGCAGGTACAGGTAGCAGCATATACGTAGAAAAAAAAAGACACTCTGGTAACTTATGAAACAGGCCCTTACAACAGTAGGGATAAGGTACTGTGTGGCAGAGGATGTCTGCTGCAGATATGTAAAGGCTGCGGCCCACATGGCGCATGGCGCAGATGCAATGGTCCCGGCCCCATTGATGTGCGCCATACGCCATGTGAGCAGTGGCCATCACATACCTGCAGCTGAGACCATGTCGATGGTAAATTATAAAATAGCCTATTTTTTAATACAGATCCTCAAAAACAGGAGACTCCGGATCTTCTATCAGTAAAGAACTGTAGAATTGACTGTACTGGGAGGGTTGAGAAGGCTGTGTAGGTGTTGACTGGGTATGTGTTGGAAGTGTGCTCGACTGGCCTGGTACGGTGGTAGGTGGTACGGTGGCAGGCGGAGTAGGCACTGGTGATTCTAATGACAGTGGTGTGTCTGGTGCACTACCCATGCCAACTATTTTAGTGCCACTGTTGAGATACCCTAAACTGCCATTATACACCAACTCCATGCATAACTTTTCAAAAGTAAGTTGCTGGTCCGGAGCCATGTTGCGAACACACTCTGCCACATAAGTGAAGTAGTTGTCATGTTTGTCCGGGTTTCTTTGCAGGACTCGCTGTGCCCGCATCAAAAATTCTTCATGTGCTGCTGCTTCTCCTTTTTTTTCTTTGCCACGCATTTTTTTGGCACGGGGGAGTGGTGGAGTGGGTGATAACTATAGGATATGCTTAGCCATTGTATTTTATTATAATAATCAATAATGTTTCAATATAAGAAGGAATTCTTAACATATTAGCCTGTAACTGCAAAGAGAAAGCACCTGCACTTTGGTTTCAGAGAAGAATCACATGTCAGCTATCTGCGCTCATCACAGAGTCAGACTAGACAGCCAGTGACCACAAAGATAGATGTGCTAGGAAACTGTAGCTCAACAGACGTGCAGATATGAAACCAAAGCTGTATGAAACTATAAGATTAGATAAGGGACGCTAGACATAGCATTTACTTTTATGTTATCATATGTACAAGGGGATTTTTTGTAGTCTGTACACCCTGTGTTGGGCAGGATATGTGTGGGCGGCCAACTATGGCTGCATATAAATATGTAAGCTGTTCTCAATAAACTTTAGAATGCTTTGGAGACATAACTGTTTGGTGGTGTCTTTTCTCATTGTGTTCTCACCAATGCATTGGTAAAAGGTATCTGAGAGGTGACCTGATTAATTGAAGGAATTTCTTATTGATCCCAACTGCGGTATCATGGGTTCCAGGGTGGGTGGCGGAGTGCGTGCCGGAGTAGGAGCTTCGCTCGATGTGCATGCATTTTCTGATAGGACAGACAGGTCTGGGGTTGCAGGTGGGTAGTCACCAAGCTGTAAAAAATTGAACATGTTTACTAATCAATTCTATTTACTTCTAATTTCAGTTCCCTACCAGCGTGAATGAATGGAAAGTCATCGCAGAGGAGTTTGAACAGCGATGGAACTTTCCAAATTGCGGTGGAGCCATTGATGGCAAACATGTCCGCATAGCCCAGCCTATCAATAGTGGTTACTACTACTTTAATTACAAGGGCTATTTTAGCATTGTACTAATGGTTGTGGTGAATGCGAACTATGAGTTTATCTTCCTGGATGTAGGAAGGAATGGCCGTGCATCGGATGGTGGCACTTTCAAGGACACAAAGTTCTACGAAAGGCTCATAGCGAACACCCTTCACTTGCCGTCTGTCCAGGAAACTAAACAGGGGCTTAACTTTGTGTTTGTGGCAGACGAGGCTTTTGGCCTGCACGAGCATGTCATGAAGCCATATGCGCAAAGGGGCCTGAACCATGACAAAAGGATCTTTAACTACAGGCTATCCAGGGCACGGCGTGTTGTGGAAAATGCTTTTGGCATCCTGGCTAGCCGGTTTCGCATTTTCCACACTGCCATTAACCTGAGGGTGGACAAAATTGACTGGGTTGTCACGGCGTGCTGTGTCCTGCACAATTTGCTCCGCAGAAAAGCCACACAGCAAAGGGCTACAGGCACAGCACTCCAAGAAGACCAAGATCTGCCAAAGGAGGTAGTGCAGATATCCTCCTTGCAAACCCCAACACAACACTTCACAGGGAGTGCACGAGCCAAACAGGTGAGGGAAGAGTATATGGCCTACTTTAATGGGGAGGGGGCTGTGGATTGGCAGGAGGAATCAATTAGATAGCCAAAAAAAACAGACTCACCGATGCAGACTGCGAATTCTCCTCCTCCTGCGCCGTGACTTCTTGGTTTTCATGTTCGACCATCAGGACTACTCCTGTCCTCATCGACTCCTGGCTGAGGGTGAATGTCAACCGATCATAGTACCAGAGAGATGTTTGATACATCTCGTCGACTCCAGCACCAGACTTCTTTGCAGCCTCCACCTTCTTGTGTTCCTTTAAGAACACCGTGCGCAGATTCTGGATGCGTTTCCACACCCATTCTACATTGGCCTCTGGATGAAATGGGAGACTGTAGCGAGACAAGTCCTCCAAGGCTTGGTTTCTTTTCATTTTGTTCGAATACTCTTTTGACTTTGTTCGCCACAGGCATTCATGGGAACGATACTTCTCGATAAACCCTTCTAAAAATTCTTGTTCTTTTGCGTTGGACATTGGGACTGTAAAAAGATAAAACCATTTTAGTTGTTATATCCATGTTTTGTTTCATATTTAAATTTTTATAGTTATAGTTACCAGTTTACCTAGTTCTTATGTTTTAAGTATTTAAAATGTTAATAAACTTTTATGAAAACCACTATACATTTTATTGTACAGATTGCTATTCACACACACAGGTGAATGGGGCCTAGCAGAGAGGAGTGCATGGAATACTGCAATGGTGGACAATGGTTATAAGTATATATCTATATATACACAAACACACACACACACACAGGTGAATGGGGCCTAGCAGAGAGGAGTGCATGGAATACTGCAATGGTGGACAATGGTTATATGTATAAATCTATATATACACAAACACACACACAGGTGAATGGGGCCTAGCAGAGAGGAGTGCATGGAATACTGCAATGGTGGACAATGGTTATAAGTATATATCTATATATACACAAACACACACACACACACAGGTGAATGGGGCCTAGCAGAGAGGAGTGCATGGAATACTGCAATGGTGGACAATGGTTATATGTATAAATCTATATATACACAAACACACACACACACACAGGTGAATGGGGCCTAGCAGAGAGGAGTGCATGGAATACTGCAATGGTGGACAATGGTTATATGTATATATCTATATATACACAAACACACACACAGGTGAATGGGGCCTAGCAGAGAGGAGTGCATGGAATACTGCAATGGTGGACAATGGTTTATATGTATACACACACACATGGGGCCCACCCGAGCAAACAGTGACATGGTCGGGTGCACGGTTGCCAAAACAGTGCTCTATACACACTATATACATTGGTGGCAACAGTGTGATGCATAGGAGAGCATTGGGAGTGCAAACATACCAGGTTGTTGTTCTGGGAGATGAGACAAGAAGGAGAGTGCAACTACTGCGCCAGCACTGTTTGCTATGTGGAAAAACATGGCGCCGGGGGAGTGTTTAGGAAATGCCACTCAAATAGGCTGGATCAAACGACGGACGCACCGACGGACGGCCGACGGAGGCGGCAAAAAACACTCACGATCTGCATGCAATTGACGGTCGGTCGGCCTGGGATTGACGGATCCTACCTGCAGCACGTAGGATCCGACCAAACGAGTGGCGTGTACGCGCATCGGATCGGAATCGGATCAAATAAATGACAAAAACGCACAAAAGTACATACAATCTGCATACAACCGGTCGGAATTGGATCTAAATTGACAAAATCGGGCCCTAGTCGTCCTGGTGTGTACCCAGCATTAGACTCAGGGACATCACCCAGATTCTACGGCCCCTAGACAGCTTCCTAAGCAGGGCCTGATTAGCCAATGGGCTGATTAGGCTGCTGCACTGTGGTGGAGGGGTGCAGGACTGGCACAGTAGATTTCTCTGGGGTGAGAGAGCATCCTGGTGCCGCTGGAGTTTGGGCCGAGCAAGGTCTCTGTGGCTCTTACAGAAACTACTCATCATGGGGTCCCTACCTCAGAGACACTAGCAATCCCAGCAGGCACCGATGCTCCCACAGTTCTCAGAGGAGATCTCACAAGACCTTGCTTTGCCCAAACTACATAAACTACATAAAATTGGGCTACATAAAACTAAACTTTGCTGGCATCTGTGCCATTTAGATGGTTTCATTTTTTTTTCATTTCATATATTCCCTGCTTCTATTGGATGGAGATGTATAAACTTATACAATATGTTGTACTCATCACTTTAACCTCCTTGGGCCAGATGTACTTAGCTTGAAAGTGAAAAAATGGAGAGTGATAAATCATCAACCAATCAGCTCCTAACTGTTATTTTTGAAACTCAATCTGGACTGTGGCAGTTAGGAACCGATTGGCTGGTTGTTTATCAATCTCCATTTTATCACTTTTCAAGCTTTGTACATTTCTCCCATTATATTTTTTTGTTGGAATCCCATTATGGAATCATTATAGTTCATTGAGGCAGCGGGGTATGGGGGGAGGAATCAGCTGCGTGGGGGAGACATCCTGTGTGGGGGAGTCTGGCTGTGAGAGAGCAAGAATATCTGGGCGCTAGGCTAGCCAAGCTGCGGGGAGGGTGTTAGACTGCATCATAGAAGTAGGTTGCAGGGAAGGGGGGGGGGGGGCTGCTATGGATGCCAGCTGATACACTGATAATCTGGCAAAATGGATGATACACTACAGTGCTAGAACCGAGAGTGCTGGATTATCGGTGTTGTACCTGTGCGTAAAAAAATGTGACAGCATGAATGTCCTTATTTTCACTATTATTATTTTTTTATTAACAGTTTCTTATATAGCACACACATATTCCGCAGCACTTTACAGAGAATATTTGAACATTCACATCAGTCCCTACCCCAGTGGAGCTTACAATCTATATTCCCTACCACATGTACACACACACAGACACTCTAGGGTTAATTTTGTTGGGATCCAATTAACCTACCAGTATTTTTTTCAATTGTGGGATGAAACTGAAGTACCCAGAGGAAACCCACGCAAGCACGGGGAGAATATACAAACGCTGCACAGTTAGGGCCATGGTGGGAATCGAACCCATGACCTCAGCTCTGTGAGGCAGTAATGCTAACCATCACATTGTCAGTACCATAGGCTTGCGCAGCACATTTTATTAGGGGGTGCACATTTCATTAGGGGGTGTCTTACACGCCCATTTGGTGTGTCTAACACCACCAATCAGACGTGTCTACCATCAGCTATTCGCACTCGCTACAATATAAAACATCTCTCAGCCACACCATAATCTTCTGCCAAGTTCAATTTTAATCTTCTAATTACTCTGTGTAACAGTACATGCAAATAAAGGCCCTTATTTAGGTTCATTCGTTCGCATGCACACACGCACGCAGTGTTACACTTCAAAACAGCTCGCACGCATCCTGCAGAGTCACGCCTCTAGGGCTTGCGAACTAATTCGTTCGCACCCATACAAAAAAGGGTGTGGCCTTCCATGGCGTGCAATTAAAAATGCTCGCACGCGCCAACACATTTTCACACACACACGCACCACAGTGTGCGTGCGAACATGCTACACATGGCAGAGTGAAAATGGACATAAAGGTCTGTTATATAAGGCCAATTAATACATGTGTTAAGTGCATTTGCATTTGTGACATACAATTCACCAAACCATAATAATTGAAATGTGTCTGCTAACTCGTGTTTGGTTTTGTGATGCAACCTGAAGTGGAGCTAAATGATTGTAACAATCAAACAATAATTGGTCACAATGATGTTCAGGTGCTAATGAGTTCCACATTTCGCTACTGTGTTTTAAGCGTACGAATGAGCAGTTCACAAGAAGTATGCTGTGCGAAACTGAAAACCTGCTTTGAGCTTACGAAAGTTTTGGAGTTTGTGTGGGAACAATCCGTGTTGCAGTCATGCGAAACCAAACCCACCACTCGAAGTGAACGCCCAGGTGTACGCCCATGTGTACGCCAAGTTTTGCTCATTATACTGGACGCGCCCATGCAAACGCCCACATCACGCCTACTGGGTAATCCTTCGCTCGGACAACAGAGACCGCTTGAAAGATTGCTTGCGAATAGGAATTTAGCAGTTTGCACATGCGCGTTGCATACACTGCACATGCGCAATGAGAGTAGGAGGTTGATACATGCGAATTCGCGTGCGAACGTGTCAATGTGAATAAGGGCCAAAGTCATAAACATATATGGATGATGCAGGTATGTAGTGATACGATAATGGTCTATTACAATTAACAATGCAAAACACACATAATTAATTGATGGGCGCTTGTTTTAATGGAATACCAGTTCTAAAAAGCAAAAGTATATACGGGTGGGTACAGCATTAGGGGGTGCACCCCTAACACCAGTGGCGTAACTATAAATTTTGCGCCCCCCCGCCAAATTTTTTCGCCGCCCCCCCCCCCCCCCCCCATACTGTAATATTAAAACTGTTAATAATACGCTAAGCCCACTCAGCACAGGTGTAGGAAGCACTCACCACCACACAACCACAGCATGACTTGTTATAGACAGAGAACTTCCTCATGCCCAGCCGACCACACACCTCCTCTTACCACACAATGGTACACTCAGGTGCCTGGGAACTACATGTGCCAGTATGCCCTGAGTGTGGAACAGAAGTGGCAGGCAGGGTGGGTGGGGATAGGAAGTGGGGCAGAGATGGGATTGCCCTAGTGCAGCTACTCACCCTTTGAAGTATGCCTTGACTCGGACCTGGTGGGAGTGATCTACCAGCTGGGACATGGTGCTGTCCCTCTGTGTCGGCATGTCCTCCAGGGGAGACGCTCACTGTGCCCGGTGCGGCGGCGGCAGCAGATCGCGGTGCCCGCACGCCTCCTCCCAGTCCCACCTTCCTGCTAGAGATAGTCCCGAATCCCTATAGTTATCCGCTGCGCTGCTGCCCGACCGCATCTGCGTCACTGTCCCGTCACTCGCTCCCGGCGCCGGCTCCTGCTGATAATGAAAAGTGACTCTTAGAAAATGGCTGCCAAAACTGTCTGCAATACGGGGGCAGCCATTTTCTAAGTGTCACTTTTCATTATCAGCAGGAGCCGGCGCCGGGAGCGAGTGACGGGCAGTGACCGCAGATGCGGCCGGGCAGCAGCGCAGCGGGTAACTATAGCACCGCAGCCCCCCAGGCGCCCATAGTTACTCTGCGCCTCCCCGCCATGGCGGGGGCTGCGGTAGCTTAGTTACGCCAGTGCCTAACACTCTATGTGCACACGCCTATGTTGTGTACATAGTGTACATTCTGAATAATTTATACAGAGCTGGCTAATGCACTTTGGCCTTTATTCTAGTTCACTCGCTAAGGCAAATTCCATCTCAAATGGACAAAACCATGTGCACTGCAGGTGGGGCAGGTGTTACTTGTGCAGAGAGAGTTAGATTTGGGTGGGGTTTTACTTCAAAGTGAGATCTATATTGCAGTGTAAAAATAATGCAGCCAGTATTTTCCCTGCACAGAAACAATAACTCACCCGCACATCTAACTCTCTGCACATGTTATATCTGCCCCCCCTGCAGTGCACATGGTTTTCCATTTGAGAAGGAATTTTTCTTTACGAGTGAAGCAGAATAAGGGCCAAAGGCCCGCTGGGAAGTGCATTAGTGCAAGACTGAGGTATTTTGTCTTCTGAATGATGTGGTTTTTTTGTAAATTTGCTACACAATGTTGTTGTCCCAGTTTGCAGATGTCAGTCTGTGTTGGTGGGATACAGTCACTAGGTCGACCCTATTTTGGTCGACATGCATTGGGTCAACCACTGAAGGTTGACAGGGCTTAAGTCGACACCTAAAATGGGTCAACATGACTAAGGACTAAGAATTTCTGTTCCTAAGGTCAGGGACAGAAATTCGACACAATCATTAGTCAACATTGGGAAGGTCGGCAGTCAAAAGGTCTGCCACATTGCAAAAGGGATCCACCACTGCGTAATCATGAAGTGGGGGTGCCACAATTCACTGTTTATTTTATGCTTAACAATGTGAAATCATCACACCACTGCTATTACTGCTGAGGGTCAGGGGCAAATTTACCCAATAGCGTCACTGCTCCCTTCATCATAGCCAGATTAAGCCAGTCATCAAGGGGCCCACCCACACAGAGGGGCCCCACACAGGGTCAGTGTAATCCAGCAATTGCAAAAAAAACCTGCCCCTAAAAAACACAACATTGGGTGGGCAGGCCCCGGGTACCCTCCAAAAAGGAGTCTCTGGGCTAAGGCTTCTTCATTATCAACTGACTGAGGACATCTTTATTCTTCACAGCATCCAACACACAGCAGCTGTTCCTGCCTCGCAGCTTTGCAAACTTGATGATGGCTGACAAGACAACCATGTGTGAGTAGCCTGAGAGAGGAGCCAGTTGCCAGGCAGGCATGAGAACAGGAAGAATACACATCAGTGAGGTCAATGTCTGGGGAGGTACTATGGGAAATTTATAAAGAATTGAAAATACAGCAGATGCCGGGTAGGAATCCATATGAGAGGCATCGGCCGTATTTTTGGAGAAATACACTTTGTAAATAGGGCAGATATATTAATCTGCCGTATTCGTGGATTCGTATTTCCCTGGTGGTGTAGGCAGCCGCATGCCTTCGTATTTATCAGATATATATATGTGTATATATATATATATATATATATATATATGAGAAAGATACCCATTGCAAAAAGTCCAGAAAGTCTCTCAGATCAGGATAGGTCCGAATGTCCCATAAATGTGTGCAGCTCCACTAAAAGGATCCAACCACGAATCCCAAGGAGGTATGCTTGTAAAAAAGAAGAAAATGAAGCGCACCAATCAGCAATAAATCAATTTTTTTTTACTTAAATAAATGCTGACGTACATAGGGTTAAAAGAAGATAGCTTTCCGTGTGGACTAGGCAGTATGGCCGGACCAGGCGCCGATGACGACTGCAGGCAGTGATTAGTTGCAGGCGGAGCGCAGCAGGTACACAGCAACCGGCCGGGAGCTTCCACAGATTACAGCACGGACCAGACCAGGACGTCACCACGTCGGGAACCAGTAACCACGATGTGGTGACGTCCTGGTCTGGTCCGTGCTGAAATCCATGGAAGCTCCCGGCCGGTTGCTGTGTACCTGCTGCGCTCCGCCTGCAACTGATCACTGCCTGCGGTCATCATCGGCGCCTGGTCCGGCCATACTGCCTAGTCCACACGGCAAGCTATATACTTTTAACCCTATGTACGTCAGCATTTGGGCTGTGGGCATTGGGCTGATTCTATTATAAAAAATAGAATCTATGGATCCAGTGCTAGACCCAGCAAAAGTGGGGAACAAAGGAGGGAGGTTCAGAGCGGCTCCAAGGATCAGGGGTACCAAAGATGTAGCTACAATGTCTGTTTAGATACTTTACACTCTGTCCACCCACCCGTTACCATGTCACCACCTCCATTGACCATGTTGCTGTGCTTTACTTGCACTTCCTTACCTGCCTCATCCTGCCATTGACGAGCAGTGAGAGCAGTAGAGGGCAGGGTGAGTGGCCTGAGCAGAGGGCAGGCCCTGATGGAAAGGGCACTGAACCTCAAACTGAACCTGCGATGTGCTGGCAAAGAGTCCTACAGCCAGCCTCTAAAAGAGTAGTAGCTAGGACCCAGTGACTGTTTAAAAATGAGATCAGCGACGACAGATGTTTGACCAATCAGAGACTCTGGCGTCCTCTCATCCTCTGTGCTGTGCAGGCGCTAGGCTACCGTACTCCACTGCAGACTAACAGTAGGCTCCATACATGAGGACAGTAGAGACGCTTCCCTGACAGCCCAGCCGGCAGCGCACTCACTGAGGTGAGCTGAGCCTTGTGCCTCACATCATTTCAATGAATCTCTCTGCCCATGACTAGAGGCCATGACCCAGCAGACACAGCACATTAACACCCTGCCTGCTGCATTATCGGCACTTTGTTTCTGCTAGCAAACAGCACAGTGCACACAGCACTATTGCTTGACCGGCTTGTATTGTTGTTCCTCTGCTTATTTAAAATTTCTGCTTCAATAATAGGTACTACCCACAGGCAATACTGTACATCTGCCTTGAACAGTACTCTAGTTTTCACTAATCTGTCGGACCATAGGCCTGATTCAGACCTGTTCCCTAGTCAGTGTATATTCGCTGCCTAGCGATCAGGTAAATGCTGCCCTGCTGAACACAAAATCCCCGCACTAGCATGCGAGTGGATGTGTACGCTTACACATCCAATCACATGCGAACACAAGAAGGCAAAATCATTCGATGGTCACTCACCATCGAATGATTTCTCTAATCTTCGCTCTGAAAAGTAAGTCTATACATATTTTTTTAGATGCCCGCTATCTGTCGAATTGGGAGTGGGCATCATCTTCATGCGACGTCAGCCACCCGCCCCCAAGCAGGCATGGACACGTTTGCAGGAATACACCTTGCTTTTCTATGGGCACAACCATAAAATGCTTGGTGGTCCCCTGCATCTGCCCCCTGTCCGCCCGTTCTAGAGCAAATTGCCACAGCAAGTGTGAAACTCGCCAAATGCATTCACTCCCGGGGTATGCACATGTGCAAAGCCCCACCATTGGGACCAGAGCAATTTATCGTCAGCCATGTTCTATTGCTGCATCAACCACACAGCATACCGAGTTTAATTTGGTGTAACCTAAGCATATATTAATTCTGTCAAATGTTAAATAGGTTACATACATTACTACTTATATACATGAGGCGTCGTTTTGTGGGAGCTGGGCCATGCCTATTTTGTGTTACGATGCCCTGGCCTGGACGCAGGAGACAATAGCTGGTTCCAGAAGACAAGGTGATCAGGCATGAGCCCGTAGCCGGGACCGCCGGTTAGGACGGCCACAGCGTGTACTACACTCACTCTGTTGAGTCCCCGAGGCAGATGGCAAACCCCTGCAGAGCTAGGCTTCACCTGGGGCCGCCGCTTTCGAAGGAGCGAGTTAGGCCCGCTCCGACACCGATGCAGCCAGGTCTTATGTACTGACAAGGGGAAAGCGATCGCCATGGGGTAACCCAAGAGGACCAGCTAACTAATGGACCTAACTGGGGAAAGGCCCCTAACTGCCGGCACCAGGCCAAGACGGGAGCGCGACCTAGTCGCAGACACCAGCTGATGGAAGGGAGTCTCCAACAATACACACCAGAGGGACCGTGACTCCCCAAAGCAGGAATCTGGAGGAAGAAGTGATACTCCTGCCTAAACAGAATTCTAATGACATACAGGGGCAAGGGAATATATACTGAAGAAAATAAAGGGGATAAAAGAGACACAAGAGAGGACACAAATTATTATCCCACGGAGGGGAAAAGCCACGGAGGGCCAGCGGACCAGGAAGGAAAAGACCAGGGCTCCACTGGAGCACTTACGTGACCCACAGAAGATGGAGACTGTGGGTCCGATGCAGGCTCACAGGCTGAGAATGGAACCCAGCTGAGAAGACCAGGAGAAGACTGGGAATGATCACCGCTGGAATAACTGACAGACAGGCTGGGAACACCTGGAAGACTGAAGCAGAGTACTTCAGCCAGGAAACCGAGGACCGAAGACCTAGGGGACCGGAAGGCACAAGCAGTATAGCAGAAAGCTATAACCGGCGTCCGGCAACGTCCCCCGCCGCGTGCAGGGACTCCCGGACGGCGGCGTGCAACATTTTGGCATGGTATTGGCTCTTTGCCTTAACATAACATGGTCTGTCTCTCTCTCTCTCTCTCTCTATCTATACTTTGGGTGGGGTTTTTACTTCAAACTGATATCTATATTGCAGTGTAACAATAAAGCAGCCAGTATTTACCCTGCACAGAACTAACACTCTCTGCATGTTACATCTGCCCCTCTGCAGTGTACATGGTTTTGTCCATTAAAGAGAAAATTTGCTTTTGCAAGTGAACCAGAATCAGGCCCCTAGTGAGAATGCTTCTGACAGAACCAGATTCCGTCTGTGCCTCGAGGATGCTTTTCGGTTATATGTGATAATAAGCTGCAATATAAATTAATATAGCACAGACATGTCAGTACAAATACTGTGTCTTGAAATATGACTCCTTGCTGTAATCTAAGTTGCTAGTTTTTTTATGTTTAAGCAATCTTATAATGAAAACCTTATATTAGGGATGGCCATCGACCATCGATGATTCGAAATCGATGGTTTATGGCCGATGTCGAATACTTTTGCCATCGATGGGGGAGAACCAGATGGTTTCCCTCCATCGATGGAACAGCAATGATCGAATGATCGTTCTTTACCGCCACCGAAGAAGAAGAAAAATAGGGAAGGGTGGGGCTTCTTGGACAGAGGGTGATCAATATAACTCGTGATCATTCCTACCCTGTCTAAACCCTCCCCCTGCTCTGATAGGCCTTGTGCCCATCCTCATTAACATGACATGTGACCAACTGCAGATTGTCCCCTGTGAGAACCCTCAGTGGTTTATGTTCACCTCAGGCTTAATCAGCCTTCTGTGTTTCTTATGGCATGCAATGTGATGCGATGCGATTTCACTACCCTGAATAACCCTCTACGCAAATGGAGTAGTGGGCGCCGTGATAATACACAAGTACCCTCATGTATCCCAAAGGAAGGAATAATAAACATAGTAATATGCCTAATCATGTAACTATCAAGTAATACCTAGTATGGAGCATAGTTTCCTACCATCCGGCATTCTGCATGAGACTCCCTGAACTAACAGCAACCTCCCTCTCTCCCTCATTAGTCTAACAATCTCCCTCATTTCACCTAGCCCATATTACACTGTTACATTTTTGGGGAAAAAAGGAATGAGAGATCGATACATTTACTTTGAATCATCTGCACCATTTCCCAGCACTTTACCAAGTATAGTAGCTCTTTCTAACTGCTTTGGGGCTCATCTACATTTGGATATAAGTCATTTTACAAGATTCCTCACAGATGTAGCAGTACACAGCCACGCTTCTAGGTGCCACATTCACAATCTCTTTTCACAATCTCTCCATATATGGAAGTAGACACGACCTTTTTAGGTTTTTCATATTAGTAAATTTCCCCCAAAATGTCATTTATTATTGCCCCCCCCCCCCCCAGTATCGACGAGATCCCGAAGCGTGGTGACCGACCTTTTCATACCCCTACTATCCACGTCTGCATTGAGATGATATTATACAGTGTGGTGAGCGCAGCGAACCACCGAGCCCGAAGCGTGGCGAGGGGACGCGTATTATGTTACATGTATTACGCGTCCCCTCGCGGGGCACGCTGCGCTCGTCATGCTTCGGGCTCGGTGGCTTGCTGCGCTCGCCAAACTATATAAAATCAACTCCCCGCCGACGTGGATAGTGGGGGTATCAAATGAAAAGGTCAGTCGGACGCGTACCGCCACCCATTGCGGGGCTCGCTGCCCTCGCCACGATTCGGGATGACGTGGAGGGGGGGCAAAATAAATGACATTGAGGGGGAAATTTACTAAAGGAAATTTGTAAAAAATAGGTGTATTTGTATCCAGAAAAACACTTATTTTTGACATTTACTATCCCGAAAATACGGCAATTCGTAGTCGTATTGATGTGCTATCAATATAAATACGAATTGCCGTATTTTCGGGATAGTAAATGTCAAAAATAAGTGAATTTCTGGATACAAATACACCTATTTTTTACACATTTCCTTTAGTAAATTTCCCCCTATATGTCATTTTACCATTAAATGGCATTATTCAAGGTTCCATCAGAACCGATATCTCATCACATCGTATGCCATACAATAATGGCATGCGATGCGATGGGATGCGATTTTTTATCGCATCCTATCTTTTTAATGGATTCACTAACACAGAGCAGTGAATACATTACATATGAAAATCGCATCGCATGCCATACAATAAACTCACCATCGGGTATCCCCCTGGTCTTTCCGTCGGTTGACACACTTAAATACAAACTTAACTTTAACCTTACATAACTTAACCTAAAATAAAGACAGGACAAAAAGTGCTGGCGTTTCAAAAGAATGTCAAATTTATTTTGACAATTAAACTATTACTATGAATGGTGGCGGCACTAAAGAACGGTCACTATAGGAAAGGTGGGGTTAAAGATCACTATGCATACATACATCGCTGGTGATCACTCTCCCTGGTCAGCCACCAGGCCTGGTGGTGATGGCCATCCCCCGGACAGAAGCATGGTCCATGACAAACGATGTCGAGGGAGAGTGCACCCCACTACCTACACACACACAGAGTTCTTAAAGAATGATCGTTCTTTACCGCCACCGAAGAAGAAGAAAAATAGGGAAGGGTGGGGCTTCTTGGACAGAGGGTGATCAATATAACTCGTGATCATTCCTACCCTGTCTAAACCCTCCCCCTGCTCTGATAGGCCTTGTGCCCATCCTCATTAACATGACATGTGACCAACTGCAGATTGTCCCCTGTGAGAACCCTCAGTGGTTTATGTTCACCTCAGGCTTAATCAGCCTTCTGTGTTTCTTATGGCATGCAATGTGATGCGATGCGATTTCACTACCCTGAATAACCCTCTACGCAAATGGAGTAGTGGGCGCCGTGATAATACACAAGTACCCTCATGTATCCCAAAGGAAGGAATAATAAACATAGTAATATGCCTAATCATGTAACTATCAAGTAATACCTAGTATGGAGCATAGTTTCCTACCATCCGGCATTCTGCATGAGACTCCCTGAACTAACAGCAACCTCCCTCTCTCCCTCATTAGTCTAACAATCTCCCTCATTTCACCTAGCCCATATTACACTGTTACATTTTTGGGGAAAAAAGGAATGAGAGATCGATACATTTACTTTGAATCATCTGCACCATTTCCCAGCACTTTACCAAGTATAGTAGCTCTTTCTAACTGCTTTGGGGCTCATCTACATTTGGATATAAGTCATTTTACAAGATTCCTCACAGATGTAGCAGTACACAGCCACGCTTCTAGGTGCCACATTCACAATCTCTTTTCACAATCTCTCCATATATGGAAGTAGACACGACCTTTTGGTGGACCATGAAACGCCCCCTCAATGGGGCACTGTGCAAAAATCTACTACCAACTATAATCTCCCTGAAACTAGGCAAGTATGATATGCAGCATGTGTTATGTAAACATGAGCATTATTATACATATAGGGGGAAATTTACTAAGAATACAAATACAAAATTTCGAATTCGTATTCTTAATATGAATGAATACGACTGCATACGGCTGTTTCAGCCGTATGCAAATTCGTGTTCCGGAGGGGAATGTACAAAGAAGTCAAATACGACTGCTTTGTAACCCTCCGATGGCGTAACCATATGTATTTGGCCGCTAATACGAATTCATATAGGCAGTCTGCACGGATCAGTCAGATGAAGATGAAACATCTGCGGTAAGTTGGATTTCCTTCCACAGGTACCCCTATGGATTTCTTCGGATCCAGGAACCCCGGACTCTACAGCCCTGGAGCCCCGGACCCAGGAACCAAGGCCCCGGACCCCGGACTCTGCAGCCCCGGAGCCAGGAACCAAGGACCATGGAGCCCCGGACCCAGGGACCTACCTACGGGCACAAGATAGGTAAGTATCAGTATGTGTGGGCTTTGGATGTATTCAAGTTTTATTTTTCATGTGTCAGTGTGTGTTTATTTTACTATTTTTAATACTGTGGAACTACAAGTGCCAGCGGGCCCTTTAATTAAATGCATGGTGGGATTTGTGGTTCTCCAAGTCCCAGCTTGCGGGGGAGGCTTGCTGGGACTCATAGTTCCACAGTATTAACCCCTTGAGTGGTGGGTTTTGCTGGGGCAGGACAAACCTACCAGGGCAGGTTTATCCTGCCCCAGCAAAACCCACCACAGAAGGCTAGAAGCAGCCAGCCCCCCCCTCGTCTCTGCTCCGGCGTTCGTACGCCGGAGCTTCCCTGCTGTCTCTCTCCCCAGCCCTATGCCGCCTGTCACATTTAGCAGTGACGTCGGCGGCAGGCTGGGGGATGTTCGCGGCTCGGGAGGAGTCGGGTGCCTGAGCGCTTCCGAGTCCCCCCGAGCCGCTCCGATACCCGAGCCTGCCGCCGACGTCACTGTAAAGTGACAGGCAGGTGGGCGGGCGGGCGGGTCGGGGAAGCTCCGATCGCCGGAGCAGAGGTACAAGGGGGGGAACAGTGGGGGACACTGGGGGGCTGGAGCTGGTCGGAGGTGCAGTGTAGAGGTGCTGCGCCAGTGGTGCACACCTGGACACCACTGGCGCGCACCTATTGTATAATAGTGGTATGCCCGGAGATTTTCCGGGACAGCCCGCTGCGGCAGCGCAGCTGAGCCCGGAAAATCTCCGGGCATACCACTCAAGTGGTTAAACAATAGTTCATTCTATTTTTTACACTTTAATCAGCTCGGTGACCACAGTCCAGGGTCACCAGGGACAGCACCAGGCTTCAGCCTGGTCAGGTAAGTCCTGGAGGGGGGGACCCCTTTATTGGGAGGTCCCCACTCCCCCAGAACCCCTGGCCAGGCTGACTGGCCAATAGTGTTAATGTTTTGGCCATGGGAACTTATATAATAAGTGTCCCGTGGCTGTGGCATTACCCTGCTGGCTGGTTTGGCCTGGGGCTGGTTCTTAAAATACGGGGGACCCCTAGTCATTTTGTCCCCCGTACACTGTTTTTTTATTTATTTATTTATTTATTATTCTATTTTTTAAACACTGATGCCTGCACGGATCTGACTGATCCGTGCAGGCTAAAGCCAAATACAACATGAAAATGAAGTGTATTTTCCTGCCGTATTTGGCCCGCCATTCGCATCCGTTTTACGCCAATTACCGGCCGTATTTTCAATAATCTGGAATCACCATCCTTTTGAATGGTGATTTCTGTCCTATTCTATCGATGGTGTATTTATTCGGATTTGTAAATACAAATACGAATGTCCCATCAATACGAATACGAAAATTCGTATTTTTGCCATAGTAAATGACAAAAATATGAATACGCCCAAAAAATTCATCCCTATGAAATTCATCTTAGTAAATTTCCCGAATTAGTAAATTTCTACGAATTCATCTTAGTAAATTTCCCCCATAGTATACATCATATTACATAAAACAGTTATGGAAAACCACCACAAGATGGCGTCTTTGATATACCAAACATACTTTAATTACAACATACCGTGTTTCCCCGATAATAAGACACTGGCCCTTATTCTGATTGACGCGGACTTTACCGCGTACTTACGGATCGCGTCTTTATGGCGTCTGCGCATGCGTGGAGAACGCTACGCGCATGTGCCACGCCTTGACTCGGTACCAGTTCGGGCAAATCCCGTCCAAAACTGTTCACCGCTATCAGTCGGGAAATAGGGGCGTATTATGGGCGTCATGCGGAATGACACATGGGCGTAGTTTCAAAGTGGGCAAAACGGGGCGGAAACATGGGCGGACACGGGGGAGTACACTTATGTTGGGGGGCGTACATTCGGAAACCACTCCGAATGCACGCGATCAAAAAGGGCAGAAATGTGCGGTGTCCACAAGTGTACTATTGCTTTGCGGACACCACTCGTTCATGCGGTAGGCGAACGTACGCCTAATGACTACAACCATTAACACCTGAACCCAATAGAATCTACTCCTTTACTCATTACTCACTAATAGGACGCTTGTCAGTGCTTTAATTGAAACCATTGCACTTCAATTGCTGTAAGGGGTAATGTGTGCAATGCATGTGTTAGGCATGCTTGTAAGGATATATTGGCATCTAATTGATTCCAATTCAAAATAAGAAGTTTTTTATGAGGATAGGTAATTGAATAAGTGGGTCATGTGATGTATAGCAGAAGATACTTCATAGTGGGTTGTTTGGCGTAAATACTCCGCTTACGTGCGGTAGCACCGCTTGGCTCCCGTTCGGATGCGGTATTCCCGAGCATACTCTGTAATACTCTGTAATACCGTGCCGAATCGGAGTGTTTCTCCCGCACACGCATGCTTTGTATGTCGTCCGTAAACACGCCCTGTTCTTAAAGAGTGAGTCCGTCCGAATGCGGAGGACCCGTGGGCGTTTCTACGGACGATGGCCGCACGCGGCAAAACACCGTGGCGTGCGGACCGCACCGTAAGAATGCGGGAATATCCGCACCGATCAGAATAAGGGCCACTGTCTTATTTTTTTTTCAACCCACAAAAAACACCATAGGCCTTATTTTCAGGGGAGGTCTTATTTTTAATACTCCTTTTAAACATGCCCCCAGTGCTCCTTGTTAACATGCCCCAGTGCTCCTTGTTAACATGCCCCAGTGCTCCTTGTAAACATGCCCCAGTGCTCCTTGTAAACATGCCCCCAGTTAAAGAGAGGGAACGTACCTTAGCCTCCTTTACACACCTCTCCTCCTCTCTGTCTCATCAACGCCAGCGCTCCGTGCTCTGCTGCAGCCGCTCTGCTGCAGCCGCGTGATGTGCGCGGTGACCTCACGCGGCTCCCGCAATGCATCCCTGGGACTGGGAGCAAAGCGGCATCTGTAGAAGCCGGAGGTCTCTAAATACCTCAGAGGCGGAGGTTAGCGGGGTCTTGTATTTATTGTTTGCAATCCACAGGATTGAAATTTGAATCGGCCTTATTTTCGGGGGAGGGCTTATTTTGGACACATGTCCAAAATCTGGGGGAGGTCTTATTTTCAGGGGATGTCTTATTATTGGGGAAACACGGTAGAAATCTGTACTAAAAATGAAAGGTAAAGAAGCATCAAACTTCTCAGAAGGTTCCCTGGCGACATCATCACCCTCTTCCTCTGTCAGATATACCTTGGCATCTTCTACTGAAATCAGCAAATGAGAAGCTGTTATATAAACAGGGGTGTGCTGGATAAAGACGGGTGAACTTCTTTCCCTGGGAGATTAGCTGTGCACACAGGGCAGAGATTTCATTTCTAGCTTTTGTTAGATCAGCCAAAAAGTCTTGGAATATAAGCAATTAATTGCCTTCCCATGCACAAGGCAACCTATATAGGGCCAGATGTACTACGCTTGAAAAGTGCTAAAATTTAGTGAAATACCTCCAGCCAGTTTCTAATTGTCATGTCACAGGCTGGGTTTCAAAAAGGATAGTTAGGAGCTGATTGGTTTCATTTGATTCTGAAAATTTAGGATAGGTTGATTTGGAGTTTGCAGCTCTGCTGCAACTATTCATTTTCTAGGCTTCTCTTTAACCCTTAAGACATACCTCCCAACTGTCACGATTCCGTCGGGACAGTCCCGATTTTCGGGTCCTGTCCCGACGTCCCACCCGCGGCAGGCATTGTCCCGCTGCGGGGGGGTGGCAGTTGGGAGACCCCCCAATGTAGTAGAATAGACGCTGTGCGCATGCGCACAGCGTCTATTCTCGTATGAAAATGAGGTCGCGGATAATTAGCATAAGCCGAGCCCTCATTTGCATACGCCACGCCCCCTTTTCGGGCGCTCGCGCGGCTTCGCCGCGCGAGTGTCCCTACTTCTTCACATGAAAAGTTGGGAGGTATGCTTAAGAGGCGTACTTTATTATAAATACTGTATTAAATCATTTCAATGATTAAGAAGTTTAAGATGATTTATTCCGAGTAATTGATTTCAATTATTATGATTCAGAAAATGTAAGAAACAGTGAGGCAGATGTATTAAGCCTTAACAAGAAATAAATGGAAGGGTGATAAGGAGAGATAAACTTCCAACCAATCAGTTCCTTACTGACTTTTTTCAAACACAGCCTGTAACATGGCAGTTAGCAGGTGATTGGCTGGACGTTTATCTCTCTTTATCACCCTTGCATTTATCTCTTGTTAAGGCTTAATACATCTGCCCCAGTATGGCTAGGCTGATTTGGAGTTTGCAGCTCTGATTCTACTATTCCTTTTCATTGCTTCTATCTATTTAATTTTAACACTTGTCAGGAATCATTGGCTATTGTAGTAACAGTGTATTCTTTTTTGGTTAAAATGTGTTGCAAATTAATATTGTATTTAGAGCAACAACCAATGCAAATGTTATTCTAGGTGTAAAAAATCCTGTGCATTATACTGTAATATCTACCTACTCGACTGCAATTTCTCATTTTACCTTCACTGCATATCTTTAATCAGGAACTGGGCAGCAACATACTCTCATCCATGGTCTGATATATGTATGACCACAGAAGTGTGTTCCTTACCTGTTATGTTCTATCTGTACCTTTACACTCTGTACTCTCTCAATCAGTGGACCAGTTCATTCATATCTCTACAATGCAATATAAAATAGTAATAGAGATACTGGCTCATAGTAAGCTGCACAGCAGACGCACACTTTAGGCTGGTGCAGTGCTCTCTCATTTATATTGACCACATACAATACTGCCATATTTCAATGCTCTGCCCAATCTCATCTGATCTTGGAAGCCAAATAGTGAAAGGCCTAGCTACTACTTGGATGGGTGACCTCCTAGGAATACCAGGTGCAGTAAAAAATGAGTCAAACCACACAAACAGCAGAAGCAATGGACCAACCATTTTTCATACCTTTACTTTCTACAACGTGTATAGAGATTTTGCAGTTTATTCATCTTTAATTGGTTGGGAACCTGTCCTACAGGCATTAAAGTGAGGGGGAACGGGGTGGAACTGAGTTTCACCACCTCTAATGTCATGCCATCACCGCTGCTAAAGTTAAGAAGAGCCACTAAGAGGAGCAGGCTCTGTGCTGGCAGAAGACAGGGCGAGAGTAGGCTAGAGGGATTTAGAGGTGGGAAAGCTGCTGGAGGGTCACAGGGCATGGAGCTGCTGAGGGACATGGACAGTGAGCTGCTGGAGTGACAGAGCCAGATGTGTATAAGCAGCACAACTGTGGACATCATGTGTATAAGGGGCTCTACTGTGTGATTTAATATGAATCAAGGGCACTACATGCGGTGTAGTGATTTTTAATTGGAGTTACTATTGTGTGACCACATCCCTTCCTTGTGGGACCATTATTCCTTCATTGGAACTAGGGCACAAATTCCCTGGCAATGAGGAAGAGGGGGGGGGGGTGGTATTGGTGTAAGGGGAAAGGAGTTCCACTGTCACTCCAGGGCCACTTTAACCCCTTCCCGACATTTGACGTACATTTACGTCATGGCCGGGAGGTACTTCCCGACACATGGCATAAATGTACGTCATGAGTTTAAACTGTCACTGCGTCTCGAGACGCAGTGACAGAGGGACGATGTCTGCTGTCCCTGACAGCAGACATGTCCCTGCATGCCCAGGGGGGGCTGCGATGTCGCCCCCCCGTCGGCGATCGCTGTGATTGGCTGTTCAGTGTGAACAGCCATTCACAGCGTTTTCCTGTGTTACCAGCGAATCGGACGCTCGGTAACACAGGTGTCAATCACCGCCGGGCGTCAGGGGGCATGAGGGGGTCATCGGTGACGATGACACCTCACCCCACCCTCACCCCACCTGCCCCCAAGGCTGTGATTGGTCCGTGGGACCCACGGACCAATCACAGCCAAGGCGCGACATTTAAACTGACGGTGACTGCGCTGCAGACGCCATTCCGGTCTGGAATAGCGTGCAGAACGGTCACCGTGCCTGCCTGCCGTGAATACCGACCTGATCCTTGCTAATACTTACCTGATCCTTGCAAATACCTTACCTGATCACCTTATCACTGCTTGTAGCGTGCTGGACGCTTCCTGGATCTGACTTCCTGAGACTTCCTGCTGCTGCTGCAGTGTGATAGAGAGATAGAGAGATAGAGAGAGAGATAGAGAGAGATAGAGAGAGATAGAGAGATAGTGACAGAGAGAGCTATATTTTGTGTCTGCTACCCCCCCTTTTTGGGGGTGCAGGGGTTTTCTATATATATATAACTGTCAGTGCTGCTGCTGCAGTGTCATACAGTGATAGATAGTGATAGATAGTGATAGATAGTGAGAGGTAGAGAGATAGAGAGATTTGTGTCTGCTACCCCCCCTTTTTGGGGGTGCAGGGGTTTTATTTTATATATATAACTGTCAGTGCTGCTGCTGCAGTGTCCTAGAGTGATAGATAGTGAGAGATAGTGAGAGATAGAGAGATAGAGAGAGATAGTGACAGAGAGTGATAGAGAGTGTATATTTTGTGTCTGCTACCCCCCCTTTTGTGCTGATCAGTATATCTGTGCTGATCAGCAACTTTTTGGGGGCGCAGAGGTTTTTTTTTTTATATATATACCTGTCAGTTGCTGCCAGTTGCACTGTCAGTTGCACCAAAGGTTGTGCACCTGCTGTCCCTCACTGGTAATCAGTGTCGCATCACTGATCACCTTTTTTTTTTTTTGTGAGTGCTGTGGGGTCTTTTTTTAATTTTTTTTTTACACACACTGATTTTGTGGGTGTCCTGTGGCCACTGTGCGCCGATCAGTGACGTACATCACTGATCAGCTTTTTCGGCACAGGGTTGATCAATTTTTTTTTTTTTTTTTTGATCAGATTCCTGTTGCCTTTGAGCGCTGTTCAGTGACAGACGTTACTGACCAACATCTGTGCTCAATTTTTGGCGCAGGACCTTTTTTTTTTTTTTTTAACCCCTTCAATTTTTTATTTTTAACCCCTTCATTTTTTTTTTTTTTATTGGTATAAAGTATTTTTTTTTTTCTGCACCACATACACACTACATACCCCCCGGATTGAAATAAAGTTTGTACCCCCCCCTACACTATACACGTGTTGAAACATTTCACTACCAGTAACACAAAAATAAAAATGGCATCCCAAATGTCCTCCCAAATGTCCTCCCAAATGTCCTCCCAAATGTCCTCCCAGTCATCCAGGAGAATGTATTCAGTGGAGGAGGCATATGCCATGCTTGCCTCTGACTCTGACACAGGCAGTGATGCAAGCGGGGAATTTGAAGGATTCGTCTTAAGCTCCTCTTCCTCCTCTGGTGATGAGGGACCCCCTCAAAGACGCCCCCGTAGATCAGCTGAGATTCCCCCCCCAATAATTGATCTAGTATGGACCCCACCACCAGACAATTTTGAGCCCCAGGTTCCTGAGTTTTTGGCCATGCCAGGAATCCAATTTGATTCCACAGGTCTCAGAGAAATTGACTTTTTCAAATTATTTTTCTCTGATGATTTTATAAATTTAATGGTGGACCAAACTAATTTATATGCCCAGCAGTTTATTGCTCAAAACCCCACGTCATCATTTGCTAGGTGGACCCCTGTAGATGCAGTAGAGATGATGACGTTTTGGGGTCTGGTGTTTCATATGGGCATAGTAAAAAAGCCAGAAATTAGGCAATATTGGAGTACAGATGTTCTGTACAGTACTCCATTTTACCGTATGGCCATGCCCCGGACTCGATTTGAGACAATTCTTAAATTTATACATTACACTGATAATGCACAGTGCCCACCCAGAGATGATCCCACCTTTGACCGGCTATTCAAAGTCAGGCCGGTCATTGATCATTTCAGTGCCAAATTTGAAGAGGTGTACATCCCTGAAAAATTTATTTGTATCGACGAGTCCCTTATACATTTTAAAGGAAGGGTTAAATTCCGCCAGTACCTTCCCAGTAAGAGGGCAAGGTATGGCATAAAAATGTATAAACTGTGTGAAAGCACCTCAGGGTACACCCACAGGTTTAGGGTTTATGAAGGGAAGGATTCAAGAATTCAACCGCCAGAATGCCCCCCCTCCCTCGTAGGTGTTAGTGGGAAAATTGTCTGGGATTTAGTGCACCCCTTCCTGGATAAAGGTTATCACCTCTATGTGGATAACTTTTACACTAGCATCCCCCTGTTTAAGGCCCTTGGTTCAAGAGGTACAGCAGCTTGCGGTACTGTGCGCAAGAACCAAAGAGGCCTCCCAAAAACGCACATTGCCCAAGTAATGAGAAGGGGTGAAAGCAGGGGAATATGCAACGAAAATATGTTGTTGGTCAAATATAAGGACAAGAGGGATGTCCTTATACTGACAACAATTCACGGAGACAGTACCACCTCCGTCCCTGTACGAGGTACCAGTACCCACACCTCCAAACCTAATTGTATCCTGGATTACAATAGGTACATGGGCGGAGTGGATCTTTCAGATCAGGTACTGAAGCCGTACAGTGCCCTGCGGAAAACAAAAATCTGGTACAAGAAGGTGGCCGTGTATATCATCCAGATGGCACTGTATAACGCTTACGTGCTATTCCGTTCTACCGGCCAGAGGGGGACATTTATGCACTTTCAAGAGGAAGTCATAAAGGGCCTAATATTTGGGAACCAGCAGGCAGAGGGCCCCAGTACTTCTAGTACTGGCCCCCGTATTGTACCAGGGCAGCATTTTCCTGATGAAATCCCCTCCACTGGAAAAAAGGGCAGGACACAAAAAAGGTGCAAAGTTTGCTATAAAAAGGGAATAAGAAAGCAAACTATTTTCCAGTGTGACACTTGCCCCGACAAACCCGGCCTATGTATAAAGGAGTGTTTTAAAATATACCACACATCTATGGAATATTAGGTTCATAATTTCACCGTGCTTCGGGGGTCTTGCTAATGCCACATAGCACCCACCATTCATTCCACCAGAATCTGAGCCGCAAAATCCAAAAATCACTCCTTCCCTTCTGAGTCCTGCCATGCACCCAACTGGTATTTTTTGGTCACATGTGAGGCATTGCCGTACTCGGGAGAAATTGGGGCACAGATTTTGGGGTGCTTTGTCTCCTTCATACCTTCTGAAAATGAAAAATTTTGAGCCAGAACTGCATTTTTGTGTAAAAAATGTAATTTTTCATGTTCACTGCCCACTTGTATCAAAATTGGTGAAACCCCTGGGGGTTTGAAATGTACACTATACCCCTAGATGAATTCCCTGAGGGGTGTAGTTTGCAAAATGGGGTCACTTGTGGGGGGGTTCCACTGTATTGGTGCTTTGGGGGTCTTGCTAATGCGACATAGCACCCACCAACATTCCACCAGAATCTGAGCTGCAAAATCCAAAAATCACTCCTTCCCTTCTGAGTCCTGCCATGCACCCAAATGGTATTTTTTGGTCACATGTGAGGCATTGCCGTACTCGGGAGAAATTGGGGCACAGATTTTGGGGTGCTTTGTCTCCTTCATACCTTCTGAAAATGAAAAATTTTGAGCCAGAACTGCATTTTTGTGTAAAAAAATGTAATTTTTCATTTTCACTGCCCACTTGTATCAAAATTGGTGAAACCCCTGGGGGTTTGAAATGTACACTATACCCCTAGATGAATTCCCTGAGGGGTGTACTTTGCAAAATGGGGTGACTTGTGGGGGGGTTCCACTGTATTGGTGCAACATAGCACCCACCATTCATTCCACCAAAATCTGTGCTGCAAAATCCAAAAATCACTCCTTCCGTTCTGAGTCCTGCCATGCACCCAACTGGTATTTTTTGGTCACATGTGAGGCATTTCCGTACTCGGGAGAAATTGGGGCACAGATTTTGGGGTGCTTTTTCTCCTTCATACCTTCTGAAAATGAAAAATTTTGAGCCAGAACTGCATTTTTGTGTAAAAAAATGTAATTTTTCATTTTCACTGCCCACTTGTATCAAAATTGGTGAAACCCCTGGGGGTTTGAAATGTACACTATACCCCTAGATGAATTCCCTGAGGGGTGTAGTTTTCAAAATGGGGTGACTTGTGGGGGGGTTCCACTGTATTGGTGCTTGGGGGGTCTTGCTAATGCGACATAGCACCCACCAAAATTCCACCAGAATCTGAGCTGCAAAATCCAAAAATCACTCCTTCCGTTCTGAGTCCTGCCATGCACCCAACTGGTATTTTTTGGTCACATGTGAGGCATTGCCGTACTCGGGAGAAATTGGGGCACAGATTTTGGGGTGCTTTTTCTCCTTCATACCTTCTGAAAATGAAAAATTTCGAGCCAGAACTGCATTTTTGTGTAAAAAATGTAATTTTTCATTTTCACTGCCCACTTGTATCAAAATTGGTGAAACCCCTGGGGGTTTGAAATGTACACTATACCCCTAGATGAATTCCCTGAGGGGTGTAGTTTTCAAAATGGGGTGACTTGTGGGGGGGTTCCACTGTATTGGTGCTTGGGGGGTCTTGCTAATGCGACATAGCACCCACCAAAATTCCACCAGAATCTGAGCCGCAAAATCCAAAAATCACTCCTTCCGTTCTGAGTCCTGCCATGCACCCAACTGGTATTTTTTGGTCACATGTGAGGCATTTCCGTACTCGGGAGAAATTGGGGCACATATTTTGGGGTGCTTTTTCTCCTTCATACCTTCTGAAAATGAAAAATTTTGAGCCAGAACTGCATTTTTGTGTAAAAAAATGTAATTTTTCATTTTCACTGCCCACTTGTATCAAAATTGGTGAAACCCCTGGGGGTTTGAAATGTACACTATACCCCTAGATGAATTCCCTGAGGGGTGTACTTTGCAAAATGGGGTGACTTGTGGGGGGGTTCCACTGTATTGGTGCAACATAGCACCCACCATTCATTCCACCAGAATCTGTGCTGCAAAATCCAAAAATCACTCCTTCCCTTCTGAGTCCTGCCATGCACCCAACTGGTATTTTTTGGTCACATGTGAGGCATTGCCGTACTCGGGAGAAATTGGGGCACAGATTTTGGGGTGCTTTTTCTCCTTCATACCTTCTGAAAATGAAAAATTTTGAGCCAGAACTGCATTTTTGTGTAAAAAAATGTAATTTTTCATTTTCACTGCCCACTTGTATCAAAATTGGTGAAACCCCTGGGGGTTTGAAATGTACACTATACCCCTAGATGAATTCCCTGAGGGGTGTAGTTTTCAAAATGGGGTGACTTGTGGGGGGGTTCCACTGTATTGGTGCTTTGGGGGTCTTGCTAATGCGACATAGCACCCACCAAAATTCCACCAGAATCTGAGCTGCAAAATCCAAAAATCACTCCTTCCCTTCTGAGTCCTGCCATGCACCCAACTGGTATTTTTTGGTCACATGTGAGGCATTGCCGTACTCGGGAGAAATTGGGGCACATATTTTGGGGTGCTTTGTCTCCTTCATACCTTCTGAAAATGACAAATTTGGAGCCAGAACTGTATTTTTGTGTAAAAAAAATAATTTTTCATTTTCACTGCCCAGTTGTACCACAATTGGTGAAACCCCTGGGGGTTTGAAATGTACACTATACCCCTAGATGAATTCCCTGAGGGGTGTAGTTTGCAAAATGGGGTCACTTGTGGGGGGGTTCCTAACTTTTAGCATCTTATGGTGCCTAGAAACCTACATGGTGCCTAAAAAATAATCTCATAAAAAGGAGGCTCCAAAATCAAGTAGGTGCTCCTTCTATTATGAAGCCTGTGGTTTGGTCACCGTGCACACTAGGGCCACATATAGGATATTTATGAAAACAAAAGAATTGGGGGAATCAATTTTCAGTCACATTTCTCTAGTAAAATGTACTGTGTTCCTTAGAAAAATGTATTAAAATTGCAAATCTGCAAAAAAAAAGAAATTTTGAAATTTCACCTACACTTTGTTTTAATTCCTGTGAAACACCTAAAGGGTTAACAAACTTCCAAAATGCTGTTTTGAATACTGTGAGGGGTGCAGTTTTTGAAATGGCATCATTTATGGGGGTGTCTCACATACAAGTCCCTCAAAGTCACATCAGAACTGAACTGGTCCCTAAAAAAATCAGTGTTTGAAATTTTCTTGAAAATTTGAGAATTTGCTATTCATATTTGAAGCCTCCTAGTGTCCCAAAAAATTAAAAGGAAGTTGAAATAATGATGTCAACATAAAGTAGACATATGGTCTATGTTAGTTATTCACTATTTTGAGTGGTAAGATTATTTGTCTCACAAGCAGAAAATTTAACATTTTGCAAATCGCTAAATTTTCCATTTTTTCACGATATTTTGGTATTTTTCACAAAAAAACACAGACTGTATCGACCCAAATTTACCACTAATTTGAAGTACAATGTGTCACGAAAAAACAATCTCAAAATCACTGGGATAAGTAAAAGCAAAAAAAAGTTATCCCCACTTAAGTGAGACATGTCAGATTTGAAAAAAAGGGCTCTGTCAGGAACGCAAAAACTGGCTCTGTCAGGAAGGGGTTAAGCCCGGTATATAAGAAATAAATATGGGTACTTGTTTCCTAGCATGGCGCCCACGATTTTCGTATATGTCGTATGGCATCTTATGCATTGTATCGCATTGCATGCCATATGCGATGCAATGTGATTTTGGCCCCCCTATACGATTTTTAATTGTACTGTATAAGCACCCTGATGGGTGCTTACAATGTTAAATGCACCCCCACGCCACCCTACTATGAACGCCAACCCAAAGCGTTGCGAGTGCAGCGAGCCCACGAGGGGCGGCGGTACGCGTCTTCTGACCTTTTCAAACCCCCATTATCCACGTTTATTTTGAAGTGTTTGAGATTTGTGTTCAAATTTTATTATTTCACATTTTTGGGAGAGTACTACCTCCGATAGTGCAGGACGGCGATGGGGATGGCGTGTGCCCCAGGGTTCGCAAACTTGTACTTGGGGGGAAAAAGATACATTGGCGATCTGATATTTATCTGGTCGGGTACGCAAGAACAGTTTGCAGATTTGTTTAAATACATACATACAGTATTAATACATACAACCTGTCCTTCACTTGTAGGTTTGAGCCCAAAACTGTAGATTATTTAGACCTCAGTATTAGAGCCATAGATGATCCTATAACAATTTAATTTTCCATTGAGACCTCCACCTTTTTTAAAACTGTTGATTCTAATAATTACCTGGATTATACGAGTTGTCACCTGAATATCTCCCTCCCTAAAACAGGCTCTGGTTATCTGGAGGCAGACACATACTATATATGAGTGGCGGGGGATTGATGGGGAGACCCCTATATGGTACAAAACAGTGTTCAAAGACCTCCTGTCGCTGTCAGATGATAATATTTGGTTGCAAGTGGGGCTTACATCAATTGCACAACTATGGCCCTTATTCTGATTGATGCGTACTTTCCCGAATTCTTTCGGATAGCGTGTTTCCGGCTTCTGCGCATGCGTGGGGAACGCATGGCGCATGTGCAAAGCATTGACTCCGTACCTGTTCGTGCTAATCCCGTACAAAACTGTGCACCGCAATCACTCGGGAAATATGGGCGTATTATGGGCGTCATGCGGAATGACACATGGGCGTAGTTTCAAAGTGGGCAAAACTGGGTGGAAACATGGGCGGACACGGGGGAGTACACTTATGTTGGGGGGCGTGCATTCGGATAGCACTCCGAATGCACGCGAACAAGACCGATAGAAATGTGCGGTGTCCATAAGGCAAGTATTGCTTTGCGGAAACCACTCGGTCCTGCGCTAGGCGAACGGAATGCCTAATGACTACAAGCATTAACAGCTGAACACAATACAATCGACTCCTTTACTCATTACTCACTAATGGCACGCTTGTCAGTGCTTTAATTGAAACCATTGCTGCTTCAAGGAACCTTTACTAAACACACACATATGCTGTACTTGTCACACACTTTGAAACTGCTAAGAATGGACATCACTGAATATTAATACTATCAATACACATGTGTATTCTACATGTACTAATTAAACCACACAATTTTGGTGAAATAAAGACATTTATTTAAATACATTTCACAGACACTGACACTGTGAAGCAATAAAAATTAATAAAAAAATAAATACCAAAAAGCATGGCAGGAATGTACATAAATAAATTATAATAGAAAATAAATATAATTGTACACATTCATAACCACAGCAGAATCATTTGGAACACAAAGGGACTTAGCAACATCACTTCAAGTACAGCAGACAGTAATGGCAGGCAAAAGAGGGCAACAGGGGAACCAAAAATGACATATGAAGCAAGGGCTAATCTGGTTACCCTCAGCACGTGATTGGACACAAGAAGCTGACACACACAGCACAATGAAAGATTTGGGACCACATAACGGTGGAGATTAATGCAGCCACAAGTTCATTTGCGGCCACGTTTGGCCTTGGTAGGCTCCTTGGCCTGTGCAGCAGCTCTTCGGCCACGGACAGATGCTGGCCCAGGTGGAGCAGATGCTGGTGAGGGGGTGGATGGTCTACCCCTCCTGCCAGCAGGGAGTGTTGCTGGTGGTAATGCACCAGAAACGGATGACATTAGGACCCTATTGCTGTCAACTAGCTCCACCATAAGCTCATTATGGTGGAGGAGGAGATCATTTTGACGCGTGGCTTGCTCGGCCAGCACCTGAACACTTGCAGCCATGGCCTGATGCGCCTCAGCCATGGCCTGCATGCTCACAGCGATGGACTGCTGGGTGCTGGCCAAGCTCGCCATGATCTCCTCGGTCCTACGCATCCGTTCTGATGCCAACTCTCCCTGCTGGTTAATGTCTCCAAGCATCTGGGCCAAGCTGCCATAATCGGCTTGGACCGATGCCTGCTGCTGCACAGGCCTACCACTGGGGCCAGGTGGCACGGACTCCTCCACCTCCTGAGCAGACTCTTCACCAAACGGTGGGGTGTCTGTTGAAAATGATAAACACAATTAGGACACATTCTAAGATAATTACTTCCACAATCTTATGCCATGACAAATATTTACCTTCCACAAAAGACGCAAACACTTCAGCTGGGGCCTCGCTATCCATGGTGCTCACCCCCCTGACCTCCTCAACTGCAACACAGCACTCGGCCATCAACTCCAGGGGGGTGAACTGTAGGCGTGATGGCATGGGCCCGGCCCCAGATCTCTGGCTGTGTTCCCACCGCTTGGTCATCTTCCTCTTCAGGCTGGTTTTGAAGTCCTGCCACCTGCAATGTAAGTTGACATATGAATACATGTCACTCCAGATGTTTGCTGTTGCAGCCATTGCTATGTGCCACATATTACGACATGTGCTTAATGTCAAAAACATAACATTACATTCAACTATGATATCAACCCTTACAATACACATTCACACTCACCCTACTATAACTCTCAACTAAATGACATGTCAATCATGTCTGTGTATCGTACCAACCTCACCGGCCATTTGCAAAATCCATCTAAGCATGAATTCAAACATTACTTGTCTATTACTGGGCACATGTAACACAAAACAACTTGCCTCTTCTTGACGTGCTCCGCCTCACGAACTTGTGGCGCCACTTCATTAATCTCTGCAGTTATGTCTTCCCAAATCTTCCATCTGCGTGTGTGTGTCAGCCTATCCGGTGGACACTCAATCCAATCACGTGCTCGCGGAACCAGGATGGCAAGCTCCTGTGCTTCATATGCCATATTTCTGGAACTTGGTTCCTCTGTTGCCCTCTTTTGCCCACGCCCACGCCCACGGGCACGTCTCGCTGTACTTGAAGTGCTGCCCATGGTACTATCTTGTGAAGTCCCTGGTTGTGTTCCAAATGATTCTGCTGAGGCTGTTGATGGGCCAGCTGCAGGTTGCCCTGCTGTTGATGGGCCAGCTGCAGGTTGCCCTGCTGTTGATGGGCCAGCTGCAGGTTGCCCTGCTGTTGATGGGCCAGCTGCAGGTTGCCCTGCTGTTGATGGGCCAGCAGCCTCATCATTTCCCACTGCCTGCCTGTGCAGTGGCACATAGGAGGTGCTGGAGTCCATCCTGGAAAACAGTTGCTGCAACTCCTGGTCCACCTCAGATTGCGATCCAGCCATGTTAGCAGCAACTTTGTCACATTCTAATACACCTTTATATACTGTTTGTGTATCCTGTTTGGCGTACATCAGCGGCAGCTGCGTTCCGTGCGCGAGCGTAACGGCCGCCTGCGTACTGCGTGTTTTTTTTCGCGCCGCATACGCCACGCCCATAGTTGCGGAAATTCCATTGTGTAAAACCTGGCATCACTTCTACATTAAATATCAGTCACCAATTCTAACATTGCATAGAATCTTCTGATACACCTGTGAGTATCACACAATATACATGCTATTTGGGATTGTTCATGACTACTGTGGTATTGTTGAGTTTGATTGAAATCTAAAACTAACCCAATCCCTTAGAAAATCCAGGCCACAAGTCATGCAATACTCATCACTAATGTTATAGACAACACATGTGAGAGGCCTATAAATAGTGGATTGCTGCTAGAATCATTTGTCTCCAGATCTGTAGTTGTCCAGGGTCTAAGGTAAGCTCTTCCATGGTCCTTGTAGATATGATATCCATTAACAATGTAAGTGTATTAATGTATGCACCATTGGCTCACTGACTACAGATTGTTGGGCCAGCAAAGGCTTGGTACCATTATTGCAACATGTCACATGTTCACTATTTCACTCACAGGTGTTACACCTGTGTGTGTCCATCTATTGCAGGACAACATGTCCCAGCAATAGTTGAAATGTCTCGTAGTACATGATGTCGGCAACAAATGCAGACACCTATGATACTCAAGTAGTGTTTAGTAGTTACATGTTGTAAGCATCTGTGTGTTTAGGACGGTGTGTATTGAGTTCATATTATTGTTACATCATTATAGAGTCAAATGGATATTCGTGACTTCACTGGGCGGCCATCTATTGTACGTATTGAAGCCTACAAATATATTTGTTGTCGGTTATGGCCATTATGTGCATAGGTGCATCATTATTTATGTTCATTTATTGATAGGTTGCTGAAGCAATGATGGCTTTCATGGCTAGGAGGCTAAGGGCACTTGCGGCTCTCCCCACTCGTCGGCCAAGGAGGCCAGGACGCGCTAGAATCTATCGCACACGGGTGACTCTGTTTGGTATGCCCGATGATGAGGTACTTACTAGGTACCGGTTACCGCCACATGTCATTCTGGATCTTCTCTCGTTAATTGAGAGTGATCTGGAACCTCTTCACGGGATCACGACAGCAATTCCGCCTCACACACAGCTGCTGGCGGTGTTGCATTTCTGCGCCTCAGGATCATTCCAACAAGTAGTGGCAGTACTTGCTGGAATATCTCAGCCGGCCTTCTGCCGAATCCTGAGGCGTGTGACGTCGGCCATGTTTAGGCGCAAGGGGCACTTCATGGCCATGACATTTGCCACTGAGACCCTTCGCAGAAGCCAGCAGGCCTTCCATCAAATTGCTGGCTTCCCTAATGTGATAGGGGCTGTGGATGGCACCCATGTACCATTTGTGCCTCCATCACAAAGTGAGAAGATCTATAGGAACCGGAAATTGTTCCACTCACTCAACGTGATGGTGCTATGTGGCCCATCCATGGAACTTCTCGCCTTCAACTCGAAGTTTCCCGGAAGTGCCCATGACTCTCATGTTATCCGACAAACCGGGATTTGGCAGAGACTACAAGAGCTGGAAGGCCGTGATGCGTGGGTTCTGGGTGACTCCAGTTACCCATGTACGCCCTGGCTACTTACGCCGTACAGCTCCCCAGCACCGGGCCCACAGGAGGCATTCAATCGGGCGCATGTTGCCACCAGGCAAGTGGTGGAGCGCTCAATTGGCCTTTTAAAGGGTCGATTTAGAGTGCTCCACCGCACTGGTGGTGACTTACAGTATGCGCCTGAAATGGTGTCGAGGATCGTGGGCCTGTGTGTATTTTTGCATAACATTGCTGTGCGGCGTGAGATACCCTTTGATGAGTGGGAGGTTCCATCTGAGCCGCAAGATCCGCCCATGCGCCCATCCCGCGCCCCTGAATGCCGGAGGGGATACCAGCTGCGGGACTCTGTGGTGCAAAGATTCTTCAGGTACATTTTATATAGTTGACCAGAATACACCAATTATTGTAAAAATCACCCCTTCAAATAAGTTCAGTGTGTTAGTTGTCAGTCTTACAAAACGACAATTAGCCAGCCTGCCCTCCTAATGGCAAAGAAATAGGAGATATTTATCATATGTGCTTAGTTTTGTTGGAAGTACAATATAGGTGCTCATAATTATTCCTTGTGCAAGGGATCTTATGTGTTTGTTATATCTTCATTATTGTAGTTGATACTATCACTGATGTCTGGTGAGTACATTGATTTATTCTCTTTTTAACACATGTATGTTTGTTATGTGTTGGTGACTTTTTTCTGTGTTGATGTATGATTTGTTTGCAGATATATATATATATATATATATATATATATATATATATATATATGATATTTGAATTTATTAACATGTTTAGACATTTCAAGTAGGAGCCAGGCAGGCAGGCAGGCAGGCAGGCAGGCAGCCAGCGCTGGTGTATAATGGTGGACTCAGGATACCTGCACGTATGTGTATGTGTCTTTTAAACATAAATGTACGCATACACATAGATGCATAGAGTAAGTAATGCGAAGTACAGCTATGCGTTGCCAAGCTATAGCACGCGTTGCTTGGCGGTGCGATGCGTTATTCGATTTGCAAAGTGCATACACACTGTGTTTTATATATATTAGATTTGTTCATTGCCATACATCAGCACTACCGTTTTTAAGGCATGCAAATTTTTCGCCATTTGTGTTGGCGCAGAGATGCTGTTCATGTAAAGATGAACAATAAAGTTATTAACACAAATAACTGTGATAAACCAATTACAGCACATGATTGGTTGATTGATGCCAGTGCTAACATGGCGGAGACACGCAGAGCAGAGCCATTTTCGCCTGCGGAGCTTCGGGTACTGGTCTCCGTCATGGAGACAAGGCTGGGCCGTGCAGGGCCCTTTATCACTAATGGGCAAAAGCGGCGAGCCTATGCTGCGGCAGGGCGCCGCATTTACGCCCGCACCCGGGTGCGGAGGAGCATTGCCCAATTAGAGAGGCGCTGGTCAGACCTCCGCAGGCGCCAGCCTGAGCTACTGCAGGAGATTAGGAGTGAATTAGCTGTTTGTGAGTATTTTCGCTATGAAATTTCGCACTTACATCATAGCATATATAAACAATAAAAATTGGCGAATGTTAAGTGGGTGTCCATGGGTTTAAAAGTCCTAGACTGTTATGTGTGCTTCTTCCTGGTTAACATGCAGTCATGTGCCTTTTATATGTAATTACATAGCATTATTGATTCTGATGCATACAATGTGCCTGATGTAATATGTGTTAACCATTGATAAATGCAAGGGTTGTAATGATTTAACAAATTACTAACAATCACATAATAACTTAAATGTCAGATTTTTGAGTCCATTAACAGTAAGGAGCAACTTTCAAGCATCGTTTTCGATCATTATCACCCTTCCATGTATCTCTTGTTATGGCTTAATACATGTGCCCCAATGACCCTACATTGACAATGATGTTTGTTTTCTACCACACAGCACGAGCCCGAGCACGACAGGCACGGGAAGAGGCCGAGGCAGGCCAGGCCGAGGAGGAGGTGCCTGAGGAGATGCAACAGGCTGATGAGGAGGTGCCGGAGGTGGTGGAGGAGGAGGATGTGGTTGTGGTTGTGGAGGAGGAGGAGCAAGTGCAGGAGGAGGTGGTGGAGGAGGAGGATATTGTGGAGGAGGAGGAGCAAGTGGTGGAGGAGGTGTTGGAGGAGGAGTATGTTGTGGAGGAGGAGGAGGAGCAAGTGGTGGAGGAGGTGTTGGAGGAGGAGTATGTTGTGGAGGAGGAGGAGGAGCAAGTGGTGGAGGAGGTGGTGGAGGAGGAGGAGGTGCCTGAGGAGGTGGTGGTGGAGGATGTGGAGGAGGTGTTGGTGGCGGAGGAGGATGTGGAGGAGATGTTGGTGGCGGAGGAGGATGTGGAGGAGGTGGCTGAGGCGGTCAAGCCTATTGAGGAGGCCAGGATTGTCCAGGAGTCGGCCGATTCAGAGGGGGAGGAGGCGTGTGAGGCGGTGGAGGCAGAACAGATCGGTATGTATACATAATGCATCATTCATCAATTAGTTGTACTGGTATTTGTTATGTAGCACTGGTGAGGATAAATTTTGTTACAATACTATTAATACATAACACAAAGTGGGTAGCTACAGATACAGGTACGGGTTAGATGGGGTGTCCAAGGCATCCCTTTCATCCAGGACACATCTTAATTACACAGGTTTGTGGGATGGCTTTGAGCTCCATTTTGACTGCCACATAACCGTTGTAGTTAAACAGGATCCTGGAGTAAAGGGATGAGTTTATCATTTTTGGATTAAATTCACCTGCTGCAAGCGTAGATTCTGTCCCATCATATAGCTGAATATATGTTTGAGGTGAATGATATTTATAAACTATATGATGTATGCTATAAATGGAGTATGGGCAGGCCTGCCTTAGAATGGAGTCACAAGTTGTCAGTGTCCCTGGAGCCTCCTCTACCTAAACACCCCCTGTGGTTGAGATTGTTTTTTTCCCCTCACAGAATTGTAGGTTGGTTTAGACTGAATTATGATTTTGAGGATGTGTACTGTGCATTCCTGACATTTGCATAACTCCCATGCCACGAACCATCACTGAACTTAGACTGAGGAGATTGTGACAAGTTGTTATTGACGGAGGACATGACATGCTTGTCATTGGTTAGTCATGGGTGGGTTGTGAATCAGAAGAAACACTATGACTGTTAGGTCTTCTGCAGAGTAAAGGGTAGAGGGACAAAAACACAGTATTAATTAAATAAGTTTGCATGTATGTATATATGTATGTGTCATATATATTTATCTATGTGTGTCTCTATCTCTCTACATATATATATATATATCTATATATATATATATATATATAAATATATATACATACATGTCACCTTGCATTTCTTCGATTTATGTCGGAGTATGTGAAATGTATGCATGAATATCAAGACTAATTTTTGCCCCTTTGACATGCCCACAGATGCCACAACACAAGAAGATGAGGGTGTTCGTGGGGCCCTCATGCGGATGGGCCACCATTTGCAGCTGCTAATTGCAGACCTGCAGGACCTTAGGGACTTGCTACTGTAATTTTATTTAATTTTTTTATATTTAAATGTTTAAAAGTTGACTAAATAAATATTTTATGCAAGTTCGAAGTTGTTGGTTTTCTTTGCACATTAAACAGTATATGTGTAGATTGGTTATCATATTTTACACAGGGACAAATACAAACCATTGCACTTGAATTGATGTAAGGGTTAATGTGTGCAATGGATGTGTTAGGCATGGTTTTAAGTATATATTGGCATTTAATTGATTCCAATTACAAATAAACTTTTTTTTATGAGGATAGGTAATTGAATAAGTGGGTCATGTGATGTATTGCAGAATAGACATAAAAGTGGGTAGTTTTGCGTAAATATACCGCTTCCGTGCGGACGCCCCGCTTGCCATCCATTCGGATGCGGTATCACCGTGCATACTCTGTAATACCGTGCAGAATCTGAGTGTGTCCACCGCACACGCATGGTTTGTATGTCGTCCGTAAACACGCCCTGTTCTTAAAGAGTGAGTCCGTCCGAATGCGGAGGACACGTGGGCGTTTCTACGGACGATGGCCGCACGCTGCCGCACAGCGTGGCGTGCGGACCGCACCGTAACAATTCGGGAATATCCGCACCGATCAGAATAAGGGCCAGAATGTAGATGGCATCCTGAAATCCTTCCAACAAATGTGCGAGGAGTTTGGGATCTCCAACATACAATTTTTTGGTACTTTCAACTACGGCAGGCAACACAGTCGCAATTCGGTAGCTCTGCCCCGATCATGATGTCATCCCCTGTTAAGGAATTATTCCTTAATCTACCTCAGTCTAAACAAGTTTCTAACATATATGCTGATCTTCGCCTACACACCTCCCCCCATCTCTTAGACAGCCTTAGGACCAAATGGGAGGTCGATTTGGGACCTATAGACAAAATTCAGTGGATACAAATTCTGGGCTCCATTAAATACACCACGCCTTGCATTAGATACCAACAGATATTCTTTTATGTTTTACATCGATTATACCGCACGCCAGTGATGTTACATAAAGCGTGCCTTAGACCCAATGCAGACTGCCCCAGATGCGCCTCGCCAGATGCAGGCTTCTGGCACCTACTGTGGCTATGTCCAGGTGTATTTGGCTTCAGCTAATTGTATGTTTGCCCTAGACATTGAGGAGAGTCATTCTCCTTTGCGGTATAGATATGTCATGTGACTCACCACTGGCCAAGGTTATTATTGCACGCTATTGGTTTGCCGGGGCCTCTCCCTCTATACACCAGTAGCGTGCTCTGGTGAATGAAGTCTCAGGCCATGAGAGATATACACATCGTTCTAGGGTTATGATCCAGCGGTACCATGCTAAATGCGATCGCTGGAATAACTCACCATTGGCGCTAGTGTCTCAGCCATAGAATGCGGAACACCCTCCTTTAACAAAAGCTATTTCCTTTCCTCTTTGGGTACTTGTGTATTATCACGGCGCCCCCGATATTAAGTCGCACGATTTTTCATCGCATGCGCTCGCCACACTATATAAAGTCAACTCTACGCCGACGTGGATAGTGGGGGTATGAAAAGGTCGGAGGACGTGTACCGCTGCCGCTCGCCACGCTTCGGGTTCACGTTCATGGTGGGGGTGGCGTGGGGGTCCATTTAACATTGTAAGCCCCCATTAGGGTGCTTATAAAATTTATAATCACATCGCATTGTATGGCATTGTATGCCATATACAATGCCATACAATTTTAACATTGTATGACATCGGGGGACATCGCATCGCATACCATCGCATGCCTTATGGTCTGCGATGCGATGGGCGCCGTGATAATACACAAGTACCCCTCTTTGTATGTCACTTAAGTCTACCCTTCCTATAAGAAATCACGCAGAGACTGTATTATGTATATTATCCTTTTTATTGTATGCCTTCATGTTGTTTGAAGCCAAGAATCAACTGCTAAATACACTCTTAGTTGCACTGTCATGTAGCACTGTATGTTAGTTTGTGTTTTTTTATTTTTGTTACTTGTATATCACAAAAATTCCAATAAAAAATTAACGCAATAAAAAAAAAAAAAAGAATGTACATTATACATATAGATATACCCTATACTCACGGCTATAGTACACATATATTTATATTTCTGCTTTTATACATGTTCTTGTTAGAATTATAGAGATGCTTTCTAGAATTCTCCCATTTTTATATGAATAAAGATAAAAATAATTTCAATGTATTAATAAATATATTGTATTAATAAATTATTAAAAATAATGGTACTTATGTAGTATCTGGATGCCCGATTTTGTGATTGTATGCCTTACCTTAAGGCATACAATCAGATGCGATTCGACGCGATTTTCGGCAAAATCGCATCGAAACGCATCCGATATCGCATGCGATTTGATGCGATTTTGAATAGGATTCAATGTTAACAAGGTCCTGTTCATTTCCGCACTATCCAAGTGGGCATAGAGTTGATTTTATATAGCGTGGCGAGGGGATGCGGAAAACATTTTAAGTAATCCGCGACCGCTCGCCACGCTTCGGGCTCGGTGGCTCGCTGCGCTCACCACGCTATATAAAATCAACTCTATGCCCACTTGGATAGTGGAGAAATGAACAGGACTATGTTAACATTGAATCCTATGGAAAATCGCATCGCATGACTACAGATTAGAGGCGGAGAAACGCGTTTTGTTCCAGTCACCGCTGAGGCATTACCCCTGATTGCTGTCTGAACATCACCAGCAGATCCTGCACTAAAAACCTGGGCTGCTACCTGGATCCCTCCTCAGCCTTGCAAAACATCCTGCTGAGTGTGAGAGCAGACTGAGCATTGGACTATACCAGAGTTAATTGTGGCTTTTCATCTATAGCCCAGACACCTCTATTTCTGAGCGGGACTGGCAACTATACAACATGTGCCTTGCCTATTATGTCAAAAAGTTTGAGATCTGAGCCTATCTATACATATGACAAGCATTGCTTGTGTTAAATGTTGTCTGTCGAGTCTGTCTTGTTTTATTCATGAAGTGCACTTCTCTCATTTATGAGTCTCTTTTATTAATTTCATGTATACAACTGTCTCTTTAAAATAAAAAATGTTCATACTTTGGAAGATTAAATTGCAATCTGATTATTCTCTGAACACAGCTGCGCTATCTGTTGGTGCATGTCAGCTTAGGCTGCTTGCATTATTAGCTGTATCCCTGTTACTTAGAAGACAGGCAGGAAGAACATATGAACGTCATCCGTTACAGTCATAATTATACATGAGGAAGTGTGGAGGTGTGGCTTGGAGGAAGTACGATGAGCAGTTACAGCGTAAGCAGGACTGTCTGCATGTCATGGATTTGACTGTAAGGATGTTGAAGTACTGTATGGATGGATGTAACCAGGGTGCATCCGGACACGTCTGACAACGCAAAGGCAGCACCTGCGGCGGCTCCGCATACATCCATTGTGCCTAAGCGGCCTGGGGGGGAGGTCCACCTGTGCAATATTTCGCACAGGAGAAACCCCCTTTAACTCCCAAAGCCAGGGCCGGCAACAGAAATTTTGGGGCCCCATACATTGATCTCTCTGGAGGCCCCCCACCAACCCCTCAAATGATATCAACCCATCCCTATGCTGAAACATAAACTGGACACACTGCGGCCTGCGTTCTATCACACTGATGCTCTCCCTCACCCCATGGCCTGTGTTCTATTACACTGGCATGTTCCCTCATCCCGCTGGCCTGTGTTCTATCACTCTAACACCTTTTGTCACCCTGCGCCCAATCACATTGACACCCTCCCTCACCCTGCGGCCTGCTCTCTATCACACTGATGTGCTCCCTCACCCCGCAGCCTGCATTTTATCACACTGATGCTCTCCATCACCATGTGGCCTGCACTCTATCACTCTGATGCTCTCCCTCATCCTGCACTCTATCACAATGATGCTCTCCATCACCATGCGGCCTGCACTCTATCACAATGATGCTCTCCATCACCATGCGGCCTGCACTCTATCACAATGATGCTCTCCATCACCATGCGGCCTGCACTCTATCACTCTGATGCTCTCCCTCATCCTGCACTCTATCACAATGATGCTCTCCATCACCATGCGGCCTGCACTCTATCACAATGATGCTCTCCATCACCATGCGGCCTGCACTCTATCACAATGATGCTCTCCATCACCATGCGGCCTGCACTCTATCACTCTGATGCTCTCCCTCATCCTGCACTCTATCACAATGATGCTCTCCATCACCATGCGGCCTGCACTCTATCACAATGATGCTCTCCATCACCCTGTGGCCTGCACTCATCACTCTGATGCTCTCCCTCACCCTGCAGCCTGTGCTCTATTACACTGGCATTTTCCCTCATCCCGCAGCCTGCACTCTATAACACTGACATGGTCTCTTACCTTACGGCCTGCACTCTATCACACTGATGCTCTCCCTTATACTGTGGCCTGCGCGCTATCACACTGATGCGTTCCCTTACCCTGCATTATACCACACTGACGCCCTCCCTCACCCATGGCCTGCGCCCTTACACACTGATGCACTCCCTAACCCTCCCTACCCCTGCAGCCTACTCCTGACCCTCGTGCCCTGCAGCTTAACCCTAACCCACTATACAATATATACACACACTCACCACCTACTCTTACCGTGAGTTAAAGTTAGGGGGAAGGCAAGGGCATAGATGATGAGGGCTGAGTTAGAGGGAGGGAAAGGGCATAGACACTGAGGGGGGAGTTAGGAGGAGGGTGAGGGCAGGAATGCCAAAGGAGGAGTTAAAGGAAGAGTGAGGGCACAGACGCCAAAGGTAAATACAGTAAATATACACTGTACATGTGTGTGTAACATTAAAACAAATACACTTTGGGCCAGATGCACTAAGCTTCAAAAGTGATAAAATGGAAAGAGGTAAACAGCCAGCCAATCAGCTCCTGCCTGACATTTTTCAAACACTGTTTGTGACATGGCAGGTAGGAGCTGATTGGCTGGTTGTTTATCACTCTCCATTTTATCACTTTAGTGCATTTGGCCCTTTATGTGCAGACTTTGCTATAAAAATTGCCCCCCCTGCCAGTCACTTACCTGATATCTTCTTAAGCTGTGCCTCCTCTTTTTTTCAGGGTGAGGCAGCTGTCACACGTGTATGCCTGGCCCCTGGTGATTGCACACTATCCCACAGAAGGGGAGGCGGAGCTTGGCAGCGGCTGCTGTAGTCCTCTTCTGAGTTGTCAGTTGTTGTCATTAAAGAGCAAAGGAGTCATGCAGCCAGCAAGGACGAGGCGAGCCCTGGACTTCACTCTGCCGGCTCCACAGCTGCCTATAATAGTTTGAAGCAGCCGACAACTGCAGCGCACCTCAGTAAGGCAGCAGAGTGCCTCTTCAGACTGGTGTCTCCCTGCTTTGTTTGCATACCTTGCTGAGTGGGTAGCGCTGGGCTTGCCTGGAGTCCCATGTAGCCCCACCCCCAGACCATTGTAGCTCTGCCCCCTTTTGACTCCAGAGTGGCTGATCGGCAGGGCTGGGCATCAATCTATTCCGAGGGAGCGAGGTGAAAGGAATGGGGTAGCTGTCTCTGAGTCCCTCATGCACAGTGCAGGACTGAGCAGAGGGTGGCTGGCCTTGTGGCCCCTAAGGTTGTCTGGATGGCTGTCCCCCTTGACCCCCCTGTCGCTGGTGCGGCCAAGGGCAAGTGTTATGCGTTTAACGATTCTACTTGTCTGCTGGGTCAGAGGTGCTGTTTTCGGCACACCTGTACCCACTGCGGGGGCAACCGCCCAGCCTCTAAGTGCTGGCTGCAAATGATAATAAATAGAAATAGAATTGTGAGAGATTAAGTACCAGATAATCAGCTTCTACCTTACATTTTACAGGATGTCAGTAGTTTGTTGGTTGCTACTTAATCTCATCATTTTATCTCTCTTCAAGCTTTGATAAACACTCCCCTTAAAATGTAATTTTAATAATTGGCACACTTCCCTAAAACAACTTACAATTAGTGATTATTAACATGACTATAATGGTCACCTGTGTTACTTTGTCATTACCATATTTATGGTATTAAGTATTTTGTGAAGCAGAAATGATATTCAATTTACATTTATTTTCAACAAATAAATCAGTAGTTATATAATTTGAACAATGCTCTTAAAATAGAAAAATGATATGTCAGTAATGATGACATGCGATGACTCTGGTTACAACAACAACAGGTAACATACTAAGACCACGCAGAACCACAGCATGGAGAATGTTGCTGTGGTACCACTGCTGCTCTGAAGATTTTTTGGTATATTCGATTTACATTGAGTGCAGTTGAATCCACAGAAGTCACAATAAGATATGTTTTTCATTGTCAAAGAATTATAGGTTCGTGTTGCTGTGTTTCCTGAAATAAAGATAACCAGCATTAAGAACATTTATATTTAAAAATCAAAAATCAAATGAGACCTTTGTTTTAGCCTGTAAAGCATTGTAGCAGTGACATAAATGCATAGCCAGATTAACAATGAGGTGGCTGGAGCTGCAGCTCCAGGCCTCCACATAAAAATAGGCCCATCGTGATGATCACCAGACAGATACCAGTTAGCCATAAATCATAACTATTAAAATAGCATCTCTATTTGACACATTTATGCAAGTTTTATACTTTTATATAGTTAGGGAGACATTGGGGCCTCCAGTGTATGAGTTCTACATCTCTACATTATATTGGCGTCACCTTCTCCACTTTTCAAAAGAGGTCCTTGAACAATTTCAGCTCCAGGCCCATTAGGCCCTCAATCCAGCCCTGCATAAATCGATCCCCTGGCTCTTAACCTTCAGATCACATGACTGCATTACAGGAAATGAAAATACTCTATTTGATTATTATCAGAAAGTTTAATCTTTCATACAATAATATTTTCTATAAGAGTCAAGGCTGGATTCATTGTAAAGCTACTGAAATGTAGACTTATTATTTGTGAGTGACATTATTGTATACTGGTTTATATCAGTGCATTCATGCTTTTGACTGGATAACAGAGTAGGCTTTCTAGCACAGCATAAAAGCAAAGGCACTATGTCTGTTTATGGATCTAAGGGGTCTTCCATTCAGTAGTGGATTTCAGGCCTGCACGTGTGAGGGGGGGGGGGGGGGTTCCAGGTATCCAGAAGGCCCCCCTGCTGTCTGATTTTAAACACAGCCTACAGAAGCTGTTTCTCGGGCTGACAGCAGGGGAGCTAGCTGCAGTGGCAGCATGCAGCTCCTCCCGGTTAGTCAGTGCTACGTGTGGCTGGCCGGGGCGAGGCAGGGATTTGTCCACAGCAGCTAAACAGGTACACTCCTCTGATGTTTGAGGAAGTGAGTGGGGGGAGGGGGCTGTATGTTGTGTGTGTTTCTGTGGATATGGTGTATGTGTGTATGTCCAGAATGATAATGGAGAACCATTATTTGGAGGATAAAATTGTGAAAGAACAAGAAGCCCTTCCTCCTGGTGCTGAAGCTGCTGCCACTAGTCATGACATAGAACATAAAATGCCAGCAACGTCATCTGCCAATGCCCAATGTCATCATAGAGGGCATGTCAAATCTAAAATGGCAAAGTTCAATAACTTGAAGAAAAAAAAAAATGTAAATCGCTTCAGAAGGAACGTAAAGCCTGAGGCCCTGGCCAATGTTCATGACAAATGGTTCAGATTCACACAATAATCTAAGATCTCACCCCCCCCCCCCCCACTAGAAAATGTAAGTAAGTTAAGCTGTCTCTAAAAACACAGCAAACAACTGTGCCTTCTAAAGACATAGGGCGGGATGTACTAAAGGGAAAATGCGGTAAAACCCCCGTTTTACCGCATTTTGCTATGTACTATCACCGGTTCGCCCCGTTTTCGCAGGCCAGGGTATCGCCACCCAGAGGGTGGCGATACCCTATAGAAGCCTATGGGCTTCTTTCGCCGCCCGACGTACGCCGTCCGCACGCCGCCCCCCCCCCTCCCTTCTTTAACCTCCTCCTCCCCCTGGTGTCACAGCCGGGAGGACATCCGGCTTCAGGGGGGAGGAGGAGATGCAGGGGGACGCTGGCAGCCGCCGGGAGGTGACGGAGACCCCCGCAGCCCACATCACAGGTATCGCGGGGGTCTCCGTTACCGCAGCCCGATGCTGGCCGCATATGTTAGTACATATGCGGTAGCATCGCGGCGGCTGCCGTGCGAAGGGCGGGGATGTATGTTGATACATCCCGCCCTAAATATCACAAATCCCCAAGGAGAGTCCAAGAGTGTTGGTGGCTCTTTCCACCATTTGCATGCCCTCTGCATATGCTGGAAGGATCACCCAAAGCCCAGTTCCTATATTTGGGATTGAAGGTGTCAATGTTGTACAGCAGGAGGAGGATATTGATGTAGCTGGCGCTGTGGAGGAAGTTGACAAGGAGGATGCTGCTGATGGTGATATGGTTTGCTTAAATGAGGCACCGGGCGAGACAGTTGTTGTCTATGGGATGCAAAAGGCCGTCGCCATGCCTGGGCAGAAGACCAAGAAATCCACCTCTTTGGTCTGGAATTATTATCCAGATCTGTACAACAATTGACTCGCCATATGTAGCTTACGTAAAGCTGCAATAAGCAGGGGTACGGCCGTTGGCCACCTAGGGAAATCCTCTTTTATGCATCACCTGTAGTTCGTTTAGTTTGAAACTGTGGCTAGGACCGCAAGCAGTCCAGGGACATCTAAATCCCTTGATCCTGTTGTATCCAAGTGCTTGAAAACCACAAGTGCTTGAAAACCACAGCAGCAAGTCACTCCTCGTTAATTTCCTCCTTGATCTGGATCGGAGGTAGTCCTGCAGGCAATGTCACCATCATGACTGACTCCTCTTCTATTCAGGATTCTGTACTGCTATGCTTACTGCTACTGCTGCTGCTGGGAGTCATTCATCATCCCAGAGGGGAATTCAGAACACCGGTACTTCTTTCACTAAGCAATTGACTAGGCTGCAATGTTGGTTCTAGTCACATGTTATTCTGAGCCAATCCTGTGTGGTCTATTTCCCTGTAATACTTCATCATACTGTCAGCCAATCCCCGCTTCCCAGTGGGTATAAGTATGCTGGGAAATCTAGACCTAATTGCTGGTACTTCAATTGTCTTATGCAGTTGTGTCTCTCTGCGCAGTGTGTTTGCTTCCATCTTCTGTGATCCTCTATCCAGAGAAGGATACTCACCTCAGCATTACCTTGCCTAGCCTGAGTTGTCGATGTTCCACCATCGTTCCTGTGCTATTGATGTTTCACCATCATTCCTATCGATGTTCCAGCCATCATTCTTGTGCTATCAATGTTCTAATCATTGCTCCCCAGCATCCGATGCTCTAATCATCGCTTCTAAGTATCTGATGTTCTAACCATCACTCCCAAGCATCCAATGTTCTAATCATCGTTCTCAAAGTAGTCGATGCTCTAATCATAGTTCTCAAGTGTCTGGTGATCTATATCATTGCTCCCAAGCTTATCTCAAGTTATTATGTTTATCGGCTTTAGTCACATTCAAGAACTGCATCAGTGCGCAGTGCGGAGGTCCTTTGATAAAGCTACCTGGTGTAGCAAAACGCGTAAGGAAGCTGCTGCACCTCCCAACCAAGGACTTCTGGATTGCAGACCTGATTATTTCCATCCAAATCCCATTTTGGATACAAAAAAAATCAAATCCACAGAGGTACCAAGAGATAGAGGACAACATCCCACTTCACACAATCAGCGGTAGGAGTTGGTTATTTGCGCCATCTTTGGGCCACTCCTTGCAAGAACTATCCTTCACCCTGTTCTCCCTCTGGACCGACATTGCGGGGACATTTGATGCTTCAAATGGATTTCTGAATATTGGGACTCTCCAGGCTGCTTCCCTCCTAAAAACTGTGTGGTTGGTGCAGTGGTGTAGTTAGGTGCCACGGCGCCCGGAGCAAGGGCATGTTTTGCGCCCCCCCCCCTCCCCCCCCCAATATGTCATAGGTGAGGCTCCTGCGCAGTGAAAACTTGGCACGGACCAACATTACACCACACACCGTAATGCCCATTGCACATTTTAGTGAACTTTGTAATTCCAATAACACATAAGCCCACACATGATGCCCATGACATACTATATAACACTCCACAATGCCCATGACATACTATATAACACTCCGCAATGCCCATGACATACTATATAACACTCCGCAATGCCCATGACATACTATATAACACTCCGCAATGCCCATGACATACTATATAACACTCCGCAATGCCCATTGCATACTATATAACACACTATAATGCCCATTACACATTTGACACATAAGTGCCACTTACCTAGATGCTCAATGCCAGGGGCTTCATGCTCAATGCCAAGGGGCTTCATGCTCGATGCCAAGGGGGACTGAATTTGCTCGTTGCCCAGGGGTTCAGAACTGTGCAGCGGCCCGCTCCCGGCCGCTGTGCAGCAAGGTGGGAGGATGGGTGCAGCAGGGTGGTAGGGTCGGTGGGTGGGTGCAGCAGGCCGGGAGGGTTGGTTGGTGCCGCAGGGTGAGTGGGTGCAGCAGGGTGGGATGGTTGGTGGGTGCAGCAGGGTGGGTGGGTGTGTGCTTGCAGCAGGGTGGGTGGGTTAGTGCAGCAGGGTGGGTGGGTGCAACAGGGTGGGTGCAGCAGGGTGGGTGGGTGTGTGCTTGCAGCAGGGTGGGTGGGTGGGTTGGTTTGTGCAGGTGGGTGGGTTGGTTTGTGCAGCAGGGTGGGTGGGTGATTTTGTGCAGCAGGGTGGGTGGGTTGTGTGGGTTTGTGCAGCAGGGTGGGTGGGTGGCTGCTTGCAGCAGGGTGGGCGGGTTTGTGCAGCAGGGTGGATGGGTAGCTGCTTGCAGCAGGGTGGGTGGGTTTGTGCAGCTGGGTGGGTGGGTGGGTGCGTGGGTGATGCAGGGTGGATGCAGCAGGGTGGGAGGGTGCACCTTACCTCACCCCTCCCCCTGCTGTGCTGCGCTGCGCTGCGTCGCGTCCATCCCTCCCTCCCCTCCTCCTGGCTCCCCGCTCCCCGCTGTGTCCGGGAGAACACTGCAGTGCTGCTAAATATTCATATCTCCCGCTGGACCGCTAGCCAATAGGCACTCGCGGTCCAGCAGCCACCAGTTGATTGGCTTCTGCACCGCAAGCGCCCATTGGCTAGCGGTCCAGCGTGCGGGAGACGTGTTGAGAAGTTTACATAGCTGCAGCACGTCTCTCGCGGGGGAGCGGGCAGGGCAACGGCGGAGGCGGGCGAGCGAGCTGGCGGTGCCGGCACAGCTCCGGCGCCAGGCTAGCTTCCTGCGCCCGGAGCGTGTGCTCCGCCGGCTCCGGGCTCGCTACGCCTCTGGGTTGGTGAGGACTTTGAGCACAGTTCTCAATTTTATTCATTTCTTTTATAGCATAACATCATTGTTTTTAGTACTGGCATAGTGTGTTTTTAGCATGCATTAATAAATTATTGTAATAGACCTACAAATCTGTTTTTTTTTTTTTAATTTTCAATAGCGCTGCTCAATTTTTTCTTGTGTATTCTGTAATTGTGTGCCAATTACTTTCTAGCAGTTGTCAAGTACAATCTTCTCTGGCTTTTATCACCTGTTGATCTTTAATAAAAGTGATTGTACTTTTACCACTGTCTTCTTCATGCTCATCCTGCCTCTGGGCTTACTCCAGTGCCATACTATGGGTTCATGTATTCAGGTCTAATCAAGCCTCTCTTCGATTCATCCATCAGTCAGAGCCTACACCTGGGGCCTTCGTCGTCTTGACTCAAATCCCAGGCGTGACACGGGGGCCTGCAAAATTGCGGGACACTTTCGCTATTCTCCACCTGGAGCGCCATCATAAACTCTTCAACCTGCCTTGCCATCACCTCAAACAAGAGAATGTGATGTGCTGGAACTCCACCCTTTATATGCTGCAGATGGAGGAGCAGCAAAAGGCCATTCAAGCCTACGCAGCCACCTACGACATAGGCAAAGGAGCGGGGATGCACGTGACTCCAGACGTTTGAACTTGTCACATGTGAAGCCAGTTCCAACACTGCCAGCTTGAGTCAGGTCATTCCCCTGATCAGGCTGTTGGAGAAGCAGCTGGATAAAGTGGTGGAGGAGCTAAAGCATTGTTTTTACACATAGCATGTAGCTCTTGTGAATGAAGCCCTTCATACACTTTGCCAGGATATGAGGGTGGTCAGTCTATTAAAGTCAGAGGAATACATTCTGGCCACCGTGCTCGATCCTTGGTTTAAAGCATATGTTGTGTCTGTTTCCAGCAGACACAAGTCTACAGTGGGGCAAAGACCTGCTGGTCCGGAGATTGTCACCTGAAGTGGACCATGATATGGCAACAGCTCCTCCTTCATTTTCTCCCACATATATGGCTGCGAGGAAACACAAATTTCCCACACGACCCGCTGGTGGTGATGCAGGGCAGGCAGGAGCAAGTTTGGACATCTGGTCTGGACCTGCCAATGTTTGCTGACATGTTTGCTGTCACATACAACATACAACGCTGTCACCACTGAATAAATGGTGGAGGATTACTTTGGTGACAGTATCCAAGTAGATATTTCAGACAGTCGTACCTGTACTGGCAGAAAAAATGTCAGTTTGGAGGCTCCTGTACAAACTGGCTCTATTTTACCTGAGTTGTCCCCCCTCCAGTGTGTACTCCGAAAGAGTTTTTAGTGCAGCCGGGAACCTAGTCAGTGAGTGGCATAGTAGGTTGCTTCCACAAAATGAGAAGAACATGATGTTCATCAAACTGAATGATCAATTCTTCAACGAAGACCAGCAATTGCCTCCAGAGTCTAAAGAGGGACCTGTAATGGTGGATTCCAGCGGGGACGAATTGATAATCTGTGAGGATGAGGATGTACACACTGAAGGGGGTGAGGAATCGGAGGATGAGGACGACATCTTGCCTCGGTTTGTACATGGAGAGATGAACAGCTTCTTTTTTTGTGGGGGCCCAAACAAACCCATAATTTCAGACCCTGTCGCTGAAATGATTGGTTTGTAAAAGTATGCATGTCCTATTTACGCAACATAAGGGTGGGAAGGAGGACCCAGGGACAATTTCCTCTTGTACTTCTTTTTTTTTTGGGGGGGGGGGGGGGGCATTATGTGCTCTTTGGGGCCTAGTTTTTCAAACTGACACCCTAGAAACAGCATTGTGAGGTGTGAGGTATTCAGGATAGACTGGAAATGAGTGAAAATTAATGTTATTGTGGTTTATAATAGCATAGGAGCATAAAAATCCCTATTTCTGCAATTTTAGCAATTTTGATGGGTTTTTAAAAACAATACAGATCCAAAACACATGTGGAAGGCTACTACTGTAGGCATTATTTGTATAAGGGACACTACTACTGTGCTGTGTGCATTATGTGTGTAAGCGGCACTACTACTGCCAGGTCCGGCGACAGGGGGGGTCAAGAGGGACAGCCGTCCCGGGCCCTGACAATGTAAGGGGCCCCAAAGCCAGCCGTCCGGCTGCTCAGCCCCCGCCCACCCAGCTCCGCTGCCCAGGATCTCAGCGCCAAGCTCTGCTTCCCTTTAATTACTGATACCTGCCAGTGTCAGTCTGCCAGTGTAGCCCCCCCCCCCCCCCCTTGCGGCTATTTGCCACGATTCGCTGGTATTTGCCGCGATTCCCGGGTTGGGTGCGAAGGGGGTGGTGAAAATATGACATGTCATCAGTCATGTCATTGTATAATATTGTCCCTGCCCCCCATCAAGAGCTGCGGATCACGGGATTATGCCATGGATGGGAGTTTAAAGATGAAAAAGATGCTGCTGGCCAGACCTGACATAAGTGTCTGCTGCTGTCATCCTCCCTCAAGATTTCAGTGCAAGTGCACTACATGTATATGTACTGTATATGTGTATGTCTGTGTTGTATACATGTGTACATGTATTCTATGTGTATATACATGTATGCATGTTTGTGTGCATATGTATGTAATCTATGTGTGTACGATTGTTTGTATATGTATGTGTGTATGTTACTCGTTGCTGACTTTGGGCCCAGCGACGGGGGAGAGCCAAAAGGGACAGCTGTCCCGTGCCCCAATGATCTGAGGGGCCCAAAGCCAGTGCCTCGCTCAGCCACAGCCGCCCTGTCACCTGGGCCCCCTGCTGCTCAGCCACCTGGCCCCCCACCTCTTAGACACTGGCTCTGCTGCTGCTTAGCCCCGAGACCCCCTGCGACTCAGACACTCAGACTCGCCGGCGCCCAGAACCCAACTGCTCAGACCCAAGCCACTTAGATGTCTGGTCGCCAGTGAAGTGGCCCAAGAGCACTGATGGGTTGGGTGAAGAGGTACTCTGCGCTGGGCTCAGCTATTATATGGCACATCTTGCAACACTATTCCCACCCTCCCTCCATACACCAATACTCCAAACCTCCAACCCTGCTCCGCACCACTACTCCCACCCACCATATCTGCTCAGCACCACAATTTCCATCCTCCTGCCCTGCTCTGTACCACTACTCCCATCCTCCTACCCTGCTCCGCAACACAAGTCTCTCCCTGCTCCACACCACTACAGTGCTTGATGAGGAGGGGGGCCCCCAGAGATATCTGTGTATGGGGCCCCAAGATTTCTGTTGCCAGCCCTGACTACTGTGGCCATTTGTTTTTGTGGAACTATTGTGTGCTGTAATGTGTATTATAGGTATTACTGTGTAGTGTAACTTGAATAAGGGGCACTAATGTGTGTTGTGAATCGTGATGTGAATAAGAGAAACTACCATGTGCTGTTATTTGAATCAGGGACACCATGGGGGTGTCAGAATAAAGTATACAGTATTTACTGTGCATAGAAACCAAATAACTCACCCAAATGTAACTCTCTGCACAAGTTACATCAGCCCCACCTGCAGTGCACATGGTTTTGTCCATTAAAGAAGGATCTTGCTTTTGCAAACCAACCAAAATTACCCACTAAGTGTGGCATAATGTAAATAAGATTGTGCTACTTTATTACATCATTTTAATCAGGGTACTACTGTTTGATCACACCCCTCCTTGTGAGACCACACCACTTTTTGCAGCAAAGTTGTGCATTGTATCTTTTGAAAGGAATGGGAGGAATACAAAAAAAATAAACTTGACTGGCCCTGGCCAGACACGGCACTATTATCAGTGCATGACTCGTGCTGCAGAGTGGGAAGAGAGGTGATGAATGTCATTGGGGAAATAATATTGTTGTTGAGGAAGGGGGACCCCAAATCAGTGCCTTGCTTAGGGCCACATGAGTTCTAATCCACCTGCTTTCACCAGCTGACTTAAATGTGCTCCAATGAAATTTTAAACATTTAAAACTAACTTGTCAAATTGCTAGATGTAGCTAATGAAATCCTAGCAGGTTGTTATTTCAGTTCAATACCCCATGCTATAAACATGCAATATGTATACATGCCTACACTTACTTGTGTTGTAATACTCTACAACTGTCACCACAGCGTCTTTAGAAGCAGCAACTTTTGCAAAACGGACCATTGGAACAGACACGCAAAAGTCATTGTTGGTCAGCTAAGGGACAAAAACAAGCAACATTGAAACCTGCAAGCTACGGTTAAATAAATATGGTCATGTTGAATAAAAGAAAAAATAATATAAAAAAAAAAATGCTTATCATTTTATTTCAACATCATTTCTGATTTAGGATTAGATTAATGGTGAGTGTGAATAAATGAACATAGATGAGCAATCAAAAACATTGGGGGAAATTTACTAAGATGTGTATTCTACATCACATGTGATGTTGCTATGGACAACCAATCAGAATCTACTTCTTATTAATTTAGCACCCTCTAGATGAAAGTAGACAGGATCTGATTGGTTGCCCATAGCAACATCACATGTGAAGTAGAATACACATCTTAGTAAATTTCCCCCATTGTGGTTTGTGTCACTGTAAAGTACTGCACGGGATGCAGTTACAATCCCGGCGGTCAGGATCCCGGCGTTCAGAATCCCGACGCCGGAATCCCGACCGCCGAAATGCCGACACATTCTCCCTCCGTGGGTGTCCACGACACCCCTGGAGGGAGAATAAATTAGTGTGCCGAGCGTAGCGAGGCATCGGGCCCGCTGCGTGGCCAGCGCAGCGAGCCCGCAGGGGGGGCGATCCACGTCCCCCCCTTGTCGGCATTTCGGCTGTCGGGATTCCGGCGTTGGGATTCTGAACGCCGGGATCCCGACCGCCGGGATTCAATACTGAATCCGTACTGCACATATGTATATTCTCATACGCGCATGTGCAGGGCTCCTGTGTGGGCGTCCTCGCCGACCCGCACAGTTGGCATGGTGCTCGCACATGGGGGGGTTCTATGCTGTGATATGTGAACACCCAGTGTTGCATGGGCTTCCCCATGCAAACACTGGGCTTTCCAATGCAAATGCGTCCGTGCCGCAGTGTGCTGGGGGCAGGTGGCTGACAGCCGGCTGCCCTGTCTTCATCCAGGAGGCCGCAAATATAAGTCAGTCGCATAGTTGCAAGCTTACTGAGTCAACCAGAATCAGGCCCCAAATGTAATAGGGTGAGAGTATCAGAAAGTGAGAGATTTTGGGAGAGTTTTCCCATTCTTTTAAAGCAGCAATCAATTACATTGCAAAATCAACCCAGTTTTGGTGTAAATGATTGCCGCTTTAAAAGAATGTGAAAACATTCCCAAAATCTCTCACTGTCTGATCCTTACACCCTATTACATTTGGCACAATGTCTAGATAGACAGTCAAAAGGTCGACAATGCCAAAAAATCGATAGTCATAAGGTCAACACATGAAGAGGTCAACATGAGTTTTTCATGTTTTCTGGTGTCAATGTCAACACTCAGCAATGGATGCCCAAGTAGTGTAGCGCGTACCCTGGGTTCATGTACATGTACCCTTCCGGTTTGAAGTCCATGTGAATAGTAAAGTAAGAAAAAGTCCAGACAAATTTTTTTTTTAATTATGAAAAACTCACGTCTACCATTTGACTGTCGACTTTTTCTCAATGTCTACCTTTTGACTGAAAATCTTTTGGTGTCGACAAAGTAAACAATTTTAACATTTTGTATGCTTTTATACTTACTGAATCAAGATACAAGTAAACTTTATCATCTTTTGGCTCCACCAATTTAAGAGGATCATTGGTGGGTATACCTTCAGGACTTAATTTAAATCCACTAAGAAATCCAACATCTAGGAGTACCATGCCACTCTCTGCATCCTCGCCAAGGTAGCTGAGAACACAAAATAATCAAGTAAGCAGTTTGATACATACATTGTTATAAAAAATATACACATATCTGCCTCTTTCACTCCAGCAGTCCACTCCCTGTGTCCCTCCAGCAGTTCCATGCCCTGTGTACATCCAACAGCTTCCCCACCTCTGTGTCCCTCCAGACCCCTCTCACCTTGTCTTCAGCATGCACAGAGCCTGCTCCTCTTAGTGGCTCTTCTGTGGCGGAAGTGTCATGACATCAAATACACCATGGTCAGAAAAGGAAGCAGCTGATATAGGCTTTCTGTTGGAATTACTGTGCATGGCTGCGGTGGAGGTGGAACTTATTCCCCCTACTACCATTACAGGCCATCGCCACTCTAATCCTTGCCCACATGAACAGATTCATATATGCGTGTCTGTGTGTAAATCTGATATTGATAATACCCAGTGCCTTCCCAGTCATTCACCTCACCTAACAGCACTGACTAAAACGATTAAAAAATATGGGTAGAAGATTAGAATATATGGAGATTTACCTCATGCATACGTCCACAGAAAGCCTCTGAATGTTACTTGGATCCTCTATCACTTTCACATCTAGTTGGAATGCTTCGGGCCCAGCGGTGTTTTTTCTACGCCTTGAGGATGGCTTACGATTATATACTAAATTAAGCTGCAAAAAATGTGTAAACGTGTCAGCCATTTGCCAGACTTATTGTTTGTTTGCGATTGTCATCTTTGCTCATCAGATTGTATAAAATATGTATTGTCCTCAATGATGTCTGCATATTTCTCTTTGAAGAGTTTGTTCCCTGACAAATTTCCACAGGCCATGTCTTTAATGACAGCAACTGAAATATACTTGTGGCCCAGTTGACTGGTCTGCTGCTTTTCTTCCAGCCCTCTCCTCAAGAAGGTCCTATATTCATAGCCAATGAAAATGTCCTCCCAGAGCCGGATTAAGGGCCTAATTGGGCTGAAAATGTTCAAGGGCCTACTATAATAAACGAAGGAAGGACAATGCCACGTAGGGATGTAGAATCCATACACTATAAACCCTAGTATATATATATATATATATATATATATATATATATATATATATATATATATAAGCCCTATACAAATATCTAAAAAACAAAAATTGCATGTGTACAGTAGGAATGACATTTTCATGATTATGATCTATGGCCAACCATAATATTAAAATTATGAAAACTTTAAACTTTTGAGCTACAAGAATGTGTCACCTTATAGAAAATGTACTATTGGTTTATGCACAAACGGATTGGGATCATGTGGTCTACAGCATGATGGTCGACAAGCATTAGGTCAACACCATTAGGTCGACATGGGGAAAGGTCGACATGGGACAAGGTAGACATGGCATTAGGTCGACAGGTCATTATGTCAACACAAGCATTGGGTCGACATTGTTTAGGTCGACAGTCAAAAGGTCGACATGGGGTTTTTCCACTGTTTTTTTTTTTTTTTACCCGAATGTCACTACTGTCAACATGGACAAACAGTATTTTATTCTCCCACCATGCCCTAGTGGATGGTAGGGCATGAAATACTGCCTGTCGGCACATGTCCGCTCAAAATAAAAGTGAAAAACCCCATGGTGACCTTTTGACTGTCAACCTAATGCTTGTGGAGACCTAATGACCTGTCGACCTAAAGCCATGTCGAAGTAGACCCATGTTGACCTAGACCCATGTAGACCTAATGGTGTTGACCCAATGCTTGTCGACCATCATGCTGTAGACCAAATGACCATATCCCACACAAACAATGTGAAGAGCTGTGTAATTGTTGACAATGCTGAAATATGTATTATATACTCCAATTCCATACACAGCAGTTAAAGCACGCTTCCAAAACAGTCTACACAAGAAATAATACAATGGAATACCTGGACAAGAGCCAATCCTCTGCCAGATGCAGTAACATTGATTAACAGTGGCTGGGCAACTTCAATCTAGGGTTCAAATAAAACACAAGTTGAGAACAAGACAAACAATTATTTAAAAACACACACAATCACTCACACACACACACACGCACACACACAAGCACAGTAAATGCTTGTATTTATCCATGACAAAAAGCCACATTTACCTGCTGACTTTGTAACAGAAGGAGGTTGGAATTAATATGAAATGTTTTCGGTACAAATGGTCCAGTAGCTGTCACTGTTAGTGATGTTTCACTAGAGGGCACCACCGACACAAACTGGTATAGAGCCTGCAATGCAACCACTGTGTCCTTGTGATAGATGAACAATACATTGTCAGTATACAGAATACTATTCATAAAAACATATAACACATAATATAAATTCATTTTAATATATTGCATTTCTATTATGCCTGCAGCAAACATTCTTGTATTCCTCCAGTCTTTCCCCTGTGTTTCCTATTTGGTATGTCTGAACACTGCATCTAGTACAAAAAGCATACAATGTGCTGCAGCACCGTGCGTTTTGTACTAGATACGATGCAATCTACAACTAAAAGCATGGGCTGCACAGACTTTGTGCTGTGCCTGGGGCATAACTAGATATTCATAGGCCCCCTAGCAAAATTTTGTAAAGGCCCCTTATTTAGCAACTAATGGTGATAAATATATGTAAAACATATTACTTAAACAGCAAAGATGGGCCCCATAGCAGCTGCCCCCCTTGCACTTATGGTAGTTACGCCCTTGTGCTGTGCGATGGGATGTGCATGGGAGCACGCATCTCATCGCACGGCCCTGTCGCACCGTGTATGGGCACATTCAGGCTAGTCTCAAGCCCCGTACACACTAGATGACCCCGCTGGTAGAGTACGTTGCTGGGACGCACTCGATGTTCAGTCTCTACCACCTTTTATGTTCTATAATGGGAAACTTTCCATATCAGTACAGTGCCAAAGATTTCACAGGTCCCGTGTTAAAGAATCAAAACCTACCACCCTGCACTCAATGGCCAAGATACAACAATACGTTTTGTAATAAATATATAACATTTGTTACCTGAGTAGATGAATAGCCACCAAGAGAATTCCTCTGCTCACTGAGCCATTTCATGACAGGGATGCCCTCTGCAATCCTGGCCTGCTGGTAGTAGGAAAGCAGAGCATAGGCTGCCGTCTCTATATCTGTTGTCCTTGGCTGCCAGTAATAACTTGTACTTTCAGAAGGAGAAGACCAGTACTTTGTCCCTCCTAAACGCATAAAACATAATAAAATAATTTCAGTATAATTTCATTAATTTGTGGATATACGATAACCATTCTTAACAATAAGAGTCTCTGATATACCCTTAAGCAGAAAAATGACAGTAAAATAATATTTTAAACATAGTTGCCTACCCTCCTGCATTCTGCAGGAGACTCCCTGAAATTGAAGCAATCTCCCTCTCTCCCTCATTAGTCTAGAAATCTCCCTCATTTCACCTAGCACACATTACACTGTTACATTTTGGGGGTAAAAAAGAAAGAGAGACAGATACATTTACATTGAATCATCAGCACCATTTCCCAGCACTTTAAAGTATAGTAGCTCTTACTAACTGCTTTGGGGCTCATCTAAATTTGGATATAAGTCATTTTAAATTACACACCCACGCTTCTAGGTGCCATGTTCACAATATATTTTCACAATCTCTCCACATATGGAACTAGACACGCTCTTTAGGGTGGAGCTTGACACGCCCCCTCAATGGGGCACTTTGCAAAATTCTATTACCAAGTATAATCTCCCTGAAACTAGTTTTCAAAAGTAGGCAAGTATGATTTTAAATGTAGAACAAAGGCTAGTCAAATAACTAGCAGACATGGGGGGAGATTCTCTAAGAATCTCAGCCCCCCTTCGCCGCTCATCGCAATCATAATTATCGCATATGTTCTAACATATGAGATAATTATAGCAAAGGACAGCTCTTGCGTTAAGAGCTGTCCTTTGCGGTGAGAGTCGCTGGGTCCCAGCAGGTCCTTACGGCTCCCCCCTCCCTCCCACACCCGGCGCTGCTGCTGCACCGGGCTCTCCTCCTCCCTGCACCCGGATAAAGGATAAGTGCAGGGAGGAGGTCACAGGTCCGGGCAGCACAGCTCTGTACTGCCCGGACACAGGTGAGGGGGCGATGCGGGGCGGCGGGGGTCCGTGCGGGGTGGCGGTGGGTTCGCGTTAGAAGCCCATAGGCTTCTATGGGGCATCGCCAGATTTTTTCTGGCGATGCCCCCCGCCGCGGTAACCCGACGGGGGATGCTTAGAGCATCCCGAAATGCTGTAAAAACCCAGATAACGGGGTTTTTACCACATTTTCACCTTAGAGAATCTCCCCCATTGGGCCTAATTCAGTTTTAATCCCTAAAGTGTACAAACTGCTATTAGGTGTTTTTCGCATGCACAGCCACCGCATCATGGATACGTGAAGCTAAAACTGTGGTGCATCCCAGAAGTATGCAATTGCATTTTGAGTACTGCAATCCCATCTCGGGGAGAGACTTTGCATGAAGAGTGGCATTGTCCGATGCCGGACATTCCCCAGCATGCGAGAGACACCATTGCAGTTTTGCTGTTTTAGCCAAACTGCAACTGATGCTAAATCAGTGTTCCATTGTTCAGTACACTCAACTTTGTTATAGCAAGTAGTATGTCAGCTCCTTTTTGTTACTTTGTAGCGCTAAAATAGACTTTTTGATAAGTTTTAATACAAAAACAAATGATTTGTTGAACAATTAATAGTTAACAATTTAGCTGTAATAATGACCAAGTGAAGAAATCTTAAGCTGCTACGAACAGCTGAAATAGTGAGATATAGGCCCTTATTCTGATCGGTGCGTACTTTCCCGAATTCTTACGGAGCGGTCCGCACGCAACGCTATGCGGACATCATCCGTATAAACGCCCATCGAGCCTCCGCATTCGGACGGACTCACTCTTTAAGAACAGGGCGTGTGTACGGACGACATACAAACCTTGCGTGTGCGGTGGACACGTACAGATTCTGCACGGTCTTACAGCGTAAGCACGGTCTTACCGCGTCAGAACGTACGGGAACCTGGCCGTACGCACCGATGCGGAGTATTTACGCTAAATACAACACTATTTATCTGAGCACAGAAATCGATCACATGACCCACTTATGCAATTAGGCAACCTCATTAAAAAGGGATTGTTTTCTATTAATTTGTGACGGTTTCTAATTTATTTTATAAGTTCATGTAATAAATGTTTTTTTGTTTCCCCCAAATGTGTGGTTTAATTGATACATGTAGAAGTGACATGTGTATTTCTATTATTAATATTAAGTTGTGTTCATTATTTGCAGTGTAAAAGTGTGTGAAAAGTGCAGCATATATGTGTGTGCTTAGTAATGGTCCATTTAAGCTGCAATGGTTCCAATTGAAACAGTGACAAGCGTGTAATTAACAAGTAATGAGTAAAGGAGTGGATTGTATTGTGTTCAGCTGACAATGGTTTTAGTGATTAGGCGTTCCGATTGCCTAGCGCATGACCGAGTGGTGTCCGCAAAGCAATACTTGCTTATGGACACCGCATATTTCTTGCCTTTTTGTTTGCGTGCATTCGGTGTGCTGTCCGAATGCACGCCTACCAAAATAAGTGCACTCCCCCGTGTCCGCCCATGTTTCCGCCCAGTTTAGCCCACTTTGAAACTACGCCCCTGTGTAGTTCCGAATGATGCCCCTAATACGCCCATATTTCCCGAGTGATTGCGGTGCACATTTCTGTACGGTATTAGTGAGTACAAGTACGGAGACCATGCGTGGCACATGCACATAGCGTTCCCCACGCATGCGCAGACGGCTAAAAACCGCCATCCGAAAGTATGCGGAAATGTACGCACCAACCAGAATAAGGCCCCTAGTTAGTAATGCTGACATTCAAATTATGGATACTGCAATGTCAGAGTGTCGGTATGTTTAATCAAATGGTCGACGTGTTCATCATCATAAATCTTGCTTTAATTACAGTAAGAAGTTATGTAGCAATCAGGGTTAGGGATAAGGCCCATACACACTGGGCAACTTTGAGCTGAAAGATGCTCAAAACATCAAGTTTGCATCATCGCCAGGAAAGCCGCTTATCTGCTGGTATTACCAGTAGATGAGCGGCATTGAGGATGGCTTTGCATAACGCTGCGCTATGCAAAGCCATCCTCCCCCTGCTGGTGGCACGGTCAGGGGAAAGCCCCTGTGTATGCACTGAGCAGCTTTCCCCCCAGCGATGATAGCGAACATCGCTGTCCATACACGCTGGGCATAATCGCCCAGTGTGTATGGACCTATAGACTCTAGTTAGGATTATTGTAAAATAAGAGTGTTGATGACAGTACCAGCATCCTGAAAGTCGACATTCACAACATATCAATAAGTTTATCTCACCATAATGAGTGTAGGAATTCTGAATACAACATGCCGTATCACGCCCAAAATAGTTATTCTACAGAGTATTTGTCCTTGTCAATCATTTTGTGTCAGTCACAAAACAAAATTCTGCTGTTATAAAGTCACATACATATGTGTCACTGTATATCTTATATTTTTACAATAACTACATAGCAAAGCATATATAATCTATACTTGCATGTCATAACCTGTGGCCAATAGGAATAGACACTATAAGCTTTCAAACTGTATGACTTGCAACCACCTATTTTGGGTATCCTTGCGAAGGCCTAAGCAGGGGTCTTCAACCCATGGCCCGCGGGCCACAAGTGGCCCGCTGAGTTGTTTTGACTGGCCCGCCTGTAAATGCCGTTTAAAAAAAACCAACAACCCTGTAAGTGCCGTTTAAATAAGCCAAAACCTTCCACGCTCATCCCTTTACATGGGGGACGTGGCGGAGGAGGACGTGCAGTGGCTAGGGTGGACGGGACATGCACATTGTGGATTTCCTGAAGCTGCACACACGTCCAGCCCGCGCCCTTTCAGAGAAGACAGCCGCCGCCGCGTGACAACCGGCTCCAGACCTCTGATGCTGCGCACCCGTCCCTGCCTGCCTCCTTCTCATTGAAGACAGCCGCCGCCGCCGCCGCCAGCAGGAGCAGCCCTCTGAAAGGGAAATACGGAGATTAAGGCAGGTTTCTTAAGGGGAGGGGGGAGGTGAGCTGCCTGCCTGCAATGCGGTGCTGACTGGGGGGGTGAGATGGCTGCAATGCGGTGCTGACTGGGGGGGGGGGGGGTTAAGCTGGCTGCAATGTTGTGCTGAATATTGGGGGAGGGGAGCATCTGGCTGTGCAGTGCTGACTATGGGGGAGGGGGGCTGGCAGTGCTGTGCTGATTATCAATGGGGGGGCTGTGCAGAGATGCCTATGTTTGGGGTGGAGGGAGCTGTGCTGTCTATCTATGAACTGCTGTGCTTTATGGGGGCTGTGCTGGCTATCTAGAATTACCCCTTTCTGACCAGTGACACTACTGGTGGCATTTTATGAGGGACACTACTGGTGGCATTTTATGAGGGACACTACTGGTGGCATTTTATAAGGGACACTACTGGTGGCATTTTATGAGAGGCACTGCTGCGGGCATCATATGTATAAGCAGGAGTATTGGGGGCATTATAGTGCAATGGGCATCATGGTGTGTGGCATAATGTGTAATGGGCATTATGGTGTGTGGCACAATGCATAATGGGCATTACAGATAAACAGTGTATATTGATTTAAGTAGCCTGTCATTGCTTGGGCTTGATTTGTGAGGAGTTCTAGGTCACTGTGTGGGCCTTCATGTTTATATGTCACGGTGCGGCCTTTAGCCAGCCAACTTAAGCGTGGAAGGACAACAACCATTCCTGCGGTAACCAATATCTGGTCATGCAGGTTGCAAAAGTGAAATGTCAGGTAATGGTTTTCCTGCTAGTTCACACGCTTATAATTAGACCACACCCCTTTTGGGGAGCGCGCGCCTACGGCGCGCACAATTTCTTCAATATAATATTATGTATGGGGGAGCTGCATTTTTTTTCTTTTTGCACTGGGACCCTAATTGTCTAGAAATAGCCCTGCTGCTGATTATATATTGGGGGCAGGGTTTATGTGTATGGGCAGCTATGCCAACTATGTATGCCGGGGCTGTGATGTCTATCTATGAAAGGCTGTGCTAAATACCACAGTAGAGATTAGTGGCCCTCGGACTTCGTTTAATTTTTTAATGTGGCCCACACTGTCGGAAAGGTTGAAGACCCCTAGCCTAAAGAGAGAGTGGTAAGTGCTGAATAACTGGCATGTATTTAAAGAATAAACAGCCACATGTTTCATTTTATATGAAAAGGCTCATTTCTGCAGTAGAGAGCCATTTTGTAGGCAAACAAATACTCATGAGAATGCTTTTATTAATTTTTCAGGGACATGTTAAGGGCCAGAAAGGAGGGGTGAGTGAGCAAGGCAATCCCCATGAAGCAGAGCCTAGGGGGGTGGCACTGTTGTTGCCCACTGTCACCTGTATTTGGCTTGAAGGGTGCATAACATGGCACCCTGCAGTTGGGATGCAGTTACAATCCCGGCGGTCGGGATCCCGGCGTTCAGAATCCCGACGCCGGAATCCCGACCGCCGAAATGCAGACACATTCTCCCTCCGTGGGTGTACACGACACCCCTGGAGGGAGAATAAATTAGTGTGCCGAGCGTAGCGAGGCACCGGGCCCGCTGCGTGGCAAGCGCAGCGAGCCCGCAAGGGGGGGGGCGATCCACGTCCCCCCCTTGTCGGCATTTCGGCTGTCGGAATTCCGGCGTCGGGATTCTGAATGCCGGGATCCCGACCACCGGGATTCAATACTGAATCCCTGCAGTTACTTCCTAGTTCTGGCAGCCCCACATCTTCATTGTGTCATCATTGCCTGGCCAAAATGGGAACTGGATCTGAGTTACTAATTTTTACAGTTTTTATTAAATATATATGAGGTATACTTTGCAAGGCTGCATTCTATCACTTCAGTCTACAAGATGGCTGCCAATATTGAGTGTACTGTAGGTAACAGGTGCACTGTAAACATAAGGGTAAATATTCTATATAAGCTTAATATTGCATTAACTTAGTCACACAAAAAGAAGTAAAAATAAACCTATTCCCATTATTGTAATGCACAAACTGAATTGAGTTGCTCGGAGATATATCACTAACAAGAATAGACAAATATACAAAAAACATTTTATGATGAAAACTTATATATACTGTATTGTATAATTATTGTTTGCTTTAAACATTCATAAAGACTTAACATGAACTAACCGTTGCTTGATTCAGTTGCCCTTGAATCGAGTTGGTTGAGTGCATCCGCTGCTTTGGTGCTATTGGCCAGTGATAGCGCATACACAACAACTGACAAGGTGTAATTACTGGAAATTCCCTCAGCAAACTTTCCCTCCAGATATTGCACAGCTTTGAGAACTCTGGACTGGTAACGGTCCTAAAACAAATGACATCACATACAGTACTTCAAGTATGGAAAACTCATTGAATCAACATACATGGGCCCAGCAGTGGCAGTGTCAATTTGTAGCTGAGGACCAGGGCTTTCCAACGAGCTCAGCCCCGTGTCTCTATCCCCCCGGGAACCGGAGATATCGCCTGGCAAAGCTGTAATGTTTTTCCCCATAGGATAATATGGGACCCGTCAATTCCAACCCCCACCCAGTTCCGATGGGTGCCAGTCCCCCCCACGGCATCACAGAAGCTTGTGATTGATCATTTAATTCCAAATCGCTGGGCCTTCAATATGATACCAGGCTGGTCCATATTGGTCAATCGGTTCCAGAGTTATTACGTGTAAACCGATTGTTTTATTTTTGAAATGTAATTTCATGGCTGTTCATGTTCTTTGAGGGCAGATTACTCTGGAACCAAACGTTCCAGTTTCACTGGACCAAAATCATTCAAAGCCCACTCAAAAGTTCTTCAATATGATACTTGTCTCATGTAAATGGGTCCGTTGGTTACGAAGATATAGCTGGTTAAATGAGATAACTGGTTAAAGGGGAGGGGTGGTTTTCTCTCCCCCTCACACCAGAAAATGCAGGGACTAGGCTGGTGTAAAAGGGGCCAACCTGGGAATGCATTTTCTGGTGTGAAAGGGGTATTATTTCAATTTGCCGGGACCTGCAGTGCTCTGAATACAGCCAGGCTCTGCCACTGTCAGTGGCTATCACTTCTGCATGGCGGCTATCCCCCATTTACCGCGAGCATGTATCCCCCTTGGCAATGAGCATGTAGATAAGCAGCACTTATGTAGCATAATTTTTAATAGGCATTATGGTGTTTGACATAATACATAATGGATATAATGGCGTGTAACTTAACGTGTAATGGACATTATGGTGTAAATGTTTAATGCGTGCCTTTGGTGGACAATGTCCCTGTTTATGAAGCGTATTGTGAATTTTGGCTTAATCTGTGTGGCATTTTGTGAATTCTGCCTCAATCCGTGTGGCATTATGTGAATTTTGGCTCAATCCAGGTGGCATTATGTGAATTTTGGCTCAATCTGTGTGGCATTATGTGAATTTTGTCTCAATCCGTGTGGCATTATGTGAATTTTGGCTCAATCCATGTGGCATTATGTGCATTTTGGCTTAATCCATCTGGCATTTTATGAATTTGGCTCAATCCGTGTGGTATTATGTGAATTTTGACACATTCCATGTGGCATTATGTGAATTTTGGCTCATTCCAATTGGCATTATGTGAATTTGGGCTGAATCCGTGTGTTATTATGTAAATTTTGGCTCAATCCATGTGGCATTATGTGAATTTTGACACAATCCATGTGGCATTATGTGAATTTTGGCTTAATCCATGTGGCATTATGTGAATTTTGGCTCATTCCATTTGGCATCATGTGTAAGGGGCAAGTATAATGGGGTCTAGTATTTTGTTGCATAATGTGTAGAAGTTGTATATGGTGTTGTACACTACACTCAAGGACACGCCCCCTGTTGAGTGGCCACACCTCCTTTCCCGGAGCGCGCCTTCGGCGCGCGCACAACTACATCCTTCACTTTTGTTGCCATGGTGGGCCTGCGTACTTTAAATGCCAGGGCCTATTTTTAATCCCATTCCCACCCTCTCTGCTGCTCTCTTAGCATGTACACTGGCACCACTAACACCGCCCTCCCCCACCTAAGCCCTCTTTTATCATGGTGCCCCCCCTGTCATTTTATCCTGGATCCGCCCCTGGGGCCCAGTATGATCATTAAACTGCTTGTTAGATTTCCAAGCTTTGAAGTTTAATTACAGGGTTAAAATATATTAAAATAATCTATAAATGTTTGTTTCCTTCTGTGAGTAGCTAAATTCTGTAGAATTTGCTATTTTATTGTGAAACATACAGTACATCACTATGTTTTGAGGTTAAATTTCATATGAAAATACAAGTAAAATGATATACTCTGTAGTATTTGTTTGATTCCCCATAGTTAATTATTGATTATAAATAAACACATCTATGTGCAAACTTTAATAAGCATCTGGTACTTACTCTGTAATATTCATCCTCTAGCAGTGAGGTCAGTATATACGCAGTCAGGGTGATGGGGCCATTCAGACCTCCCTGCAGTTCCTTGTGAATCACACGCCCAGGCTCAGAGAATACTCCAGTGTTCATATCCTGGTACTGCACCAGCCACTCTACTGTCCAGTTTAAGACATCTGGATTTATGTAAATAAATGGTCGAGCCTGAAGGAAACATCTAAACACGAATGCTGAAAGCCTGAAAAAAATCCATATATAATGTACATTCACGGAATGCAGGTGATACAAGAATGGGTTTGGATATTTTTACTTTTGTATATTTCATACTGCCATTGGTCCATACCCTCTAGAGAAGCACAGGAGCTCCACAGGAGGCGATGGACAGGCATATCACACAGTTGTCCCATTGGAAGTGTTGGAATGCTGGTGCTTGTAGTTCCACAAAAACCAGTATGTACAAAGAGCTAAGAGTAGGTCACATGCTAGATTTGTTTTTTAGAGGTCTCCTACATCTAGAGGCTCAAGAAAGCTCCATGCTGAATGAATTGGGTCCTGCTCCATAGTAGGAGTCAGATCCATCTCATTCACAATAAGGCTTGATCGTATAGAGGTTGGGTGACCCTAATCACCAGGCTCGGACAGAGAGGAACACTCCAACTATAACTATAAAACTAACAATTTGCAGCACGGAGAGTTCCCCTAATAGAATATCCCTGTCATAGAGGGATCATTCCACCCTGTCCTTTCCTGTTGTGGTTATAGGGAACAGGGAACCCAATGCACGGTTCGTGGCTGGTTGAGAAATTTCAGTAGGCTTTCAGCATGTGTTACAAAGCCTGAAAAGCCCATTGAAATACATGGGATCAATGAACGGAATAGGATAAACTGAGATAATTTTTTTTGTCTTTTTTTAAACCAGTTAAATCGTCCATGTGACAAAACTGTTCAACATTAACAAAATTAGTTTGCCCAAATAATTCACTATGTTGTTAATGTTAATATGAGCAATTTGAAACTAATAAATTAAAATCACCCAACTACATTTAGTTAAAGGCTGTATAGGAAAATACCTCCCTTCATTATCTCAACTTTATCTCGAATACAACCACCACTTGCATAAGTGTATATGCTATTGATCTTTTATATTAGACTACTTGTAATTGGATTTAGCGGTCCTTTCTTGTACTGCTCATAAATTTATAGCAAATTAATATTTCTTACAAACACACCACTGATTCTAAATTAATGGTTTAAATTAATTTAATACTGTATATTTCAGGAAAATGATTAAATTACTACTGCAGGGTACGAGTAGAATACAACTGTACTAAATTTAATTCATCCAAATCATTGCATATACACAACACAAATAAGCTCACCTGTACTTTATTACCAGAGCACTAACATTTTCCATAAGTTTATGTAGAACTTAATACTATCATCATGTGTATTTTGTATATATATAAATTGCTTACCAAGTACTTCCAAAGGCATCAGAATTCCCAAATGCACTAAATGAACCATCATGTCGCAAGTAAGTCAATTCATTTCGGTAACCTGGGCATAAGAATAAAACCAGCAAATGGATACAGAATGTGGACAGAAACAGTTATATATTTTCATAGTTTGAACTAAGGGGTTTATTCTGATTACTTCAGTTTTGCCTCTGCCGCGGACCCGCAAAATACCGGACTTGGTGCCGCAGGTAAGGGGTTGTGGGAGGAAAGCGGGAGACTTTCCTACCTTCCCAAATTCGTATTATGGACCAGATGTACTAAGCTTGAATGATAAAAATAAGAGTGATAAACAACCAGCCAATCAGCTCCCACCTGCCATGTCACAGGCTGTGTTTGGAAAATGACAGGTAGGAGCTGATTGGTTGGTGGTTTATCACTCTCCATTTTATCACTTTTCAAGGATTAGTACATCTCACCCTATTCCACTATGTTTTATATATAGCTGATGTAGATATCACTGCACTGCTCCTCACTTCTTCCAGGGGAGGATATAATTATGCAGCTGCATTTATTACCCTTTGAGCAACTTACTGACATTGTCATCTCACTCAGTTTTGGCTGCACCATTCATTTTGCTGAGAAGAATGCACAGCATCAGAAGTTAGGGAATGCCTGGCACTACCCTGGCCCCTATATGCACATACAGAATATACAGTATATGTGGACTAGGGTTATTAGTATTGTCCACACCTGTAATGTGGTCTTTGAGTACTCAATTACATGGGAAGGGAAGAGGGTCCTATATCGCCTTCATACTTATTTAAGTAAATTCTCCACCAAATACACACAGTACTTCTTTTTTATAAATGTATATGCAAACATTAAAAGTACAGTACACTGCCCATTTACCTTGTTCCATGAAGCTTATGGATCTCTCTTGAACATCTGGTTTAATCTGATTCGTTATTTTTAAATACACAAGAATATAAATGTTTGGTGCAAAATTAATCATGTTTTGCTCTCCACATCCATAAGGCATCTGGATAAGTGACTGAAGACCATTTATTGAAGGACCAAGAAGATCTCCTGTATGAACAGTAAAAGCAGGGAAATATATGAGGCAGTATGGATGGTGTAATGGTTAGCATTACTGCCTCACAGCACTGAGGTCATGGGTTTAATACCCACCATGGCCCTAACTGTGCGCAGTTTGTATATTCTCCACGTACTTGCATGGGTTTCACTGAGGTATGGTCACACCCCTTTTAAAAACAATTTTTATGTGCCATAAGCAGCTACAGGGGGAGCATAATGTGACCCTCAGCCAGGGTCAGATCCACGTAGGGCGCATGATCAGTGTGATCACTCGTTGCCCTTCTAGTCAGAGGAAGAAGCCTCCTTGGACCAACATCTGCTGGGCAGGAGAAAGTGGCAGTGGCTGCACAAAGTGGCTGCAGGTCAGACCCCCTCCATGAAGCAGAGGCATGGACAATAGTGCCCACCCCCTCTCGGTGCCACTGTTGCTATTTCCAATTCTTCATTTTATCTCTCTGACTGGTAGATGTATGAAGCAGTGATAAGATGGGGGAAGTGATAAAGTGCCTGGTACTTTATCACTGGCCAATCAGCTCCTGACTGTTAAGTTACAGGCTGGGTTTAAAAAGGGACAGTTAGGAGCTGATTGGCCGGTGATAAAGAACTTTATCACTTCTCCTCCCTTATCACTGCTTCATACATCTACCCCTGAATGTTTTGATATAACTTCCCCTTAGTTCTATAACTGACCAGTGCTGTTTTGCCCTTGTCCAAAAAGTCCTGGCAAAAGCTGGTGATACCCCATAGAAGCCTATATGTTTCTCACCACATCCAATGCCACCTCGCATGACCCCCGCACCGCTCCCCCTCACCTGGTGTCTGGGCAGCCTCCTGCTGTGCTGCCCAGACCAGTTACTTCCTCCTCCCTAGCACCTTCCAGGTACAGGAACGAGGAGGCAGAGCCCGGCAGTCCCTTCAGCCATCTGACCAGGGGGCTGCCAGGCAGACAAGGAGGGGGAGAGCTGTGGGGGACACGCTCAACCCCCGCTGGCTGCTTTGCAAAGGGCAGCTCTTATCGCAAGATGCTAATCGCATATGTTAGAGCATGTGCGATTAGTATAATTGTGGTAGTCTGTGTCGGTGGAGGTGAGCAGTAAGCGGTGGCGGATGTTCGTGCTTCCTGCCACCAGTGAGGATTTGGGAACCAAGAGTTTGGCTCAGGGTTATGACTACAAAACCCCACGTTTCAAACAGGGAATAAGAATATGATTCTTCCTATTAGTAGTCGGCATTCAATGTTGAGAGGCCATGTTGACAATAAACTCACAGCATGAATGACCAACTAGGAATGCATAATGGTACCACCAGCGTTGAATGGGTCACATGTTTTGCTGTCTTCCACGATTACTTTATAGAGAAAACAACATTCCTTAACAACTTCAACCAGTGTAAAGAAATGCTATGAAGAGAGGAATTTTTAAATAAATTGGGATTAAATAAAGGGGTGGTGCTACTTTTGCTGTTGTTGCACTCATACATCTGTAAAGGGTTATGCATGGCATTTGTCCAATTCTCATGATGCTTTTAAATGGCACCGTAACCTTAAACACTTATGTGCATTACCTTGTAAGTTATTTATTTTAGGAACCATTTTTGTTGGTTTAAAATATATGTGTAGATCTAGTTTTATATAGTTCTCTCTCTCTCTATGTCTAGTGTCCATGAGTGTCTGAAACACTGCCATCTTCCCTGAGGAAGCTCTTGCGAAGCGTGCGCCGACCGCACATCAGTTTTGACTCCCGATACCCCCTCCCCACATACAAATGTATTTTGATTTCTGTATGATGCGCTGATGGGTCTCCGCTGTACACGGAACCCCCTGCCGGAAAGTGTGGTGTCTAAACGCTGGACAGCCCACCGCACACAGGCAGCCTGCATTGCAGAGTTCTGCACAGGCATACTTATAGAAGCCGCATGGGTATAACCCCCAGACGATGCTGCATTGCCGCTTTCTGCTTCTTTAAGTTTTTTCCTGCAATAGATATCAATCCCCTCTCATGGTAGAGTGATTAAACAAGAGATATCTAGCAGGTTAACCGCACATACAGCACAAACTTTATATTGTGGGACATCCAGCATTTCCAACAGGGTTTTCCCCATTGATCTGGCTGCATACACACTGGGGGATCTGTGATATTATGTTGATTGGTCTGACAAATTAAAGAACATATCGGGAGCTCAACTGAATAAGGATTCTTATCCTTTTTTATTTTCACTAGTCTGTGTCTATGTATATGTTTGTGTGTTTTATTTCGCAATCTTTTAACAATCTCTAATAAAAGTTAAATCTTATTGTATCGTTAATCCATGGTGCACCAGCAACAGACATTCTTTTTCTTCCAAAAATTCTGCTTGTACCCAATGTCTTATGGTAGCACACCCTTACTGGTCTCTATGTGATAAAATCACAGAGTAATACAAATAATAAGGGTCCACCTAACCATACCTAAATTGATATTTCCTGTGCGATTGGCATTTATCTCTGTTTTGTCTATAGATTTCGAAGTATATTATAATCTTATAGTCAATACCAAATTTGCAGTTCTCCACTTTGTATAATGCCCACATCAACCATTGGGTTCATATGTGTGTGTGTGTGTGTGTGTGTGTATATATATCTGGCTCTGATACTCGCCAGTGCCTCCCCAGCCATTAACCTCACTGCACTTCACTGAAACCAAGTATAACTATATCTGCTGCAGACTGCTCCTTGCCATCTAAGCACCCTTCTGCTCCATGGGAGGTTTCTACCTTCACTGAGCTCGCCTTCAGACAGTCATTTTCACACTGCAAAGAAGAGAGGGTGAGTGTTCCTTCCACTGGCGCCCCTTCAATTCAACAATACGTTCCTTAATCAAAGTGAACAATCCTCTTCTCCAAACTAAACAATATCACTGTATTAAACCATACGTTCCTCTTACTAGTACAGCGTATCCTCTTCTCCACAAACAACCACTACTCATACAGTGAGTACAGTTGGATCCCTCCTGATTCTGTAGACGTCCAACTCAATTCGGATGAATACCCAAAAATGAATGAGATATGTATATGGTGCAATACCACCTTTTATTCACATAAACAAAATATAAACATATGGGAATCACAAGAAAGTAAATTGGCTAATTACCCAGCTGGATGGAGAACATGAGGGGGAGAGCTGTGGGGGACACGCTCAACCCCCGCTGGCTGCTTTGCAAAGGGCAGCTCTTATCGCAAGATGCTAATCGCATATGTTAGAGCATGTGCGATTAGTATAATTGTGGTAGTCTGTGTCGGTGGAGGTGAGCAGTAAGCGGTGGCGGATGTTCGTGCTTCCTGCCACCAGTGAGGATTTGGGAACCAAGAGTTTGGCTCAGGGTTATGACTACAAAACCCCACGTTTCAAACAGGGAATAAGAATATGATTCTTCCTATTAGTAGTCGGCATTCAATGTTGAGAGGCCATGTTGACAATAAACTCACAGCATGAATGACCAACTAGGAATGCATAATGGTACCACCAGCGTTGAATGGGTCACATGTTTTGCTGTCTTCCACGATTACTTTATAGAGAAAACAACATTCCTTAACAACTTCAACCAGTGTAAAGAAATGCTATGAAGAGAGGAATTTTTAAATAAATTGGGATTAAATAAAGGGGTGGTGCTACTTTTGCTGTTGTTGCACTCATACATCTGTAAAGGGTTATGCATGGCATTTGTCCAATTCTCATGATGCTTTTAAATGGCACCGTAACCTTAAACACTTATGTGCATTACCTTGTAAGTTATTTATTTTAGGAACCATTTTTGTTGGTTTAAAATATATGTGTAGATCTAGTTTTATATAGTTCTCTCTCTCTCTATGTCTAGTGTCCATGAGTGTCTGAAACACTGCCATCTTCCCTGAGGAAGCTCTTGCGAAGCGTGCGCCGACCGCACATCAGTTTTGACTCCCGATACCCCCTCCCCACATACAAATGTATTTTGATTTCTGTATGATGCGCTGATGGGTCTCCGCTGTACACGGAACCCCCTGCCGGAAAGTGTGGTGTCTAAACGCTGGACAGCCCACCGCACACAGGCAGCCTGCATTGCAGAGTTCTGCACAGGCATACTTATAGAAGCCGCATGGGTATAACCCCCAGACGATGCTGCATTGCCGCTTTCTGCTTCTTTAAGTTTTTTCCTGCAATAGATATCAATCCCCTCTCATGGTAGAGTGATTAAACAAGAGATATCTAGCAGGTTAACCGCACATACAGCACAAACTTTATATTGTGGGACATCCAGCATTTCCAACAGGGTTTTCCCCATTGATCTGGCTGCATACACACTGGGGGATCTGTGATATTATGTTGATTGGTCTGACAAATTAAAGAACATATCGGGAGCTCAACTGAATAAGGATTCTTATCCTTTTTTATTTTCACTAGTCTGTGTCTATGTATATGTTTGTGTGTTTTATTTCGCAATCTTTTAACAATCTCTAATAAAAGTTAAATCTTATTGTATCGTTAATCCATGGTGCACCAGCAACAGACATTCTTTTTCTTCCAAAAATTCTGCTTGTACCCAATGTCTTATGGTAGCACACCCTTACTGGTCTCTATGTGATAAAATCACAGAGTAATACAAATAATAAGGGTCCACCTAACCATACCTAAATTGATATTTCCTGTGCGATTGGCATTTATCTCTGTTTTGTCTATAGATTTCGAAGTATATTATAATCTTATAGTCAATACCAAATTTGCAGTTCTCCACTTTGTATAATGCCCACATCAACCATTGGGTTCATATGTGTGTGTGTGTGTGTGTGTGTGTATATATATCTGGCTCTGATACTCGCCAGTGCCTCCCCAGCCATTAACCTCACTGCACTTCACTGAAACCAAGTATAACTATATCTGCTGCAGACTGCTCCTTGCCATCTAAGCACCCTTCTGCTCCATGGGAGGTTTCTACCTTCACTGAGCTCGCCTTCAGACAGTCATTTTCACACTGCAAAGAAGAGAGGGTGAGTGTTCCTTCCACTGGCGCCCCTTCAATTCAACAATACGTTCCTTAATCAAAGTGAACAATCCTCTTCTCCAAACTAAACAATATCACTGTATTAAACCATACGTTCCTCTTACTAGTACAGCGTATCCTCTTCTCCACAAACAACCACTACTCATACAGTGAGTACAGTTGGATCCCTCCTGATTCTGTAGACGTCCAACTCAATTCGGATGAATACCCAAAAATGAATGAGATATGTATATGGTGCAATACCACCTTTTATTCACATAAACAAAATATAAACATATGGGAATCACAAGAAAGTAAATTGGCTAATTACCCAGCTGGATGGAGAACATGAAGCCCGGACACACCAACCAAAGGAGGCCCACAGGAAAGAAGTACAAATTCCAGTCAAGATCCCAGGAGCTTTGGTGTTTTTTTTGGGACCTTGACTGGAATTTGGACTTCTTACCTGTGGGCCTCCTTTGGTCGGTGTATCCCGGGTTCACCCACCTTTGTTGTTAAGCGCTCCTGAGAACTGATCCGGGTAATTAGCCATTAGTGATATTGTTTAGTTTGGAGAAGAGGATCGTTTACTTTGTTTAAGGAACGTATTGTTGAATTGAAGGGGCGCCAGTGGAGGGAACACTCACCCTCTCTTCTTTGCATTTCGGTTAACTTTGATGTGTGGGGTCACCTCTGTGGTTGTTCCTACCACAGGCTGCCTAGCGCACCAGACTGTTAGTCGTTTTCACACTAATGGGGTAACCAACAGATTACAAATATAAACAATGGCTGCCGCAGACTACTCCTAACCACCTGAGTAGTGTTTAGCAACCATGGTGCATACATGCATGCTTTTTTTTATACAGGGAATTCATGCTCTTTTGACAAAGTGGCTGTGTGTATAGTGAACACCACAATGAACTCAACAGACAGAGAACCACACTGCAGAATATCTTTAGCGCCTCCAGATGATGAGCTCTGATGTATCATCAAATCAATATTCTACGATGATCGTTTCATACATAAGGGGCTGATGCTCTGCTGTGTTTATACAGGTAGACAGAGGCAGCATGCTACTGAACTTACATTGCCTGAGCAGCTGCTCCTCTCTGCTCTATCACTGCTGGCCACAGTGGTCCGGATATACTGGGAGAGAAGCAGTGGCTACTGTTAGTTCTGTTTACATTGCAGTCTCAGCAGCTCTGCAGTCACCAGGTAGAGTGCTGGCAGGCTGCCCAAACAAGTGGACAACAAGCTTGTGGTGGAGCGGTGTATGAAAGGGGGTTGGTGGCTGGAAAGTTATCTTTTGGAAGCCACCCCACGGGCATTTTTGATTGGTCATATCATGCTTTGGGTATTGTCAGGAAAACTCCAGCCTGGTGTGGTTGCAAATTATACTTTCTTGCCAGACAAGTGAGTAAAATGAAAAGGGTGAGGATGACACAGTGTAGAAGTAATTAAAGAGCAGGCAGCATTGGCATATTGGTATTGACAAAGGTTTAAGGTTACCTTCAGGGAAATTAACTTTATTGGCAGCTGAGTGTGCACGAAATCTGTCCTTAAACTTAGTTTTTATTAGAATTGGCAAATTGGCAAAATTAGAACTGAACTAGTCTGAGAAAAAAATAATTCTTACCAATAACTGTTATAAATGCTTCCTGACTGCCTTGCACCACATCACTTGGAAAGGTGAATGAGAAGTTCTTCGACACAGTGCTGTTGGCATTGGCAATGGGAAGAACCTGGAATAGTGCTGTCTGGGAATAAAAGTTCTTCACTCCTTCAGCCTGTAGGGAATATAATATAAAGTAGAAAAATAAAATTCCATTTCCACATTTTTCTGATTATGCACCCAGGTTGCATAAGCGCCAGGTTGACTCTATCAGCTGAACATGATGTGTGCTTGTGGTGTTAGAAGGAAAATGTGCTGATTTTAGTATACAAAAAAACACCAACATGCAGAGGCGTAACTAGAACTTTGAGGGCCCCATAGCAAAATTTATAATGGGCCCCCCCCCCCCACTCAGGTCTCTACCAGAGCGCATCGCACCATGTGTGCCCGCCATTAGTGTGAACAGTAAAAATGTGCCCCTCCGATAGATATTTAAAAAAAAAAAAAAGAATGCACCATTCCAAAAAAAGTGTGTGACTTCGCCCATTCCAAAAAAAGTGTCTGGCTTCGCTTCAAGGAGTAATACTCCTTACAAATTATGTGACACACCGCAAAGCCCCTCACACATTAATGCAGCACACCACAAAGCTCATTAGCCGACACACCACAATGCCCATTACACATTATGGGACACACAGCAATGCCCATTACACATTATGGGACACACCGCAATGCCCTTTACACATTATGTGACACACCGCAAAGCCCATTACACATTATGCAACACACCGCATTGCCCATTACACATTATGCAGCACACCGCATTGCCCATTACACATTATGCAGCACACCGCATTGCCCATTACACATTATGCAGCACACCGCATTGCCCATTACACATTATCCGACACACCACAAAGCCCATTACACATTATGGTACACACCGCAATGCCCATTACACATTATTCGACACACCGCAAAACCCATTACACATTATCCGACACACCGCAATGCCCATTACACATTATCGGACACACCGCAAAGCCTGTTACACATTATCCAACACACCGCAATGCCCATTACACATTATTCGACACACCACAAAACCCATTACACATTATCCGACACACCGCAAAGGCCATTACACATTATGCGACACACCGCAATGCCCGTTACACATTATTCGACACACCACAAAGCCCATTACACATTATCCGACACACCGCAATGCCCATTACACATTATGCGGCACACCGCATTGCACATTACACATTATGCGGCACACCGCAATGCTTATTACACATTATGCGGCACACCGCAATGCTTATTACACATTATGCGGCACACCGCATTGCCAATTACACATTATGCGGCACACCGCAATGCTTATTACACATTATGCGGCACACCGCATTGCCCATTACATATTATGCGGCACACTGCAATGCCCACAGGTCAGTCACACAAATCAGTGGATCTTTTATATTGATATTGTTATATAGTAGAAATAATGTAAATGTAATCCAGGAGGGACAAAATGCTCTATTCCTGTACTTTCCTCTTCATTTATAATTGCCATCACCTGTTTAGAACAGGTTAATTGATCAGAAAGCTGTCTCAGCACAGGTGATGGCAGTCATAAATGAAGAGGCAAGTCCATGAACAGAGCATTATGTCCCTCCTGGAGAGGGACATGTTGGGAGGTATGTGCAGACATACAGAAATGTATTTTGCTGAGCTGAACTCACCAGAAATTAGAAGCAGCTGCAGGAGTCCTCACTGCCTGTCCCACTGCCAAAGCCAGTCCCTCGTGGCAGCATTCGTCCGGTCCCATTCAGGTGGGTGGGGCTGCCTGGACTTCCAGAGTCTCTCTTCACGGGCGGGCCCAGCACAACGCGGTGCGACCCCCACTCCAGCCATCCTGTCCAGCTCCGTCCTTACACAAGCAGGGAGCAAACCTCCGACGCTCCCCACCGGTCCGGCTACTTTCTCTTTCCTGAACACAGCGCACGGCGCAGCCCCCCTCCCCTCTGCCTGGCTCCTTACTGTGACGCGTGCATAGCGCACGGCGCAGCCCCCCTCCCCTCTGCCTGGCTCCTTACTGTGACGCGTGCATAGCGCACGGCGCAGACCCCCTCCCCTCTGCCTGGCTCCTTACTGTGATGCGCGCACGGCGCATCCCCCCCCCATCCCCTATGCCAGGCTCCTTCCTCCTTATTAGCAGCTCAAGCAGGTAGCGGCTCTCGGAAAAAATGATAAAAACGGTGCAGGGGAGTGCTTGCTGTCTCTCGGGCCCCCCCAGCCGCCGGGCCCCATAGCAGCTGCACCCCCTGCACCCTCGGTAGTTCCGCCACTGCCAACATGTTATATCATCTATAGGAGCCAATACCTAAGTATACAGCTCTGAGGAAAAACTATTTTTTCTTATAAAGTGTGCTTACAGTCTTAGTAGAAAAATGTGTGACTGCCTTATTTTAGAAGATGCGTTACCATATTTAATTTGATTGTGTGACATACAGCAGTGGTTGTAAGAAATGCTTACATAAACATCATATAGTCATAATGAACATTAGAAAACTAGCTAATATTGACAGTCGCACAAAATCATCAGTGTATATTTCACACCAAAAAGGAACACAAGGGAGAAAAAGGCAGTTGTGAGCGGATGCACTCCTATCTGGAGGATTGGAATGTATTTCAATTGTATACACAATTTTCTTAAAAAATGGGAACTCCAATTATCTTTATTATTCTGTTTCTGATAAGGAGATGCCCATCAATATGCAAAGAGGTTAAAAAAAATTTTGGGACAAACAATGACATAAATTGTGCTGGAAAATAAAGAAGGTGTTAATAGAATTAAAACGTGTTGGCAGATTTTATTGGGAGGATGTAGCTTCTATTGACGGGGATAATTCCCTTATGATTTGTATCACTGTGTATATGGGTCACACTGCTGTACTGCTTGTGGAGCTGATATATTTAAATTGGCCTTAATAGGCTCAACACTGTTTAAGCAATTGCTTTTATATCAATTTTACTCCTGAGGGTGTTACATTTCACATAGCTTGTACATGTTTTTAATACATATTGTAACAACACACTGTGCAGAGTTGCAACTATGTTTAGTGTGAAGTCATCTGCTATTCAGCTGAACTAGCAGAGTCTCCTGTTATTCAGGCTTATGGGGACCTCTGCTGGTGGTTAGTGGTACATTGCTGATTTTTAGCATGGATAGCCGTTATAGCATGGGGTTAATGAATCACCCACAAGCAATATATGGTGTAACCACAATTTTGACAGATACTTCTGTCATTCAATGCTGAATGCTGTTCTTCTCACACCAATATGGTGGGTGGTGAAGCTGATGTGGATACAATGACCCTATCTAGCACACGCAGTGGACAAAACACATTATATCCTATTAGCTAACATCAATACATCCTGCTATCTACCTAACATGTGTTTCGTGACACGTGTTTCGCATCTAAGCTTTCTCAAACTAGCCAGCTTACCTTCAATAAATGCCATATATCCAAGCTACAGTGCAAGTTGTTACTTACCTTCACAATTATTGTTTTTGTTAACATATCAGAAGCAGCTGCTGATGTTGCTTTCACCGTGATTGTGAGATTTCCCAGAAGTATTGGCTTTATTGGGAAGAGCACAGTTCTTACACCATGACTGGGGATGGTCACAATCTGTTGGCCTGCTAAAGTATCATTATTATTGGGTGGTACAATTATTTCAAATGAATGACTTGATTCCAAAGTGGCCAAAACCTGCAAATACATCAATAAGACAGGTTAATGTACAGTTGTAAACTTACATGGTCTATATTCATCATCATCATCATCATCATAATATTATTATTATTATTATTATTATTATTATTATTATTATTAGTTATTATTCTTGGAGGGTCTCTATTATAAACCAAAGCTGTCATCTGAAACACAGTACTTGATATTACATTGATGTTTTCATTGCATAAGTAAAATGACTGTCTTACCATCCTTATCTCTCTTAAAAAATATGGAGATTTTTAATAGTTTATTCTTCTGAACAAAGCAGTCTTGAAAAGGACATGGCACATTAGGGGTCAATTACGTGTGCCCATGCCTCGCTGTGGATTTTGGTTTCCTATGGTCTCCTAATGCTGCAATACTGCATGGGGGGCATTACTATACATTATTAGGTATGTGGGCAGGGGTGCCACTATAGGGCTGTGTAACACTCCCAGGTGTCACTGCCCAAGGTGCAGACTCCTACTTAGGTGGCAGGAGGCAGGTACAGCACTGTAACTTTAAGTGCAGAACAAATCTCTTGTCCATGTGTAGGAGCTGGCACTGCAGCCAAGGTACTCTCCTCGTGCAGCTGGCATCTCCTAGACCCCAGTAGTGACTACAATGGATGTTTGGTCCCAAGGTCACGCCTCCTAGCCAATGAAGCCACACACCCTTTTGGTACTTGTGTATTAGCATGGCGCCCACTAAGCAATTTGCTTAGTGGGCTATTCTGCGTAGGAAAATCGCATCGCATCGCATTGGGCCATTTTAGTGCCATGCGATGTGCGATGCGATTTTCCTATGTCATTTATTCACTGCTCTCTCGCATCGCATCTGCCACACAATCACATGCAATTGCATGCGATTGTAAATCGCATGCGATCGCATACGATTTTATAGGGCATGCGATGCTATGACATGAGGTATACAATAATATGATTGTATGTCCCAAAAATAGGTGTAACGCACCCCCCACTATCCACGCAACCCCGAAGCATGGCGAGCACAACGAGCCCCGCGAGGGGCGGTGGAACGCGTCCTCCTACCTTTTCATTACCCCACTATCTATGTCGGCGTGGAGCTGATTTTATATAGTGTGGCGAGTGTGGCGAGCGTAGCGAGCCAGAAGTGTGGCGAGGGGATGCGTAATACATACAAAGTAATCCGCGGCCCCTTGCCACGCTTCGGGCTTGGTGGCTTGCTGAGCACTATACAAAATCAACTCCACGCCCTAGCGACCCAGGTTATTGCTGGGTGGATGAAAGGGCTAATCATTGCAAATGCCAGGTCGCTCCAAGGCGAACCGTGTCTAAATCCTGAGTGCGACCCAGCATTTGTGATGATAAAGGGGTATAAGAGATATATTTTTATCACTCTAGTACAGGGGTGCTCAAACTATTTTGCCATGGACTCTGCCAGACAATAACAATTATTACAGAACCCCAAGTACAATAGCGAAGTGAATGCTAATTTGACAGGGAGGCAGTGGGTAATGAGGGATGGAATGGGGTGACATGGGGAAGGAAGAGGGAAGCAGTGTGTATTTACTTATTGAGTCCCATCCCCCCCTCCATAAACACATACCATAAAATCTGTGCTCAGTGCTCCCCTACTTCCCCATCCTGCTTCACTGCTGCTGCTTTTTAGACCTGCCCCTCCTGGTGCCCGCTGAAGCCCCCCTCCCTTTAAAATGCTTTTACTTACAATATATTCTTCATAGATTCAGTGTTCTGCTTATGGAGAGCTGGTTCCTATGAGTCTGGCTGTGGTCTACCTGTTTTATCTGTAAGTTTTGTAAAGCTCAGAAACCCCAGAACCCAGGAATGCCATTGCTGCCAGACATGTGCCCCTTGTTAATATCTATATGTAGATGAATGATCCAGGAGTGCAGCATGCTTGCGACAGGGGAGGCAGCATATGCTGTTGAGCAAGACAAGAGAGGCGGACCACTGAGGTGGGGTGGAGCTGCCTGATGAACTCCACGGATCTCTAAGCCAGACTCCTTGGAACACTGGATGAGAGATCAGAGGAGTCATTAGCATGATGGACAGCAACATGATGTTGAGACCCCATACTCAGATTGTGGGCACCCACTTTGGTGTCGAGACCCACATTTTGAAATCTGCTACTTTAATATTAGAATTACACACTCTTCTTTCACTTAACCTACTATTCACTTTTGTTGGATCCACTTAACCTACTATTCACTTTTGTTGGATCCACTTAACCTGCTATTCACTTTTGTTGGATCCACTTAACTTGCTATTCACTTTTGTTGGATCCACTTAACCTGCTATTCACTTTTGTTGGATCCACTTAACCTGCTATTCACTTTTGATGGCTTAATATGCTACACAGAAGAATCACAGTTACTTCTGACAGCAGATTTAATTATGTTTTCTATTCTTCCCATGCAGACTGGTCCCTCCCATTGGCACCCTCAATCACTGCCGGTAGGCACACGGGTGGATGGTAGATACCAAGCGAGTTCTTTAAATCACAGGATCTATTCCACAACTTTACAACGCAGTCCATTGGACCATTGCAGATGCACACTATGCCAGTATAGGCCTATTTACTAGGAAATACTTAGATTATTCAGTAGATGGCAAAATTAACAAAATCATATCAATCACATTTGTTTGGGAGTCTCCTTATTACCCAGTGCATTACATTAAGACATCACTTTGATGCACTATTTCATTATGTGTTCTATTATCTATTAATTACACATCCCTACTAGTGTGATCAACAGGATTATTAAATTATCCATACAATTGTGATCATTTGAGACCAGCTGTTACATTTAAAAAACTATTTAATATAAGAAGTGCCCCAGAACCAGAGTCCTTCTTTGTTTTCTTTCTTATGGATTAAACTATGTTTTGAGACTTGGTGCACCACCAACACAAGTGATTTTCTCTGAAATTAGAGGTATTCCCACTTACATTGTTCTTATTTGATTCAATTATATGATAAAGTGAATACTTGGGGTGCTTTTCCGGAATCAAGAAAACCTTTACAATATTCCTAATGGCTGTCGACCAATAATGGTCAACCTATTGTCTAGAGCAGTGGTAGCCAACCCTAGTCCTCGAGAGCTACCAACAGTTCACATTTTCCAGACAACCTAGCTGCTGCACAGCTGCACTCATTAATCACTGACACATTTTAAAAGATACACAGATGGAGCTAATTAGCTCACTTGTGATTCTGTGAGGAGACCTGCAAAACATGCACTGTTGGTAGCTCTTGAGGACTAGGGTTGGCTACCCCAGGTCTAGAGGACACTGACAGTAACCCTTGAGTAGACAGAGAGACTCCTTTATTCTGACAAAAACATTCCTAGACCTGTGTGAGTTGCCCAGGTAAAATGCATAGCATCTGGCATGCTCTAGTCCGCTGTCATGTCTTTGCACTTACAGGAGTAGATTTATAACAGCTATTAAGGATTATATTTTCTGTGAGCCAAGCAATAAGACAACAGTTCCTACTGTATTTCTGTGACTAACAAATGAAAGTGGATAGTTTACTCCTTGCTGTGCTGTCCTGGGCTGGGCTCACAATCTTGCAGCACTGCTCTTCTAGCTATACAACAGTCCTGAATCAAAGCACTAAGGAAAGATGCAGCCAGATTAACCAGTAAAGCTACAAAGTGCACAAGAAGAATGGGTGGTGATACCATGTAGAGAGGCGCGACTATAGTATGACTACCTACTAATGCTGCTTTCCCACTGCAGACCCGTTTTAAGTTACAGGTAATCTTAAACGGTATTTAGCATTCCCACTGCAGCAGATTACAGTTTTAAATGCCATTTAAGTACCATTCCCATTGCAGGTAAAACGTTTTAGCTCTTCAAAACGTTTTAACAGCATTGGTGTGCAGTGGTGCTAGTAATATATACATTGCTGGCCTGTGCCAGCAATGTATATATTACTGGCTGATAATTAATCATTGGTGTGCAGTGGTACCAATTAATATATACATTGCTGGCCTGTGCCAGCAATGTATATATTACTGGCTGATAATTAATCATTGGTGTGCAGTGGTACCAATAATATATACATTGCTGGCCTGTGCCAGCAATGTATATATTACTGGCTGATAATTAATCATTGGTGTGCAGTGGTACCAATTAATATATACATTGCTGGCCTGTGCCAGCAATGTATATATTACTGGCTGATAATTAATCATTGGTGTGCAGTGGTACCAATAATATATACATTGCTGGCCTGTGCCAGCAATGTATATATTACTGGCTGATAAATAATCGTGTTCAGCAGGTCTCCGTGTTCAGCAGGGGGGTGGGGCGAGCAGGTCTCCGTGTTCAGCGGGGGGGGGGCGGGGTGAGCAGGTCTCCGTGTTCAGCGGGGGGGCGGGGCGAGCAGGTCTCCGTGTTCAGCAGGCGGGGGGGCGGGGCGAGCAGGCCGGGAGGGGCGGAGTGCCCAGCTTGTGTGGCCGGGCGGGGGAGCAGGACTGCCGGGCGGTGAGTGACAGCGGGACGGCGCCGGTGAGCAGCGGTGAGTATATGACGCTGCGGGCGGGGAGGGGGGTGGCAAGGGAGGGAGCAGACAGCTGGACTGAAAGCCGCGCATCTTTCAGCCCGGCTGCTGTATACACATTTAGCGAGGATGGCTCAAATATGAGCCATCCTCGCTGCATCTGCTGGTAAAACCGTTTAAGATGCATTCTCATTGCCTCTTAAACGGTAGATTACCGGCTAAAACCCTGCTTGGAAAACGGGTTGAAATACCGTTTAACTTTAATTGGTATTTCAACTCTGGCGCTTTCCCACTGCAGCCTTAAACGGTATTTTGCCCTCAAAAATCGGCAATATACCGTTTTAAGGCTGCAGTGGGAAAGGGGCATAATTCTCACAGCCTGTGCATTTCTGCTATACTCACAAGGACAGGCCTGCACAAAGATTTAACAAACAGACTGATTAATTAAACATACCTGCAAGTTCTCCGTTAAGGTATTGAACAGCATAACTTCTAGGATAAACTGTTCACCTCGTGTTAATGAAAATGGCATGTTGAATGTAATAAACAAAGGTTTAACCACTGAGATCTGAAAAACATTGTTTAAAGGAAAACATCGATGACATACTTACAGGACGGAGCTTATACATAATAAACAGAATTCTACATGTGGATTGTAAATAACTGAACATAAACATAGATACATGCAACATGTACAGAAAATAATATATATATATATATATATATATATCTCCATTTATTTGCCTTTTACAAAATGATTACAGATGTTATATTTACAACTAGTGTGTTTCAAACTAGAACATGTCATCTAGTTCAAAGCGCATGCGATATGCTAAAGCCGCTTCTGTTTTGAACTGGGGGGGTATCTGGTTGATCCGCTCTGTGGGTCCTCTAAATGCCGCCTGTGACCTCATGAATGCACCCCTTCCCCCCACACACGCCGATTTTCTCTCTGGTGTCTTATATCTGCAAGCGCCCTGTGTGGGAAGCAGCCGGGCAGCTTACACCCGCTGAGGGCAGCTGCCCGCCCCCATGTCAAGGCGAATTTCCATGGGACGCCCATCATTTTTATGGGAATGGTATGGACACAGAGTACAGATAGTGACCCAGAGAGTGCAGAGACACACACAAACAGACAAAGGGAGGCGCACAGAAGGTCAGGACACTGGTAGCGGTAGATGTGTCACCATTAGATTTGACATTTACAGTAGATTTGTGCTTTACACAGCGCTAGCACCCATATCAATGAGGCCTGAATAGTATCCCACCCACATTCAGATATCAACCAAGGAATGTTCAAATTTATGTTTACAGTAGTTTCAAACCTCTATCACCAAGAACAGAACACTGGAACACACTACAGATGCATGGCAGTTTTAAATGTTTCAAAATCACTGTGGAAAGCCTGAGGGACAGATGTACTAAGCTTGAACAGTGATAAAATGGGTGATAAACCACCAGCCAATCAGCTGCTAACTGCCATGTCCGAGGCTGTGATTGAAAAATGACAGGTAGGAGCTGTGATTTTATCACTTTTCAAGGCTTAGTACATCGTCCTGAGTCTGGATCCAGGTCTCAAACTCTCCTTAGTGTCTTCTTCCACTAAAGAGGTTTAACTGTACGGGAATGCTGTTCCATGATGCCCATCCTGGCATTTTAGACATTTAGAATTTAGTTTATTTTTAATTTTTATGACAATTATCAGACATGGACACATTTCTAACTAGAAAACTCACATTATAGGAGGGTGACTATGGATCAATAATAAAGCGGTCACTAGTTCTGGTACAACTGCTTTGAAACCATTGTGCGCCAGTACAATGAATACTATTTGTCGTTTAGATTCAGACATTTTTGTTTAACAAAAAAGCCTGATGGTGTTGCTTGTCAATTTTAGCATCTTGTTCATTGTGACGTGAGTAAAAAAGGCTTGCAATCACTGTCCTTAAGAAAACTGTCTGATATCTTAGTAACACATAGGCCCTTATTCTTCTCAAAATGGGCAAAACCATGTGCACTGCAGGTGGGGCAGATGTAACATGTGCAGAGAGTTAAATGTGGTTGGGGTTTGTTGAAACTGAAATCTAAATTGCAGTGTAAAAATAATGCAGCCAGTATTTACCTTGCACAGAAACAAAATAACTCACACATATCTAACACTGTCTGCACATGTTACATCTGCCCCACCTGCAGTACACATGGTTTTTCCCATTTTGAGAACAAATTTGTACTGCGACTAGATCTGAATAAGGGCTATAGTGTACAAGATAACCATGCAATGACATGCAATGACTTGAAAGAAGAAATCACCTCAACAGGTCCATCGGTCACTCCGAGTCCAAGTCCTTCTGAAATAACAAATGCTGTGGCCACCCAAGAAGTGTTCTTGTCAGGAAGAGTTAACTGGAGATTTGTTGTTAAACTGGAGCTGGAAAGTTATATGTATTTTTACAGTTGTCAATACTGCTTTATTATGTTTTACAAACAAGCACAGAAAGTACTCCAAAAATGCATGTATTCCTATGGCAAATTAAATTACAAGGTTGCTGCATGCCAATATTAACTCATGATGAGCAGGCAGGAGGCAGTATGCAGGCAAGGTTGCGGTATGAAGGGAGGGGGTGGTATGCAGGAAGGAGGTGGTATGCAGGCAGCGGGTGGTATGCAGGAAAGAGGTGGAATGCAGGAAGGAGGTGGTATGCAGGCTGGGGGTGGTATGCAGGAAGGAGGTGGTATGCAGGAAGGAGGTGGTATGCAGGCAGGGGGTGGTATGCAGGCAGGGGGTGGTATGCAGGAAGGAGGTGGTATGCAGGCTGGGGGTGGTATGCAGGAAGGAGGTGGTATGCAGGAAGGAGGTGGTATGCAGGCAGGGGGCTGTATGCAGGAAGGAGGTGGTATGCAGGCAGGGGGTGATATGCAGGAAGGAAGTGGTACGCAGGAAGGAGGTGGTATGCAGGCAGGGGGCTGTATGCAGGAATGAGGTGGTATGTAGGCAGGGGGCTGTATGCAGGAAGGAGGTGGTATGCAGGCAGGGAGTGGTATGCAGGAAGGAGGTGGAATGCAGGCAGGGGGTGGTATGCAGGCCGGGGGTGGTATGCAGGAAGGAGGTGGTATGCAGGGAAAAGGTGGTATGCAAGAAGGAGGTGGTATGCAGGCAGGGAGTGATATGCAGGAAGGAGGTGGTATGCAGGCAGGGGGCTGTATGCAGGAAGGAGGTGGTATGTAGGCAGGGGGTGGTATGCAGGCAGGGGGTGGTTTGCAGGAAGGAGGTGGTATGCAGGCTGGGGGTGGTATGCAGGAAGGAGGTGGTATGCAGGAAGGAGGTGGTATGCAGGCAGGGGGCTGTATGCAGGAAGGAGGTGGTATGCAGGCAGGGGTGATATGCAGGAAGGAGGTGGTATGCAGGAAGGAGGTGGTATGCAGGCAGGGGGCTGTATGCAGGAATGAGGTGGTATGTAGGCAGGGGGCTGTATGCAGGAAGGAGGTGGTATGCAGGCAGGGGGTGGTATGCAGGAAGGAGGTGGTATGCAGGCAGGGAGTGGTATGCAGGAAGGAGGTGGAATGCAGGCAGGGGGTGGTATGCAGGCCGGGGGGTGGTATGCAGGAAGGAGGTGGTATGCAGGGAAAAGGTGGTATGCAGGAAGGAGGTGGTATGCAGGCAGGGAATGATATGCAGGAAGGAGGTGGTATGCAGGCAGGGAGTGGTATGCGCAGTGGCGTAACTACTGTAAGGCAGCCCCAGCTGCCGCTTGGGGGAGCGAGCGGCAGCGGAGTCTGTGTGGGCGCCGGCACCCGTTCAACGCACTGACATGCTGCTGCCTGCCACTGCCTGCTGACTGAGCACCAGAGGCGAGTCAGCAGGAGTATGCAGGAAGGAGGTGGTATGCAGGCAGGTGGTGGTATGTGCATTCTCCTACATTTGTATTGCTATCGATCACACATATGCACTCCATTCTGAATCAGGCCATACATGCCTTTTAGATATTTATATATATGCCTATTTAGTACATGTCTTCTTTTTATATAAAAGGTAACATAGTGGAATAAAATTCACAAATGCAGTAGCTATCCAAGACCATTTTAACAAATGTGCAAAGGTGACTTTTGCAACATATCTGTGTGATACATTCCAGATTGGGACAGTCGGCAGGTATGCTTCTTGTGGTGTTCTGTATTGCTATTTACATTACTGTTGTACTGTAGGTTACAATGAACCTCTTAATTTTTCTCTTTTACAATGCAGTTTTGATGATTTTTCTCTATTACAATAATTACAGAATTATTTTGTATTTAAATGAAGGTAAGGACTTATTATTAATGATGTCTCCAGAGAACCACACCAAGTGCCAGTCAGTTCCAGATGGTGATGTTTGGGGAGGCTCACCATCTTCTGTTTTGGACTTTGCTGCAGCCCCTCCCTGAAACCACCACTGATTATGAGTAGTAGTAATAATAGTTGTGGTGGCAGTGTTAGTAGTAGTAATAATAGTAGTAGTAGTAATTTATTTATTTACAGTTTCTTATATAGCGCAGCAGATTCCGTTGCGCTTTACAGTAGTACACAGTGATAAAACAAATTGGATTACAACAGACAGACTCTGAGGTAAGAGGGCCCTGCTGCAAGCTTACAATCTATAGGGACATAGGAGGGAAACACAAGGACAGGCACCAGTAATAGCATAGCAGTCCCACCAAGTTGCAAGTCCAGAAGAAAAGCTATATAATACATAAGTGCCTCAGAGGGTTATGCGTGTAGAACTTATCTATGATAGGCTTGTCTGAAGAGGTGAGTTTTCAGGGAACGCTTGAAAGTTTGGAGGCTAGTGGAGAGTCTTATTGTGTGAAGAAGGACATTCCATAGGATGGGAGCAGCCCAATGAAAGTCCTGTAATAGTGAATGGGAGCTAGTGATCCATGCAGAAGAGAGACGCAGATCTTGTGAAGAGCGTAGTGGTCGAGATGGGAGATATTTCATAATAAGTAAAGAGATATATGCTGGTGCAGTATGGTTAATAGCTTTATATGCGAGTAGAAGTGTTTTATATTGAACACCGTAAAACACAGGTAACCAATGGAGGGACTGGCAGAACGGATCAGCAGACGATGAGCGTCTTGCAAGGAAGATCAGCCTAGCAGCAGCATTTAAAATGAATTGCAGTGGCGAGAGTCTGTTCTTGGGAAGACCAGTTAGGAGACTATTGTAATAATCAATGCTTAATATAATGAGTGCATGGATAAGAGATTTAGTAGTGTCTTGTGTGAGATAGGATTGGATTTTGGATATGTTTTTTAGATGCATGTAACATGATTTGGAGACAGATTGAATGTGGGGAAGAAAGGACAGTTCAGAGTAGAGGATGACACCTAGACAACAAGATTGTGGGGGAGGGTAGATTGTCGAGTTGTCAACAGTTACGGAGATATCAGGATGGTAACTGTTCTTGGCTGGTGGGAATATAAGTAATTCCATTTTGGAAATATTGAGTTTGAGTTGGCGAGACTACATCCAAGATCAGATGGCAGAGACATTCAGAGACTTGCCCCAAAACCACTGGTGACAACTCTGGGGTTGATAGATAGATTTGAGTATCATTCGCATACAAGTGATACTGAAATCTGTAAGAGCTGATGAGTTTGCCAAGAGAGGAAGTATAGATTGAGAAAAGCAGAGGACCTAAGACTGAGCCTTGCGGAACTCCGACTGACAGAGGTAGTGAAGAGGAAGTAGAGTCAGAGAAGCGAACACTGAAATGATCAGATAGGTAAGATGAGAACCAGGAAAGGGCTGTAATAAATATAATAATAATAATAATAATAATAATAATAGTAGTAATAGTAGTAGTAGTGGTAGTAGTAGTAGTTCTCAATTATAAGGCGCCACAAACTTTTGCAGTAATGTACATGGTATACTCCTGGACAGTGCTGGTCAGGGGCATAACTAGAAGTTTGTGGGACCTGTAAAATTTCGAAAAGGCCCCCCTTCTACAGAGAGGGGAGGTACAGGGTAAACTCCACATGGACAGTGTTGGGATAAAAGGAGTCACAAAAGCACTCACACAGGGGTAGGGGGATACAGGGTGTCACATAGAGGTAGAGGGTATATAGTATAGGGGGTACAGAGTGTCACACACATGCACACAAATAGGGGGGTATAGTGTGTCATACACGGTGGGAACAGGGTGTCACACACACACACACACACACACACAAAAGAAGCGGGTGTACACTGACATGGTATCAGGCCAGGTGACATGGGGGTCTAAGGGGACAACCATACTGGTCCCAAAGGTTTAAGGGGCCCAGAGAACCAGGCACAAAACATGGGACCACAGCCGCTTTATCTGGCAACATACTGCCAGCAATACCCAGGAGGAAGGAAGATGGGAGAAAGGGGGGTTGCATGCTGACCGAGCAACCCATAACTGCAGTGAGGGATCGCAACACTCCCTGCACCTGTCAGGGAAGGATACCAGATGCAAAACACATGAGTGAAGAACCGCACTTCCACATAGCAGACCAGCGCTGTGCATTCTGGGCTGTCCACAGTCTGCAATCAGCAGAGAAGGATCACTGTGAGGAGCGCACTGTATGGATCCTGGCTCCACTAATAGGGAAAGTTGCACCAACAGCTCTTTTTTTACCCATACAGTGAAGCTCCTGCCAACTCTTGGATTACGTGTGTGTGTGTGTGTGTCATTTGTGATATTTTGTGTGTCTTTTTGTTTATTATTTATTCTGCTGTTTAGACATACATTACTTTAGCACTATTTCATACATAAGTGCCTAGGCGCTGTGCAGCTCGGCAGGTATGAGTTCCCTGTGTGATAACTGTACTGTCTCTGCGGGTTGGGATCGTTTGGTCGAATGCATTATGGTCGAATGTCATTACATCGAATCCATTAGGTCGAATTGCTAAAAGGTCGACATGATTCTAGGTCGACATGGGAAAAGGTCGAAATGATTCTAGGTCGAAAGGTCATTAGTTCGACAGGTCATTAGGTCGACAAGGTCATTAGTTCGACATTGTCTAGGTCGACATTCACAAAGTCGACATGGGGTTTTTCACTGTTTTTTTACCTGAATGTCAACACAGTCGACATGGACACAGTTTAAAGTGCACTGCATCCCCTCGCATCGCTCGCTGCGCTCGCAATGCGTCGGGCACGGTGCCTCGCTACGCTCGGCACACTATTTTATTCTCCCACCACGCCCTAGTGGATGGTAGGGCATGAAATACCGCCTGTCAGCACATGTCGGCTCAAAAAACAGTGAAAAACCCCATGTCGACTTTGTGAATGTCGACCTAGACAATGTCGAACTAATGACCTTGTCGACCTAATGACCTGTCGAACTAATGACCTTTCGACCTAGAATCATTTCGACCTTTTCGAACCCATTCGACCTAATGGATTCGATGTAATGACATTCGACCATAATGCATTCGACCAAATGACCGCATCCCGTCTCTGCCTATATTGTTACCTACCTGGCTGCTGCAACAACCAGTGGCGCAGGTGATGGCTGCCTAGGCGCTGTGCAGCTCAGCGGGTATGTGTTCCCTGCGTCTTTAATCCTCAGGGTACATGTAGCCTATATCTGTATGTTATGTATATCTGTACTGTCACTGTTTAACTGTTACCCAACTGGCTGTTGCACAGCAATCCAAATCAAACTCCTAGTATAATTCCTAGTATAGAACTGTTCTATTAATCCCTACTAACTATTAAGGGACATTACTATTAATAAGGCAAGCCTCACTAAGACTGTCTTTATCCTTATCTTTGACTTTTCTAACCAGTGGGAATTCAAATAGATTTAATGTAATAATATTATATGTTTCTATTAATTTTTAATGTGACCATGATATTTGTCATCATTGGCCAGTAAGTTGTGTCAAATTAAAGGTACTTGTTTCCTATCTGGGCGCCCGCTACGTTAATTGCGCACCATGCTATTCTCCGTATAAAAATCGGATCGCATCGCATCGGATACCACAAATGCACATACACGATATTGAACGATGCGATGCGATCCGATTTCGATCCCGCTTTTATGGTTGGCCCATAGGATATATAGGAAACCCCCCCTGATGGTTTAAAATGCACCTCCATTGTTAACGCCACCCCAGTATTGACGTCAACCCGAAGCGTGGCGAGCGCAGCGAGCCCCGCGAGGGGCGGCGGTACGCGTCCTCCGACTTTTTCATACCCCCACTATCCACGTCGGCGTGGAGTTGAGAATAGAATAGTGTGGCGAGCGCAGCGAGCCACCGAGCCCGAAGCGTGGCGAGCGCAGCGAGCCCCGCGAGGGGACGCGGATACTTCACAGGTATCCGTGTCCCCTCGCGGGCTTCACAGGTATCCGCGTCCCCTCGCGGGGCTCGCTGCGCTCGCCACGCTTCGGGCTCGGTGGCTCGCTGCGCTCGCCACACTATTCTATTCTCAACTCCACGCCGACGTGGATAGTGGGGGTATGAAAAAGTCAGAGGACGCGTACCTCCGCGTACCGCCGACCCTCGCGGGGCTCGCTGCGCTCGCCACGCTTCGGGTTGACGTCAATACTGGGGTGGCGTTAACAATGGAGGCGCATTTTAAGACCTTCACCACAGGCCTTAAAAATGTTTAGATACAGTGTTGGGGTTTGTGCATATGGGCGCTTAGTTGATGAAACAATTTAGATACAATTAATTTTATCTAAATTGTTTCATCACCTAAGCGCCCATATGCACAAACCCCAACACTGTATCAAATTCTAGGGGAGCACTGGTTTATATTGTTTCACAAGGGGAGTATGCATGCAGCCAATATGCTGGGTGTATGGTAGAGTGTGTGTGCTGCTACAACCTACTGTATGGATAACATGCATAAGGGACACTACTGTGTGGATAATGTGCATAAGAGGTACTACTGTATCTATAATGTGCATAAGGAGGATAGGGGAGACAATATGTCACACACACAGGAGTAGTGGGTACAAGGTTTCACAAACACCCTGATAGTGAGTACAGGGGGGTCACACACTGGGGTGAGGGGATATAGAAGGGTCAAACACAGAGATGGAGAGGTTAGGGGGGACAAGGTGTCAAACACACACAGACACACACACACTCACACACTCACGGGTACAGTTACCAACCCTGTGTGTAATCAAGGATTAAGTGGTAAAGGGAATTTCAAACACAGGAGGAGGGGGGGGGGTTCATATACAAGTGTAGTGGAGTACAGGGGGACACACATACAGAGGAAGAGAGTACAGTGGGTCACACACTGGGGTGACTCACCAATCTATGTAGTGAGCTACATCCTGCAGAGTGTCAGTGACACTGTTACAGGGTAAATGGGGAGGTTGGTGGCAGGGAAAGCCAGGTTTAGACAAAGAGCAAACCAAGCGGCTAGCCTGCACCATGGTGCTGCCTTTTTGGAGGCATGGACAAGTCAACCTTGTATGAGAATAGGAGGCCTAGCTCTGCTTCACTCAAAGAAGTGGCTGCTGGAGGTCAGCAGGTGCCGAGTCTGCTAGGCAGGGGGTGAGGGTGAATAAGATCCTCGGCATCAAGGGAAAGGTGGGGGCGGGGTTGTTCAGGGCTCCCATTGCAGTAGCGCACACAGGGGGGATTTCTGAGTACCCAGTACCACAGGGGGGTTTCTAAGGACCCTAGGCTGAAAGCTGAGGGTCCCTCTTTCCATGGGTGCAAGAATTTTAAAAATTGTCCCTTAGGAACCAGAGATATCTGACTTCAAAGCAGTGGTCCCCATCCAAGCCTGTTAATTACTCTTCCTAGTCAGATATTTCAGGTTCTGTCTGACTTTGAGTTTTTCTGAGGGTATATTCGAAAAACTGGGACTCTCCCACTTTGATGGACACTAGTAGCTTGTCTCTACTTTCCCAGAACCAGAGATATCAGCCTTCCAGCAACTGGTTCAGGGCCGGCGCTACCCACTCAGCAGCTCCTGCAAAGCAGGGAGGCGCCATGCTGAAAAGACGCTGTCTCCCTCCCTGCTCTGCTAAAGCTGCCTCAGCCCTCACTGTCACTGCCTCCTGCAATAGCAGCGTGCGATGCGATGTGCGCACCCGCGGGCATCGCAACGCACACTACAAAAAGTATGTGCTGCACATACTTTTTGTGCTGCTTTCGGATCACATTGCACAAACATTGCATGCATGTGGTGCAATGCAATGCGATCTAGCCCATAATGTATGCGATTCTCGCAGCGTGTATGGGCACCTTTAGTGCCTGCAACATTTTGCGGACACAGCACTGAGATGGTGTATGCATACATGTACATGCACCCGAGATCCTCCATAGGATCGCATGTTGCATAAGCTCCCACAATCGTGCTGCAGCTTGTTGCAATGGCAATGTGAAAGGGAGCAAAATGTATGGTTTGCAGGAGGGCGCCAGACACCCTAGCACCGGCCCTGAACTGGTTACTGCTCCAGCTCCACACACCTGGTATGTAGTTTTATATACTCGTTGGCAGATTGCTCTGCCTCCTGAACTCTGATCCCCTAGTCCCCAGTACCATTTGGTAGGTGGGATTCTCTAGTTTTTAATTCCATTAAAATCTATGAAATCTTTTTTCGGGAACTGGAGATATCTGCAGTCAAGCAAGCTGTTCTCACACCAGAAAATTATGAATAATAAGCCCACTCCACTATACACCCCTTCTCTGCATATTAAACATCCTCTACCACCCTGGAAGTTATGTATCAGGACCCGTTCATTCAGCCCAATGCCCCCTCCTCCCACCCCATCTTCCACCATCTGTGCAGTAAAGGGGTAATTAGTGGAAATTACTGATCCAGGCCCTACATGCTGAGCGGTTGATATAATACCCTCTACCACCCGCGAGACATCAAAGCTTCCCCCACCCCTACCACTGAAGGATCGGTAGGGGCCCCAATACATTGCTATGCCCAGGGGTCTACACTGCTGTTGAAGCCCCTGTATGTATATACTGTATATATATGTATATATGTGTGTGTGTGTGTGTGTGTGCATATATATACAGTATGTATATACATATAGATATATATATTATTATTTATATACATTTGGTCTATCTATAATACTTTAACTGACCCGGTATATACTGGGTCACCTAAGTGTCCATCTCCGTGCTTTGCTCCACCCCTTTGGAAACCCCCTACTGAAAATCCTGGGTTTGCCCCTGCGTTGCCAATGTCATGGTGCGGTGGGGGCTCTTTTCTAGACCAGTGTAACTGGGTGCAGGGGTAGAAGCGGGCCCTGGAGGCACTCGGACCCCTTAGCAGCTGCAATCCCTGTATGAATGGTAGTTATGCCACTGCTGTTGGCAGTAAACATGTTATACATGTCAATGCTAAATGACTATATAAAATAAAAAATGACCAAAAATGACCAAAGGCTGAGTTACAGGGCCTAGGACATTCTCATAATCTAATTTTCTGGACACACGCTGTGTGCATGTATCCAATACATGATATGCAAAAATGCCCATGTTAACCCATATCAACCAAAGAATTTCAGTTTCCGTGATATAGCATGAAATATACACTTTACTATACCTTATATTAGTTTCTAGCCAAATCCAGGTTTCTGGGGAAATTAGCTGGGCTTGTGTGGGTGGATTCATTTCTTCCATTATCTGCACACGAGGCCCTAAAATAATAATAATAACGATAATTATAATATCACCTGGCAGTCATTATCAGACGTATTGGCAGATGTACTTATTTATTTCAATCAGTGATAAATGTAGTGAAAGACAAAAACACCATGGGTCTGATTCTGGTCTGCTGAGTTTGCTTGTCACCTTACTGAGCACCAGAGATGCCACCTTGCTGCATTATCCCCCCTCCCCCCGCTGCCAAGTCCCCTCGTTAACTTGCGAGGGGATGTGCAATGTCAAAGTTTTGCTTGTGTCAACCTTTTGTCTATGTCAACCATGTCCGTTTTCACCATTTGGTGGTCGACCTCGACACTGTTGACTTTTTGACTGGCTACCCTTTGTAGCATAAACATATGAGTGTCGGATGACTCACAGACAGATGGGATTCCGGCAGTCCTTACACCGACGTCAGCATCCCGACTGTTAAAACCCTGACACTCTGGATCCCGATGGCCACCGGCTATTCTCCCTCATGGCGGTCCACGACCCCCATAGAATAGGTGGCGAGCGTAGTGAGCCACTGTGCCTGCAAGGGGCTTCGTTGCGCTCCCCCAACTGTCTGAGTCCGGGCAGTCGGGATTCCAACGTCAGGCTAATGACTGTCGGAATCCCGACTGTCGGTGTGCTATACCACACCCAACCATATATATGTAGACAGTGTAAATAAACCCTAATACCTGGTATACAATACATAACATGTAGTACCTGTATATGTAAAATACACTGTACACTGCGCTCTCATAACAAACCAAACTAAATAAATTTTCTGTGTGTTTTAAGCAAATTGTTTAAAGATAATTTAAAAACTTACCATATGTATTATAGATCATGGCATCAGACAGAAATGCTGGAACGCCCTGGTGGGACAAGAAAAAAATGAGAAGAGAAAACCTATCGATAACTCATCATAGCTCCTTATTTGACAATTCAAACTTTAAAAAAAAACCATATAGAATGCATAGGGCAGAATCAGGGCCCAATTAAGAGTTTTAAAAGCACCAGACTACTTGTAGCGACCCGGCACAGGCTATCACCATTAATATGTAGTTGTACAAATGACATGTTTGATCTTGGCATGATCGAATGATGTTGTGGAAGTGTAAAGGAGACTTTGGCTTATGAGGAATGTGGATGACTCTAAACATAATGACATGATGTCCCCTAGATGCCACTGTAGCACAATGCATATAAAGTATTACGTTTTAACATGGTCACATCAGCACTTCCATCTGGTAGTTACTCTAAAAGGACTTTACCCTCCACACCATCTTAAGATGAGTAGATAACAAACGACATTCTTTAAATAATATCTGTATTAAATTATTTAAGTTTTCATTTTCTTTCATTGTATCCCTCCCCAACTCCTCCCCCCTGCTCCTGTAGAAACATAGGGCAGTATTCAATGTCAAATATTCTCCGTGCATGGCGAGAGATTTTTTCTCTCGCCATGCACTCTCCGTGTTCCGGAGAGCCTCCTGCTCTCCCTATTCAAAGTGTTAAAGACTCGCCGCCACTCGCGGCGAGTCTTAACCCCTGCAGCGGACGAGCGTCCGCGGCAGGGAGCTGTCAGGGAGCCGGGGGACGTAGCAGCCAAGAGAGATTAAAGTCTCTCTTGGCTGCTGCAGGGTATATGGGGTGGGGAGCAGGGCTCCCCTGGACCCAGGCAGCACAGGCTGCCCCCCCTATAGCCAGCGGGGGACCCAGTATTCACTGTACCCGAACGTGCATCGGGTGCAGTGAATATATGAATATCTAATGAGCGGCTCGAGCGCTCCGGCCCCCTGCTGGCTGCACTGTGTAAAAAAAAAGAAAAAAAAATTAAAAAAAATATTTTTTTTAAAATTAAATATATATTCATGTGCTATAGGCACATGAATAAAAATAACATGGCCCTTCACAGAAAAAAAAACCTGATTTTTTGACACCAAAATTAAAAAAAACACCCTTTTAGTTTAAAAGTTCACATTCCTGCTCTCCATCAAAAGATGGAGAATTTCTACACGGAGAGAGACGGCGAGAATCACTTAGAAAGACGGAGAATATTTCACATTGAATAGGGTGGCTCGCCTTTGGAGAAAAAAAACCTCTCTCCACCGCGTGAAAAGCACAAACTCTCCAGAAATCACAGCGAATTTTTCTCATTGAATACTGCCCATAGTCTTTGATGACAGTTAAGAATCACATGTTCAATCCAGTGTGCCCCTTTTTTACCGTTTGTAACCTCCGCCATATTTGTTCATTAGTTCTTTGTCAGGGTATTCTTATGTCTATCACAAACATGTTTAAATTGCTCTTCTGTCTGAGCCTCTACTATCTCTGATGGGAGACTATTCCACCTATCCACTACGCTTTCAGTAAAATACATTTTTCTCAAGTATCCTTTAAACCTACCTCTTTAGAGCGTAGGCATGTGTCTTTCTGTTCTAATCTTTTCTTTTGAAGAAGGTCTCCCTCCTGTTCCTTGTTAAAACCCATGGTATATTTCAAAGTTCCTATAATTGCACCCCCCCCCCTTTTTTTTTTTTCTTCGACTGTCTGCTACAAACTATACATATCTTTAAGTCATTGCTTGCAAGTTATGTGGTGTAGACCATGCACCATTTCTGTTTCCCTTCTTTGTATAGCCTCCAGAACTGGACACAGTATTCTAGATGAGGTCATGACCTATACAGTGGCAATATTACTTCTTTCTTTCTACTAATTCCTCTCCCTATGTAACCAAGCATCTGACTTGCCTTCCTCGTTTCTTTGTTACATTGCTCACTGGTTGCTAGTTGCTTGCCTCTTCCTTGCTTCCTTTATTGTTCAGTGGGACTACCTGCACAGATTTCCAGTCTACTGGAATTACAACTGTAGCTAACTACTAATTAAATAATTCTGTTAATGGTGATACCAACATCCATTAAAGCTCTTTTAGGATCCTTGAATGTATCCCATCTGGCCCCATTGATTTAACCACTTTCAGTTTTGAGAGTTCAGTCAAGACTCTCTCTACTGTAAATGTACTTGTATCTAGCTCATTATTATCTCAGTGCAGGTGTCCTAGACTACAGCTTAATCAGCCTATTGGTTGTTCAAGCACTGTACAATATACTTTAAGGTAATAGATGCATAAATCTGTTAGAAGCAATAAGGTACTGTAATGTGTGTGTGATTTTCTTTTCTTGTTTACTACTAATGGGGAGCATTCATAACTTCATATACAGCCATACCTGATTGTAACTGTTTAGCTCCTCATCAACCTTGAAACATAAAAAGGAAACATTATTAATCAATGTTTACATGGAAAAGGTTGTGGTATAAGATAAACAAGATCCCACAATATACAAAACAACATTTAAAAAAATAATAAATAAACATTTCCATATTTCCCTCAGTTATAACAATGTAAATGTCTACCTATAAGTGAGTGCTTGTTGCAGAGACACAATTTTTTTAAAATAAAGCCATGTGCTTACTACACGCTTTTGTTGTAGGACTAAGTGTACAATGGGCCTGATTCAGTCCTGTTCGCTAGGCTGCGTATACTCGCAACATAGCGATCAGGTAAGTGCTGCCCGCCAAACGGCTTGGGCTTTGTTCTGGCCGCTCACATACAGTAGCCTTAACATTTTCAGAAAAATGCAGTGTGCTAAATGTGGGAGAGTCTCTCATTCCAAAAGTGATGACACATAATGACACTCTGGGGGCAATTCAGGCCTGCACGCTGTGGTCTGAATTTGCTCCCCCAGCCGATGGCAGGGGTCTGCGAATGTGCAATCTCCCACAGCGAGCACCTTCAGCAAATTTTTCATTAGCCGAGGTGCTCGTTGACTGAGTGACAGGCAGGGGGCGTTCCGGCATGCCCCCCAGTGTTCCATTGGCATACTAACAAAAATGGTGGGCTCGCCAATAGAAATTCTGGGTGAGCCAGATCGAGGTTGTGCCCCTGCTTGCTTGTCACATGACATCTGCGCCCACCCCTATTTCGGCCACCTCTGTCCAGGATAAAAGTAAATATAGACTTACTTTTATCTGCAAAGGGAGGAAAAATCATTTGATGGTGAGCGACAGTCAAATGATTTTTCCTCCATGCACCCGCATGCGAGTGTATGTGTAAGCGTACACATGCGCTCGCATGGTAGCACAGGGATTTGGGTGGCGGGGGTGTGTTTGGCGGGGTGGCATTTACCTGCTCGGTAGGCAGTGAATATAGGCAAGAAGGTCTGAATCAGGCCCTTAGTGCCACTATCATGTGATGGCTGAAGGAAGACAGGGGCAGCACTGGATTAAGAGACCTAAATGAACACTGATGTCTGTGTAGATTGGATCTAATCATACTGTTTTCCAGGGATGGGGCTGGATCTTGATGTCATCGCGACCCGCCCCAATTTGCAGCATTTTAGCCCCTTACCCTCCCCGAAGAGCCACAAATGGTGGTATTTGACCGGCGGAGGGGGAGGTTGTGTGGCAGATAAATGCGGGAGGTTTTTTCACCCAACCAGTAATACTGCTTCGGGAATAAATAGCTATAATTTACAAAAATGTATATATATATTTATTTATTATTTTTTTTATTATTTTTTTGTGGAACATTTTGTGGAAAAAATAACCAGTTAAGCGTTTAATCAACATTTGCTGAAAATAAAAGTACAGTATACATTAGAAAATATTTTTTTTCAGCCAGTGCACCTGTAATATACTGTATACTCTATGTATACTCACTCTACTTGCAGTAATATCATTTTTATCTCCCAGAAGTGTGGAACTTTTTTCAACAATTCGTAAACCCACTACAGAACGTGATTCCAGAACATTGATGGATAAGGAAACATCTTCTAATGGTCCAGATCGGTTTTTACTCCATGATAAACGAACCTAAAGAATTCAAAAGGTCCTAAATTAATGATGGCACAACTGGTAATTTAGCAACAGAAAATGAAGAATGAGGGCTGATTTAAAGTTACACATAAGTGTAATTATCTGATGTACAAACATATCCTGGGGCAAAATTGATTAACATTGCAGAAGCACAACTTGTATCCATATGTTCATACAGTTGCATGTGTCATGCAGTCCCTTTCAATTGGAAAGATGGATCCGGTGTGTTAACATACTCAATTGAGATGCATCTTATATTAAACTTCACCTAAATACATTAGCTATGAAATGTAGACTGAGAGGAATAGGGGAATACATACAGATGACCACTAGCGGTGATGCCAATGGTCAGAATACCGACACTGGCATCCCAATGCAGGAAATTCTGACAAGGGTCTGGTAAGTATACATTTTCCCCCCTGCATTCCACCAACCCTCCATCCCCGCAGCCTAGTGCCTGACCCTAACCTTCCTACCCCACAGCCTAAACCTAACCCTCCCTCAGTCTTACCCCTTCTGCCTAGCCCTAATCCTGACCACACCCACCCTTAGTCTAATCCTAAATCCCGCCAGCCTCATTAGCATATGGGAACGCCTCGCGTTCCATGGGCGTTCCCATGAGAACACTGGGTTTTCTCATGGTAATGGGCCGATGACACGGGTACGGGGTCCAGGCAGCTGACATCACCGGATGTGAGGTGCCCGCCCACTTCCCTCAGAATGTGCATGCAGATCTAAGGTTGATCTGAGCAACCTTAGATCTGCGTGCACGTTCCACATCATTCGATGGTCGGCGATCATCGAATGATGTGGGTGTTCTCCTGCAGGCTGTGAATGGATGTTTCACCATTCGCAAGGCAGGGTTTGGTTGACTCGCAAGGATGCAAATTCACATCTGAGCAAATCAACCAGAATAACCCCCTAGATTTTACCTATACTTTATCTTACACTGCATAGACATGTACAAAAGCAGGTAAGCAGATGCATTTTGCTCATACACAAGCATACCATTTTTATGTTCACCTCTAAATCGTGGAGCAAATACACTGTACATGAATGCACATTACAACCAAACAGCATTAAATAAACAATCTATGAAAGATTTTAAAATGATAATAAAATTGTACCTTGTTATTTAATGTTCCTAAAATGTAAAGTGTTTCAGTTGCTTGCACAATATCTCCAAAGCCTCCATAAATATTTAGGAAATAAACTACTAATTGAGCTGTGGGAGCCCAGTTCTGTCCTGGTGTAAGAGTGAACGCTGTTCTGTTCTTGCCGGCAGACGCTACCATCCCATTGGTCAAAACCTACAAAAATAGATTTGGATTATTTGACAACACTGATCAATGTATGCAAAATAATAATTACTACTGTGTGTAAGCGTATTCAGGAGATATACATTTATATTCACAATATATGTTGCATTTTTCACTTGGCACTCAAATGGTTAAACTATATATATGATAATGACCAGTCAAAACATATATTCGTACATCATCCAGTGTTTACGCACTATGGGGGTTATTCTGGTTGATTCCACCAAACCCAACCTTGCGAATGGTGGCCTAGCCACCACCCATTCGCAGTGTGTGTTCGCAAGCACTGGCTGTGAATGGACGCAAACATCCATTTGCAGCCTGTGGGGGAACACCCACATCATTCGATGGTCGCCGACCATCGAATGATGTGGAAGGTACACGCACATCTAAGGATGCTCAGAGCAACCTTAGATGTGCGTATGCGCTCTGAAGGAAGTGGACGGGCAGCTGGCATCCAGTTATTTCAACTACTACAAGGCGCCCACGTCACCGGACGATTTCCCCCCCACCTGCCGCCCATGCACTCAGTGTCTGCTCATGCGCAGATGCAAAAACATCGCCCCCATGCAAACGCATATTGCCTTCCGAACGGACCTGACCGGGACAATGTATTTTGTTGACCGGCTCAGTGTGTACGCACAATAGTATTTTTATGGAGTTCAAGGGAAATCCTGATCAACATCTCGTTTGGGTGTGGATTATTATATCGACAGTGTCTAGGTCGAGAGCCAATAGGTCGATCACTATTGGCCAACAGGCAAAAGGTTGACACAGAAAAAAGTTGACATTAGGTCAACATAGTGAACAGATCAACACATGCAAAAGTTCACCAGGAAAAATGCCGAAACTGTAAAAGGTCAACATAAGTTTCTAGGTTTTGTGGGTGTCTATATTGGCAGAGGTCAACATGGACACCATATAAGTGTAATGCTTCCCCTTGAATAACGCGCTGCGTTAGCATGCTTCTGGCATGGTACCCCGCTGTGCTCGGCACACTTTTATATTCTCCTTCTATGCCCACTGGGATGGTAAAGTAAGAACAAGTCGGTTTTAACAAAAAATCATGAAAAACTCATGTCAACCTTTTTCCATGTCAACCATTTACATGTTGACATTTTTCTTGTGTCAACCTTTTGATCATGTCAACTTAATGCATGTAGACCTTTTTCATGTGTCAACCGATAGTGGGTGCCAACCAATAGTGGTCAACCTATTAACTATCAACCTAATGACTGCATACCACTGCAGTGTTGCCTAGTGTGTACCCAGCACTACAGTAGTACACTATTAGCTACTGATCACACTCTTACCAAATTATGATGCAAACTTGGGAAAAAGTTCTCAAGCACAAAAATTGCTTCCCGTGTTGCGGCATCTCACACCATACAGCACAATAGGGATAGAAGTATGAGGACACATCAATATATACGGATTCAGTATTGAATCCCGGCAGTCGGGATCCCGGGGTTCAGAATCCCGACGCCGGAATCCCGACAGCCGAAATGCCGACAAGGGGGGGACGTGGATCGCCCCCCCTTGCGGGCTCGCTGCGCTCGCCACGCAGTGGGCCCGGTGCCTCGCTACGCTCGGCACACTAATTTATTCTCCCTCCAGGGGTGTCATGGACACCCCAGGAGGGAGAAAGTGTCGGCATTTCGGCGGTCGGGATTCCGGCGTCGGGATTCTGAACGCCGGGATCCCGACCGCCGGGATCTTAACTGCATCGCATATATACATATACTTGCATAAAAGCCAGTTATCGTTACCTGTACTGCACACAATTTTGATAACATAATAATTTTACATAACAGTAATGATAACCCTTTTGAGTGGCAACATCTCTATGAGAGATGTACAAAATATCCACTAAAAGTGCCAGTGTCGCTCACTTTTGTTGTACAAATTTAAATAAAAAAATGTTATGTAAAAAAAAGATTATATTTCCTTTATAAAGGTAAACATTACAGATCATTATGATGAATAAAAATGCAGTCTACTGCACAAGTTGTCAATACATCACATGTGTATTGTCATTTGTTACAATACTTGTTTAATGTTCTTTCTATTAGTAATGAACAGGGCTGGACTGGACATCTGGCAAATGCCAGCAGGGCTGATGGCCAGGTGGCCCGATTTCCTCTTGTAAGTGAAGGATCTGCCTTCCAATCGGTGCACAGAGAGAGCTGCTGGACTGGCGGTGGGTCCGGCGGCTCTCTCTGTGCGCCGCTGAGGTCCAGGGAAGAGGGGGGCATCACACGCCGCTATTCCCCTCTCTCCTACAAGCCGGGAGAGGCAGCACATGCGCATGTGGGCACGCGCATGCGTGTGCCTAGCGTTAGCACGTGTGCGACAAAGGTCATGCACAAATGCCAAGGCCAATTCGGCGGCCGAGTCCGTTGCTGGTAATGAATAAACACGAATGTTGGTTGAAAACTGACATTTGTACAAGCTTTATGGATTCCCCCTATTTACCCATCATCACAGCATGCGATGGTCATCACCAGGTAGTATCAGTGATGGCCCTCGCAGTATAATAGCTATCCCATAATGCATTTTTTTTTAAGGACAGTAATTGTACCTGTTCCACCAACTATCTTCCTATACTTTAACCATCTGCTGTAATGCCGGTGATTTGATAAATAGACATAAAAATATTTATATTTATTAATACTAATACTTACCACATAGTAAATATCCTGAACTTTTGGGTAGGTGTTAACTTGAAAAGTATATGGCATCCCAACCTGCATAGTAAAAATATATATTGAGACAAAGGTAATGGTCATAAACTATTTCTGAAGGTGATTTGCTATCCGAAGCTAGTTGAAAAAGCAAGAGCTGCACAGACTTTACAGTATGTGCTGTGCGATGGGATTCCCGCGGGAGTGCGCATCGCATCGCACGACACTCTCGCACCATGTATGGGCACGTTTACTCTCTATAAATTCATACTATAATAACAGTCATTTTAAATGAATCACAAGGAGACCATGATTGCTCATAATAAAAACAGGTTAGAAACTGAAAGTTGTAGACTATTTCTCCTGGTATGCTGCAAGTTTAAACTTTCATGATTAGGTAAAAAGACATTAGATAGGGCGGGATGTATCAACATACATCTCCGCCCTTCGCACGGCAGCCGCCGCGATGCCACCGCATATGTACTAACATATGCGGCCAGCATCGGGCTGCGGTAACGGAGACCCCCGCGATACCTGTGATGTGGGCTGCGGGGGTCTCCGTCACCTCCCGGCGGCTGCCAGCGTCCCCCTGTGTCTCCTCCTCCCCCCTGAAGCCGGATGTCCTGACGGCTGTGACACCAGGGGGAGGAGATGATCACAGGAGGACGGGAGGGGGGGGGGCGCGCGGACGTCGGACGGCGCGCGGCGAAAGAAGCCCATAGGCTTCTATAGGATATCGCCACCCAGAGGGTGGCGATACCCTCCCTTGCGAAAACGGGGCGAACGGGTATTGATACATAGGAAAATGCGGTAAAACTGGTGTTTTATCGCATTTTCCCGTTAGTACATCTCGCCCTTAATCTCTACTGATTGCACTGAAGTATTATAATAGTTTCTGCATTTGTAATAGTTTGCCTATATGGATATGATCATTGTTATTGATAAGTTGGAATGTTTCCTGTCTCCTAACTATGAGGTAAATTGACTAAAGCGTCTACAAATAAAAAAGGGTGATGTTGCCCATAGCAACCTGGCTCTATTATTTATCGATTGCATATTAGAAAATGGTAGATATAATTAGATTGGTTGCTATTAGCAATATACCCTTTTAATTTTTGACTCATGTCACTCCCCTATTCTCTTTCGTATGCCCCGAATAAGCCACACCCCTATACAATGCATCCTTTACCTGTGCTCTTGACTCTGAAGCTCCACCCACCAAGACTCACTTCTTCACCAAACCCAGCCAACTCTCATCAGAACCCCCTATTCCGCGCTCATTTTCTACCCCATCTGCGTCACCCCTGGCTGTCTGCCCTTCCCCTTTACAATGTAAGCAGCTCTAACAAGCAGGGCCTCTCCCCTCATGTGCTTTCTACTCTTATTTAAACTATCTACTAATCTGTCAAATCCCTTTGTTTTCTGCCATCCTGATGATAAGTTCATATGCAGTTACCTTTAATGATGAATTTGATGCTTGTATCTGAATAAAAGGATTTGATCCATATGACTTGTCAAAGTAGAATGTCTCAGTGGTGTTCTGGTACTCCAGCTAAAACAAATTGATTGATTAGTTAATACTAATGATTTTCAAAATATTGTTGTTATTAATATTAATGTAATGAGGAAGAAGTAGTTAGTAGGGCAAATAAGAGTAAAGAAAGAAAAAGAAAGAAAGAAAGAAAGAAAGAAAGAAAGAAAGAAAGAAAGAAAGAGAAACAAAATTTTAATAAAATAAAAGTAGGGAAAAATAGGTGGAAGCAAAAAGAATAGAGGAGACAGTGGGGTAGAGGGATTAGACGGAATAAAAAAGAAAAAAAGGGGGCAGGAAGGTTAAAAAAAAGGGGTAGATTGGAAGAACAAAGCAGAATAGGGGAGAAGAAATGTTAAGACAAGTGGAATGAATGTAATCAAGACGAAGAAGCACCTGAATCAATGTTGGTTCTATATATTTAAAATTCATTTTTTTATCTGTTATTTAATCAATATTATTGCTATAACTTATTTTATAGAACATGTTTTTTTGTGAACAAATGTATAAATATCATAATACCAGGTAGAAACTTTGAAAATTCTACACTATGATGTACAGAGTTATTAATACCTCTTTCACATTGCAAATGCCGAGTCGCACCTGTGCTGCAAGGTCCCCCACAGCAACCCGGCAACAAGCCAAGTCGCTGACATCATTGGGCGGCGGGGGAGGAATAGGCAGCATTTGGAGCTGACACTGCCTCCTCCTTATAGTGTGAACGGAACATGGGTCACTCGACTTGGGTTACCTGGATCTGACCTGAGATTAACCCTTCTTATAACCTGGGTCAGAATGTTGGGTTGCTGAACCCGAGGATTTTCAGATGGCCCTTTTACACCCCAGTCAAAACTCTGTTCATTTTCTTTTTATATAGATATCTTGTTGCAGTCTGCACTATGCACATAGTAACTATTTATACAGTGGCGTAACTACCTAAGGTGCAGGGGGTGCAGTTGCTATGGGGCCCGAGCCATCCCCAGGGCCCGCTGCTCCCCCTGCACCCAGTTACACTGCACTGTATAAAAGGGCACCGGAGATCTGAGGAGCTCTCTCCCCCCTCCCCCAACACCCCCCCCCCCGCCGTGCGTTGTAGACCTGAACTGTCAACCATTAGTTGGTCAACCATATGACTGTCTATCATGAGCCAGTCTATAGGTGCGTACACACGTACAGTCTGTCTGATCTATCTGGTGGGAACAAAAACCTGGAAATGTATGGGAGCATATGACAATCAAAAATGTCCAAACAAATGCAGGGAAACAGAAAAAAAATATATAGGCTTTGATAAATGTGTTATATCAGAACGATTAAACAATTTGTCTGACTGATTACTGTCTGTTTTTAAGTGTTTGGGAACAATTTTTTGATTGTCATATGCTCCCATACACTTCCAGGTTTTTGTTCCCACTAGATAGATCAGACAGAAATCTGTGTGTAAGTGTGGCACCCTGCAGGTGCCGACGTGGAGGGGCAGAGGCAGGACTTACCAAGTCTGATGGAAAGGGCTAGGGGAAGCCTGGTGGGGATTGGCAGGAGGAAGTGGCGCAAAGAGGTGGGGAGAAGAGCGGCGTGTCAGAGCCGGGAGAGAGGACGGGTTTTGGCCGGCAACAGGAGCGGCCGCGCACATGTGCGGATTAGAAGAGAGAGAGGAGCGAGCAGCGGCACCCGACAGCAGTGACCCAGCGGCTGCGTCAGGCAGCCCCTGACAGCCGGACCATCCAGCATCCAGCAACGGGTCCCGTGGCTGTCGGCAGCCGGCGGTGCCCGGCAGCAGGACTCCCAGCAGCCAGCAGCAGCCCGCACCTGGTGACAGCTCCCCGCGCAGGACTGGGAGGCTGGAGTCGGACACTAGAGATGGGTCGTTCGCGAACGAACCGGATCTTTTGAACGGCTCCCACTCAAGGAGGAATGAGCCACCGATCCCAAAACGGTGATCCGTTTCAGTTTACAATGCGTTTTCCTAATCTCAGTGCTGCCACCTGTGGCAGCTGAGATGTACTACCTCTGTAGACTGAGTACAGTGCTGTGACTACAAGTGATAGAAAGATTAGCTGCTGCTGCCAGGGATGGCCATCGGCGCAGACGCCATCGATGGTTGCCATCGATGGTGATTCTGCACCCAGCCATCGATCAGTGTTTTCACTCGGTCATGTATATTCCCCCTTTTTTTAAAGCAAGCCGAGGCCCCACCCAAAAGATACGTATCTTTTCACTGAGAGATCCGGCGGATCCCGGCTCAACTTAATGAACCGTTTTGCCCATCTCTACTGGACGCCAGAGCTGCGCACCCCAATGGACTGGGAGGCTGGACACCAGAGCCACGCACTCCAATGACCCACTCAGGAATCACGTGAGTCGGCCTGTGAGGCCTGAATTAGGTACACTTCAGGGGGTGCCGGATAGGACAGACCCCTGGCCCCCATGGGAGTAGATACTAAAAGGGGGATTGCACAACATATGTCTGAGGAACACTGGACCAAAGTTACAAAAGTCATATTAAAGGATATTAAAGGTATGATGGACATATATATATATATATACACAGAAGGCAATCAAGACTTTAAGGTAAAGCAAGATGTTATTATCTAATTTATAAACTGAACTCCCCTACCAGAGGGGGATTGGACTGAGTCACTTAGGGGGAGATTCTCTAAGCGAAAAATGCGGTAAAAACCCCGTTATCGGGGTTTTTACCGCATTTTGGGATGCTGTAAGCAGAAATATCTGGCGATGCCCCATAGAAGCCAATGGGCTTCTACCGCAACCCTCCACCGCCCCGGGCCGACCCCCCGCCGCCCCGCATCGCCCCCTCCCCCTCACCTGTGTCCGGGCAGCACAGAGCTGTGCTGCCCAGACCTTTGACCTCCTCCCTGCATTGATCCTCTTCCGGGTGCAGGGAGGAGGAGAGCCCGGCGCAGCAGCAGCGCCAGGTGTGTGAGGGAGGGGGGAGCCGCCAGGACCTGCTGGGACCCGGCAACTCTCACCGCAAAGGACAGCTCTTAACGCAAGAGCTGTCCTTTGCCTTAATTATCACATATGTTACAACATATGCGATAATTATAAATGCGATGGGCGGCGAAGGGGGGGTGGAGATTCTTAGAGAATCTCCCTCTTAGAGAGATTAATAAGAGGGCAAATTCAAATGCCCCATTCTGAGGAGTAACAGACTTCTTGTTATAAACCCCCAGAAGCCCCTCAGTGTAAACCCCAGCAGAGAGACAATGAGGCCCTATAGGTTTACTGCAGGTTGAAGGTGGGAAGGGGTGCCTATTTTCCTTTAGTAGTAGCGAATACAGTATTAGCGGGCAGCCACAGGATTCCCCAGCTAAAGAGGGTCTTCTTCCCCTAGCACTACGGCGCCCCTGGATCCAAGCAGGCCAATTCAAGGCAACCCTGATTCCTTGGAGGAAGAGCCCCAACTCAGGCTATTGATCCGTAGGAAGGCCTGATTTGAGTGACACTTATGCTATTGATCCATAGGAAGGCCTGATTCAAGTGAGACCCAGGCTAGTTATCCGTAGGAAGGTCGGGCTCTTCCTTAAAGGCACATTCTCAGGGCAGTGGTACGTTTACTCCTGTGCACATGCCGAGTCTTAGGCTCAGGTTCAGGACAACCGTTTGGTAGCGGTACCCTTAGTCACACGTTATCGGGCCCGACGCATACTTGTGTCATCGGGATAAGTGTTGATTGCTTGACATGTTAGAGATGATGATGTTGTTAGTTCACCCTGTGTTAGTCGTATACTAAGTATTGTCAGATGTATGCCCATATTCTGAGTTAGGTTCCAGCATTTTAGCAAGGGCATCGCTGTACTTTAAATTCTGATATGTTAAAGTGTGTACTATTGGTTTCTGTGTATTGTACCACTGATTGAAATCACAGTAAACTGTTCGCCAAAAGCCGTGATATTCCCATTGTAGGACAGTGAGCAATAAAACCTACACCTGTTCAATTATATCCGCCTCTCCGAATTTATCTCCATTAATTGCCTTTCAAATCCCCCAGAACAAAAGAACCGGACCGTGTATTTCACATAAGCACCTTTAGTTTTATACCATAACCGGTATATTTTACTAGAAGTCAACTAATACAAATGGGACCACCTTCTTGTCATATAATCAGCAACTATTGGGAAGCAATGGGTTGCTAAAGTGCTTTAGCAGTGAAGGGGTTAAATGTAAATTTAATTACCATGGAATACTTCTATACCTCATCAGAGACATCTATACATAAAACATACATCACAAGTAGCACGTTGATAATTTTGTTGCAGAATCATCTGAATACATTGGAAAATGATGAATTAGAAATGATGAAATATGTTCAAAAACTCTTTGGACGTACCTCAACTTGTATCAGTTGTACTGACACCAAAACAGGTATTTCCAGGGTGATGATGTCAGACTCTGGTATACTGTAGTACTGCACAATGAAACGGTTATCTTGTGTGCTGGTATCATTATTCATGTCACTGCTTATCCAGTATTGGCCTGTTGTCTGGGTTATTCTAACATAAACTTTTGTATCTCTTTCCTTTATAGTCAGTGGTTTCTTGTCAATCCTTTCCACCTGAATCTGAAAACAAATGAAATGCACAAATTTTATCAGTGCAAATTTGCAGCTCATTGGAACATCCATAATCCACGCATGCGCATGGTAGTCTGTGTGCATGCGCGGGATCTCCTTGCATACAGACCATGTGAAGGGTAGCCTTCGCTGGCCTACGACGGGCGACTGACATGTGTTTCAAGGTGGATCCCCGGCGTTTCATGGATGTGCCCACAAAAAGATAGAAATGCAGGGTGGGCCCCAGCAAACACCCACCCGAAATTGCGTCCATACGAGCAGCTGTCAAGTGACTCCTGGGTCACACAGTGGCTGTGCGCACTGGGCAGAGGAGGAAAAATCCTTTGATGGTAAGTAACCATCAAATGATTTCTCCTATGTGTGGACGCAAGCAAACAGATGTGTACGCATACAAATGCATTCGTAGTCCTGCACATTGGCTCAGCCAGCGTGGGGGGGGGGCATGCATTCGCCGGGGCAGCGTTATCCTGCTTGCTGGGCTCTGAACACACGCTGCCCATGGACAGGTCTGAATATGGCCCAAGATGTTGTGAGACTACAATGGGCTCACCCCCAGATAAAAAACAGCATGAATGATGGGGAGTGGCCTAATGTTAGTTCCCAGAGCCAGCAGAAGAGACACTGTACCCATGTGCAGACTGCAGAGTATACGCCGCCAACCCAGGAATAACACACATTGGAGCCCAAGTTAGAATGTGGTCTGTCCCTGGTCTGACCTGGATTAAAACCATGTTCCAAACCCCAGTTCAGATTTAGGATTTTTGTGGAAAAGGGGTATTAGCTATTCCTGTTTAAGAAAAGAGATTTCTACCTGTAGAGGAAAATTCGGGGCCTTATTCTGATCATATTGCTCCCCCGTGTGTTCATGAGCGCATGCGCATGTGCAGACGCTTGGTACAAGAGGGCACGGCGAAATGCTTGTTTGCCATCCCATTTGCACATAGCAGTACAGGCATGGGGTCGCAGCGAGGGGAAGGCCCATCATTTCATAGGCATTCCCATGAAAATGCTGGGTGATCCCATGAAATCGCTGGACGTTCCCATGTAAATGAGCCTGTGATGCGGGTGCCAGGGGTGGGCAGTTGCACCGGACACAAGAGAGGTGTCTTAAATCTGGTCGCTGACCATCCAATAATTTTGCCCCCACACCCAAGGCTCTGTCCTTCACAGCCATGCGGCGGGGGGAGGGGCGTTTGTGTGGGTTTCATCCACGTGCAAAGCTGTGAATTTTGCAGCTTTGCGTGTGGACCAAAATAAGGTCCATAGAAAATACTTCTACAAACATACAAAGCTGTTAACCATATTGCACCAGCTTATATCTCTTTACTTATCACAAAATATCTCCCATCTCGACCACTCCGCTCTGCACAAGATCTGCGTCTCTCTTCTGCACGGATCACTAGCTCCCATTCACTATTACAGGACTTTCATCGGGCTGCTCTCATCCTATGGAATGCCCTTCCACGCACAATGAGACTCCCCACTAGCCTCCAGACTTTCAAGTGTTCCCTGAAAACTCACCTCTTCAGGCAAGCCTATCATATTTAAGCACCACACGCATAACCCTCTGAACCACTTATGTATTATATAGCTTCCCTTCTGGACTTGTAACTTGGTGGGACTGCTATGCTACTACTGGTGCCTGTCCTTGTGTTTCCATCCTATATCCCTATAGATTGTAAGCTTGCAGCAGGGCCCTCTAACCTCCAAGTCTGTCTGTTGTTACCCAGTTTGTTTCATTCCGTAAAGCGCAACAGAATCTGCTGCGCTATATAAGAAACTTTTAAATAAATATAAATAAGGTCATCAGTTTCTGCATTGGAGTTGGCTGCACAAACTGCCATTTTATTGTAATGTAGCATATTGTATGTGAGAAGGACAGGGATATTTGCTTAAACAACAATTGGAAATAATAAGAAAATTTGTAAATGTTCTTATGAGCTTAGTGGAAAAATAGCTTTAACACTGTATCTTACTAGGTATCCTGTCCATGGGCCGACAATGACAGAAAGTCAACATAAGCTTAAGGTCAACATGTACATGGTCGACACACAAAAGGATTTTTTTCATGTTTTTTGGCTTATACCAACTTGGTTCATACTTAACTATCCAAGTGGGTATAGAGTTACTGTACATTATACAGTACTAGTGCCCAGCGCAGTGAGCCATGCGAGGGGACGTGGTACACTTATATGGTGTCCATGTAGACACAAAAAAAAGGTGACGACTCATGTCTCATGTTTTAAAACCAAGGTTGAACTCGATGGACACAAGTCTTTATTCAGCCTTAACTATTATGTAACGATGTCAACCTTTTGAGTGTACATGTACATGTCGACCTTAAGTGTGTGTCGACCTTCGGTCACTGACGACCTAGGGTATGACAACCTAGTCAGTATCGAGCAATATTGGTCAACCTAGTGACTGTCGACCAGTGGCATAACTATAATAAATGCACTTACCGCGGGGTCTGCGGGGCTATTGTTACACCACTGCTGTTGACATAGACATTGTCGGCCCATTATCCCAGAACCATCTTACTGTACAGGTGGTCTTTTGTTCTAGTTAGTGAGGGGTCCAATTGGCATTGGTTTTACACCCTCTTACTGGCCATGGTACGGTATGTGTCAGTGGCAGTATGTTTACATACTATCACATAAATACACAAACTTACTAGAATATACAGCCACCCCATGAATGGTATCATGCGGATTTACCTGAAAGGAGTAATTGAGTCCTGGAGTAAAACCTTGTTGATGGCCAATAAGAATAAGTCTGTACTCTGCATCTGCTCTTGAGACATACGATGATGTATTTACTACAATTCCTGTAATGAAATATTGTTAAAGATTAATATCAATTAAAATTCCAGTAAAACAAATCAATACTATCTCATTACTGCTTTTTCCTGAAACACATTAAAGATAACCTTGCATTTAATTGAAATAAGTTAATGTTATATTACACAATGGTTCTGTGTTATAGTTGGTGGCAGCTGTTGTTGCACCCTCTCTTAAGCCCCGCACATACAGTACGATTCTAGCAAGAATAGCTGGGGATATGGTCACTGAGTGACCATATCCTCGTCCGTACAGGTGACTGCTGCCAGAAGCGAGCTCCCATGACCAGCCCCGGGATGGTCGTTGGTCCCAGCAGCATGCTCCTGCGACTAGCGGCTTCCCCCAGCGGCATCCTGTGGAGAAGCAGGTTGGCGGCGGGTTAATTTTACATGCTCCTCAGTGCGCAGTTACTGACAGTTCAAAACAAGTCGTCTTCTCTCTGAACTACAGTGGCACATACACATACGTCCCAACTGTCCCGCTCACCGCAGGAACGTCCCCGAATATCGCGCCCGGGGCCACAACTGTCCCGCGGTGGGGGGGGGGCAGTTGGGAGTCCCCCCTGCCTGCCAAGAATAGACGCTGTGCGCATGCGCACAGCATCTATTCAGCGCCGACGAGCGGCGGAAAATGGAGTTGCGGCCGGAGGACGCGTCATCCCGTGAGGCCACGCCCCCTTTTCGAGAGGCCACCCCCCCCCGCCGCGCGAGAGTCCCGACCTCCCAACTGTAGAAGTTGGGAGGTATGCATACACTGTTTGAGAAAGTGAATAAGCAAGAAAAACAGTAATAAAAATAGGAGTGAGGGAGGTTTCACACAGAGGCCCTTATTCAGATCTGATCGCAGTACAAATTTTTTGGAAAATGGACAAAACCATGTGCACTGCAGGTGGGGCAGATGTAACATGTACAGAGAGAGATTTAGATTTGTGTGAGTTATTTCGTTTCAGTGCAGGGTAAATACTGGCTCAGGGCCGGTGCAAGGCACCGGAGCGCCCCAGGCGAGTCAGGGTGTGGGCGCCCCGGTGCTGGGGGGAGGGGGGTGGTACCTGTGGAAAAAACTTGCGTCCCTGCAGTGCTGGGGCGGTCAGGGGTGTCCGTGCCATAGGGGTACCTGCGGCGCCGTCATGTGTATAAAGCTGGCTGCGGCCGGCGGGGTCCCTGCAGTGAATAGAAAATAACTAGCGCTTCCGGCGCCGCCGCGCGCATAGCGCTAGTTATTTTCTATTCACTACAGGGACCCCGCCGGCCGCAGCCAGCTTTATACACATGACGGCGCCGCAGGTAGCCCTACGGCACGGACACCCCTGACCGCCCCAGCACTGCAGGGACGCCGGGCCGCAAGTTTTTTCCACAGTTCGCTGGGGGTGAGGGGCGAACTGCCGCCCTCCAGGTGCCGGCGCCCTAGGCAAATGCCTAGAGCTGCCTAGTGGTGGCGACGGCCCTGTACTGGCTGTATTATTTTTACAATGCAATTAAGATTTTAGTTTCAGCACACCCCACCCAAATTTAACTCTCTCTGCACAGGTTACATCTGCCACACCTGCATTGCACATGTTTTGCCAGAAGGTGGGAAGGGACAAAGCAATGCATTTGGGAACTGGGGACACTACAATATGGCATAATGTAAATTGAAAGCATTACAATGACATAATGTAATCTGGGGTTGCTACAACATGGTTTAATATGATGTTAACTGGAGGCACCATGCTTTTATGTAATGTGAATTGGGGCACTGCATGTATTATTATATGAACTTGGACACTACTCTTGGACATACAATAAACAAATACACGTCTATGGCTTAATAATAAACAACAACCAAATAGAAAGGTGTGTCTGTACATGCAATGGAACAGAGGCTAAGGTATATATTCAATTGATGCCGGATCCAGTCCAACATTCTTTTGCCGGAATGGATCCGGTATCCATTATTCAATCCAGCAGCCAGATCTGGATGTCGGATTTGGCCGCTGATTGACACTCACCCGGCCGGCGCTCGAACCGGGTGAGCGAGGCAGTGGGAGATGGCGTGAGGCAGCGGGAACCTGAGAGGGAGCTTGGGTGGAGCCGGGTGAGCTACTCTCGCAACGCGTAGGTACGGGAGTCGGCGGGAGGGTGCTGGAGGGTGCGGGCGGCGGCGTGAGGGTGCGGCATGCGGCGGACAGGAGGATGGCGCCGTGTAAGCTGCTGCTGCTCACCCGGTGCCGTCCTCCCTTCTTCAATCAGGCATCTTGTTATAACCTTTCGGTTTTGGCCGTGTTTCTGTAAAAAGCAGGTAGATTAGTGGCTGTTCCGTCAATCAACCTGCTTTTAGATGGCAGTTTTGACACTCATTGAATATGCCTCTAAAGGTCCCTGTCCACTAGTCTGATTTGGGTACTTTTCCTCCGATTTCGACACAACTGACTCACAAACCTGATGAAATGTATCACAATGGACAGCTCCTCAGATCCAATGCACAGTCCCATGTCATATCAAATAAAAAAAAGTGAAAAACACTACATCGACCTTTTGACTGTCGACCTTCCCCATGTCGACCTAATGCTTTTGTTGATATAATGACCCTGTCAACCTAACCCATTTCGACCTTCAGTCATGTCGACCTTCATGCATGTCGACCTTCGTGCACGTCGACCTTCATGCATGTCAACCTAATGCTTGTAGACCTAATTTCTGTCTATCCAATGATCCATACCTAGTAGATGGGCACCTTAAGACCCTGCATTTTAGACATGGAAATTATATAATCAATTGAAGATCCAAGTTTCACATCGGGACAAAAAACCTCACAAAGCACTATGCATCTGGTGACAGGAAACGTCCACGCTCCCATCAGCCAAGGTGCTGGGCTCACAGATGATCTGCTTACATCCTGCAGCTTGGACAGAACTCTGAGCACCAGCTACGTCTCATTCCTGTGTGTGGGGGGGGTTCACATGGTGTTTTGTTAATTCATAGACACCCTAACATATTGACATATTGACAGAGCCTAATTCTCGTCTGTATGGCACATGCCTACGCAGCAAGGATTTTTCATGCTACAGACTTGCTAAACATCGTAAGTGATGCTGCCACCCAGACAAAGATATAGATGTCTAGAAAAAGGGTACTTGTTTCCTAGCACGGCGCCCGGCGTGGGTCATCGCATAACTTAAGTTAAGGTATGCGATGGACGCGACCGACGCAATTTTAGGGCTATTTTTAGCCTTTTCCCCCGACAATTAAAAAATCGCGTCCATCGCATGCCTTAACTTAAGGTATGCGATGCGACCGACGATTTAACATTGAATGCATTGTATTCAACGTTAAATTCCTATGTAAAATCGGTCCATTGTATGCCATTATAATGGCATACAATGCGACCGATGCAAGGGACCCGATTTTACATAGGAGACAATGTTAAATGGCCCAATGGACCCGATTATTGATTGTATACCACCCTGATGGGTAATTTGTATGTAAAATGCCCCCCCCCCCATCGTTAACGCCACCCCGCGATGAATGCCAACCCGAAGCGTGGCGAGCGCAGCAAACCCGCGAGGGGCGGCGGTACGCGTCCTCCGACCTTTTCATACCCCCACTATCCACGTCGGCGTGGAGTTGTTTTTATATAGCGAGGCGAGCGCAGCGAGCCACCGAGCCCGAAGCTGGCGAGCGCAGCGAGCCCCGCAAGTGGACGCGTAATACCTGTGAAGTTATGCGTGCCCCCTCGTGGGGCTCGCTGCACTCGCCACGCTTCAGGCTTGGTGGCTTTCTACGCTCACCACACTATATAAAAATCAACTCCACGCCGACGTGGATAGTGGGGATATGAAAAGGTCGGAGGACGCGTACCGGTTGGCGTTAATCGTGGGGTGGCGTTAGCAATGGGGGGGGCATTTGAGCCATCAGGGTCTGGGGGGCATTTAACATTGGGGCCAATGTAGAATCGGGTCTCAGGGACCATTTTACATTGGTTCCAATGTAAAAATCGCATCGATCCCGTCGATCACATCGCATGCGATTTGGTTGCATGCGATGCGATCAGCGCGATTTTTTAGGTCCCGATGGATACTATTTTTATCGCTGGCGCCATGTTAGGAAACAAGTACCAGAAAAAGATACAGATGCCCACCAGATCCATAGCCAAGTGTCCAGCAACTGCATATCCATATGCAGTACTGACAAAATAATGCAGGACATGAGGAACATCAAGACCTTGAGTGCATCTATGGTAATGCAGACTGGCTGCGTCAGTAGCAACACCGATGCTATGTACATGGCAGCTCAAGGTGCACGCAATGAAAATAGGCATGACAAGTCTGCGTTTTTACAGCTTTTATTATTTACGTTGGCTGCAATATGGAGGAATTTCATTGTTTTCCTATTGGTTGCCACTGTTTGGCACCCAATGGAGCAATTCATTTTTTGCTCTTTTAGTGCTGTATTAGCCACGTCGGGATACATTTACAAATGTGCATAAAGTGCAATAAAATGAGTTTCAAAAATAAAAGACGGGGGATCGTCCAGGCATAAACATTTGAATTGAAAGATGTAAAAAAATATAGATTTACTGTACCTGTGAATTCTTCAGTTACTGAGGCTGTTACATTCACACCACCCCAGGAAAACACATTTAATATCTCTTCATATGTGAAACTGAAGTTCACAGTTCCTGATATCTAAAAATAACAATAAGCAACTTACAAGTTATAGGTGATCCATTCCTCAAATTTTGGGCTGTAATAAACATGGCTAATGTATTATATTGTAACAGTTTACAACTCAATGCTGCAATGTTCGATATACATTTCCTGCAAACATTGAGGCACACAACTTGCAATGCACATGAGCCCTGTGCATTTTCAGGACACAAAAAAGAAGAAGTAATGTACTGTCTTGTGCCCGCACATGGGCAGATACTGGTGTCTCTGGGTGATTACTGCAAATGCATGGTACAGTTCCATCTACTAGCAGGGCAGGCGACAGGGGGGGTCAAGGGGGACAAGTGTGACAGGCCCCAGAGATATGAAGGGCCCCAGAGCTTCCATGCCTGGGCACGGCCACTGCCTGTCCTAGTTGGCCTGTCAGTGACCCTTGCAGGCCAGCGGTCTACTGTGCACCATCTGTTTTTGGCTGAGTCTGACTGTGTGCCCTGCCACTTGGCGCTCACAGCCATCTACTCTGTGTGTGCGCACGGCCTGATGCCGCAGGCGCACAGCCTCACCCACCGCTGGTGCTGTGGCCTCAGTCTCTGGCTCCTGTACTTTTACTGCGCGGGTCGTCTGTTCCGCACTCTGTGAAAGTGACAGGCCAGCAGCAGCCAGAGCCAGCAGGAAGCGGGAGCCAGGAGCCAGCAGGAAGCAGGAGCCAAGCCAGCAGGACTGAGAACGAGAAAAGCCCACACCTGAAAGCATGATCTGGAGCCGCGAAAGGTAAAGGCTCATGCAGAAGAGCGTTGTGTGGATTTGGGATTAGGTGGGGGCCCCAGAAATATCATTGTACAGGGCCCCAAGATTTCTGTTGCCAGCCCTGTCTACGAGGAGTGTCTTGGACACGTACTGTAGCCTTGCGGAGCAGAGCATGGGACCTGCCCAGTGAGAAACTGCCCCCCTGTCCTGAACATTTTTGCCTGGATGTGTATTGCCACAAAAGCTGGCAGGTTGTATTGCCTTGCTGTAAGGGGGTATGGTATAACTCACAGACAAGGTATTCAGTCATTAGGTCAACAGCTGAAGGTTAACAACAGGTAAAAAATCGCATCGGATCGGCTGTTGTGAAACTACACAAGTACCGTCCAATAAAAATGAAAACCAATTGTGAAAAACTCATGTCGACTTATTGCTTGTGTCAATGTAGACATTTTTCATGTCAACCTTTTGGTGGCAACCCTCCAGGAGGCTTTTCCAGTCACCCGGATTCCGGGATTCTCCGGAATCAGCGTGACTGGAAAAGCCTGTATAGTCTCCGATTGAAGCACTGCCGCTGCCCGGCCTGCTGCTGCAAGGGGGAAGGTTACCGGGTGCGAGGGGGGAGGTAATCTCATTCTATAGCAGTGTGACTGACAGTGATTTCAATCACTCTGCCACTGCAAAGCTACAGAGGCAGGGCCTGCTGAGAGCCCGCCATGTGATTTGGGAGTTTAATCCTGGAAGAGCATGTTAACCCCTGGCAGAGCATGTAACCCCATGCAGAGCATTTAACCCCTGACAGAGCATGTAACCCCTGGCAGAGCAGGTTAATCCCATGGCAAAGAGCATGTTTACCCGATAGTTAAGAAGTAGATTGTGGGGGGCGTGACCACAGGATGTAGGGAGTAGGACGCTCCCGTGCTCTCTCCCGCCTGACGCTGTGATTGCCTACGATGCTGTTACCTGCCTGAGCTAATTCCCTTCCCTACCCGGCTTGTGAGCTCCATCCAAAGCCTTCCCGGTGTCTGGACCGCCTGAGGGAGCTCTTGTGTGGCCCGGGACTCCGGCTGGCGGGGGATTCGTAGCGGGGACAGGCTCCATTCCCGCGGCGGGACCCAGTGACGTGCGCAGAGACGCAAGAGGAGGGCGCCAGGCTACAGTCGTGGTGATCGCCACGAGGCGCGTGTCAGCGTACGGCTGACTGCGCGGTTGCTCATACCATCAGGTTTCCACTGCTCCCCGGTGCACGCGGTGGCAGAGCGTGCAGCCGGGTTGTAGCGGTTGGACCTGAGCAACGTCTTAACATCTTTCCCCGTGGCGGCTGAGCCTGGGCACTTCAGAGCCAAAGCCAGTGTTTAATCCCCCTGACTCGCGGTGGCAGAGCGCGGACTGGAGGTGGGACATAGCAGCGGCCTGCTCCAGGGACCCCTATGGCTGTCACACCAAGAACCCAGGACACAGCAGAAGAGCTAATCGTACATTGAACCAAAGGTACTTTATTCATTTGATGCTGGTGCATGCATAAATTGACCCTTGGCAGGGGATTGTGTTGCATTGTGCTGCGGTCGGACGCTACTGGTGACATTATCGATTGAGTTGGGCCATTTTTGAGGTGTTATCATCTAGGAAACCTGGTTGAGCGTTTGGACTGACTGCGCGGTTTGTCATTTGCTATCAAGGTCCCACTGCTCCCCGGTGCACGCGGTGGCAGAGCGTGCAGCTGGGCCACATCGGTCAGACCTGAGCAATATACCAGCATTCATATTTGTTGCGGTCATACCTGGGTATTTTAACATCAAAGCCAGTGTTTAATCCCCTTGGCACAAACAGATTAGAGGTAGTATAACCTACCTTGCATATTCGACGCTGTGAACGTATGGGCTGACCCTTGGAAGGGGTCGGTATTGCACTGTGCTGTGGCCGATTCTGCTAGTTGTAACACTGATTTGGTTGGGCTATCCCTAAAGCGTTGTTACCCAGAAACTTGGCTGAGTGATTGGACTGCAAGGAAGGGTGTTTCAAAAAATCAGAGCCTTATCTCACCCACACTCGTTTCTCTGGAGATTCAAGGTCTCAAAACTATCTTGCGATTAATCATAGAACTCTGTGCACGCCTTTGTTACTTCAAATAGCCCTCCCGGTACCATAGCCTGAGCTCTAATCCGGTTTCAGAATGGGGAAAACGTAGAATACCGCAGCCAATAAATTGGCTAAGTTCACCAGAACCCCAGGTTCACCCAACACTTCGTCTAGAGCAGACAGCAACCCCCCTGCCACACCTCCTGAAGGGATAAACACACAAAGTGAACCTCCTAATATTCAAAAAGTCCTGGATGCTCTGTCTGCAAGCGAGGGACGGTTAACTCTCAAGATTGAGAGTTTACAAGAAGATCTGGGAGTTATAAACACAGCGGTTCAACATATTAGAGAACGCACCACTGAAATAGAGAAACGCACAACTAACCTCGAAGAAATCATCACCCCCTTGGTGCAAACAATAGATCTTTTGAAAAAACAAGTCGATAAAATGGATACAAAAATTACCGACATGGAAGGTCGCCTAAGGCGCAAGAATTTGAGGTTCTTGGGGTTCCCCGAGAAGGCTGAGGGGTCCGATCCAGAGGGCTTCCTGCAAAATTGGCTCAAGGAAGTACTTGGGGATAAATCTTTGTCTAAGTTCTTTGCAATTGAAAGAGCTCATCGGGTGCCTATGAGACCCCTGCCCCCAGGGGCACCAGATAGAACTCTGATCGCGAAAATCTTGTACTACCCCGACCGGGACCGTATTCTGCGGCTAAATCGAGAAAAAGGGCCACTGCTGTGGAACCAGAAGAAAATATCAGTGTTCCCGGACTATGCTCAAGGAGTCCAAAGAGACAGAGCTCAATACAATGTAGTCAAAAAACGTTTGAGGGAGCTGAACCTGGATTATGCTGTTTTATTCCCTGCAAAACTTAGGGTCATAGCGGAAGGGAAATCTTTTTTTCTTTTCAAACCAGAGTCAGGCCGCGGACTGGTTAGATAGGAATTATCCTAGTAAACGGGCATTGGCTATTGAATGATTTACAAGGTTAAATAACTAACCAAGCCTTAACTACTAGGTTTAATGGTTCTTTTTCTTATAAGCAATATTGGTATGTAAAGAAGGCCTAAGGATAGGACTAAGGTGACATAATACTATTCGAATTAAGTCAGTTGTCAGACGGGAGAGTAGCGCAAATGTGTGGTCATGACATATATTGCCTCACAGGGTGTTTTTTGGGGTAGCGGGGGTGAATGGGTGGGGCTGGATAGGGGGGTAGGCATGTCTGGGGGAGGGGGTGGCATGCAGGGTGGGGGGTGGTTGGGGGGAAAGGGGGTACTAGGAACAAGCTTCGCTCCTTGGTTTGCCTTGTGCTCAGTTAACTCTCTGCCCTTCTCTGTTTCTAATATGTTGTTATTAAGAGCTATATATGGGCCTTATTAAATACAATATTACATCATGGAATACCAGGGGTCTTAACAATAAGTTTAAAAGAGCATTAGTTATGAATGAGTTACGTAAAAACGCCGTTGATATTGCCTGTCTTCAAGAGACCCACCTTGAAGGTGGTAGGGTGTTGTCACTTAAAAGACCATGGGTTGGGTGGGCTTACCACTCGACGTACACCGCAAACTCCAGAGGGGTCTCTATACTTGTGAGAAAAGGTATTCCTTTTAAACCTGAAGTTATACACACGGACCCCAATGGTAGATTTATTTTTATGAAATGTAAACTTGAGATGTTTGAGTTTTTGTTAATGTCTGTATACATACCTCCCCCCTTTAGCTATGGGGTGCTGAAAAAAGTCGCAGAGTTTATGGCTTCTGCTCCTAATACACCAGCGTTGGTACTCGGCGATTTTAATAACGTCCAGGACCCACACTGGGATAGATGGCATTCGTCAAAGAGTAGCACTGTTAGTAAAGATACCCCATTCTCTTCTATTATTAAAGATATGGGGCTAAAGGATATATGGAGAGTATGGAACCCTGGAATCCGGGAATTTTCTTGCTTCTCTGGGACACACGAAACTTTTTCTAGAATTGACATGGCCTTGGGTACTGAATCTCTCTGTCTTAGAGTCTCAGGGGTGAGACACAGGGCTAGGGGCATATCGGATCACTCCCCTCTGGAGGTGACAGTCACTCCCGGAGAGGAGAGAGGGTTAGTGTATTGGAGACTTAATCCACAATGGTTAGCCAAAATAGTCCCGGGCTCGGGGCTGGAGGAGCAGTGGGAGGGGTTCTGGTCTCTTAATCAAGGTACGGCAGCTCCCGAAATAGTCTGGGACGCCTTTAAGGCGAACGTTCGGGGCTCAATAATTAAAGAGATTGCTAAGTTTAAGGCAAATTGTAGGCAGGAAGAATCACTATTAGAGGATAAGTGTATTAGTGCAGAACAAAAGCATATAAAAGAAAAAACAGAGCAAAGTAAACAAGCCTGGTTGGGAGCCCAGGAAGCCTGGTTGAATAAAGTAAATGAGATAGCTAAGAGACGTGAGGTATTTAAACACCATAAAATATATGCACAAGGGGATAGACCCGGGAGCTTCCTTGCTGCCTTAGTAAAGGCTGATAGACCCTCTGCTATAGTGTCAAAAATAATCGGGGATAAGGGAGAGGGTTATACCACTACCCCTGATATAGTACAGAGTTTTGCACAATTTTATAAAAAAAACCTATACATCTACAATTAAGTGTACTGCAGGAGTTATAGAAACCTACCTGTCCCACATCCCCTTCCAAAAAATCTCTCAGGAGGACATGGTCATGTTGGACGCCCCCTTAACTGTTCAAGAGATTATTGAGGCGATTAAGGCTAGCCCCAGTGGGAAAGCTCCAGGGACGGACGGCCTTCCCCAGGACTTATACAAGCTTTTTCCTCAATTCTTTGCTTCCAAATTACTTACCCTTTTCAATGATATGTATGAGAGAGGATGTTTAGCCCCCTCTATGTCAGAGGCCTTGATAATAACGCTACTGAAAAAAGATAAAGACCCGTGTGCTAGGGAGTCCTACAGACCCATCTCACTTCTCCCCTGTGATACTAAAATCCTCGCCAAACTCCTATCCACTCGACTAAATAAGGTCCTTGGCGACTTGATCCACAGTGATCAGACTGGTTTTATACCTGGCAGGTCTTCTTCATCTAATCTGAGAAGGCTATATGCTCATATTCAAACCCTGCAAGCTGGGACAAGTAACGCCGCGGTAGTATCATTAGACGCCGCTAAGGCGTTCGATACAGTGGAGTGGGACTACCTGTGGAAGGTGCTCGAGTGGATGGGGGTAGGGTCGGGTTTTGTGAGGTGGATCAAACTCCTATATCTACATCCTACAGCACGAGTTATGGTTAACGGTCATATTTCATCCTCTTTCCCCATAGGAAGGGGCACCCGTCAAGGTCGCCGGCACTTTTTGCCATAGTATTAGAACCATTGGCCAGTGCAATTAGATTTAGCAATAGCATTCGGGGTCTCTCTATGGGGGAAAGGGAGGATCGTATAGCTCTTTACGCGGATGACATTTTACTCTTCCTTCACAATTATGCCCAATCAATGCCAATTCTTTTGGACATGATTGAATATTTCGGTACCATGTCTGGTCTTAGAATTAATTGGGGTAAATCATGTGCACTTGGATTGGGGAATCCCCCTCTTACACTCTCCGCCCCAGGTATTCCATTGCAAAGGGTAGATAGATTTTTATATCTGGGAGTATGGATTTCCAACGATATAGAGGATTTTGAAAGGTTAAATTTGACCCCTTTAGTAAAAGATATCAAACTAAAAATAACATCTTGGTCTAAGCTCCCTCTCTCAATGACAGGAAGAGTAAATTTGATTAAAATGGTCATACAGCCAAAAATCTTATATATTATACAACATACTCCGAAATACCTTCCCCGGAAATGGTTCCGTACCCTTGAGGGAATCATTTCCTCACTTGTTTGGAATAAAAAAAGAGCCCGGGTTAGGTTAAAAACGCTGTCAAGGTCTAAGCCCCAGGGCGGATTGGGGCTACCTGATTTCTGGCTGTACTACCTGGCCTCACAATTGTCAATTATAAAAACATGTATAGGCACAGGACAAGAACCCGACATAATTAACAATATGATAAGGGTAATAGCCCCCGGATACTCGCCTCTACACCTTCTGCTAACTGGTGGTATTAAAAAATCATGGCCCCCAATTCTTAAACAAATCATTAAAATATGGACAATAGTTAATAATCTCCTGGGTAGTAAAGGGTTGGACCCTGAATCTCCCCTCTTGAGTTCTAAATTGTTCCCGGAGCTTGAGGATCTTCAAATGGGGAAGGTCTGGGGATCTAAAGGCCTAACGGAGATCGGGCAGATTTATGCCCAGGGGGAATACCGTTCGTTCCGTGAGCTAAAAGAAGAATTTAATCTTGATGCCTCTTACCGCTTCCGGCACTTTCAGTTAAAACATGCACTTGGGGCTCAATTTGGGGTTGGAGGCCCTGCTATAGAAGAATCTAAAGTAAAAGGTCTTTTGGGAAAGGTCAAATTAAATCATTTAACCTCTCAAATGTACAAAGCCCTCCTGGGGAAATCAGGAGAAGATAATCTCGCTCTTTTAAAGAATAAGTGGGTTACGGACATTGGTAACATAAGCGACGAAGAGTGGCGAGAAGCGTTAGCAGGTATCTCCAGGTCTACAGCTCAAATAAAGTTTCAGCAAATTCAATTATTCATTATACATAGGTCATATATTACCCCTGAACAATTAGCAAAATTCGGTGGTAGAACGGAGATAGTATGCCCTAAATGCAAAAGGGCGGAAGGGTCTTTTTTGCATCTAATTTGGAGCTGCCCAGTGATTGAGGTCTTCTGGGATCGGATTATAGGCTTCCTTGTGCAAGCTGGGATCCCTAGGAGAGCATGTACCCCGAAATTATGTATTTTGAATGTAAAGGGCAGGGAGTTAATACCTAGAAACACATGGAACATGATATTGAACCTCTGCACTATCGCGAAAGTATGTATTGCCAGAAAATGGTTGGCAGCGGAGGGTCCAACGTATGAAGAATGGCTTGCATTAGCAGGTAATACGATGGATCATGAGCGGTATATATATATAGCCAGAGGGGCACAGAAGAAGGGTGAGGTATTGTGGTCCTGTTGGAATAATATAGTCACACAGAGCAGACAGCGGAGACGTTATTAGGCACAGTTCAACTAGTTATCACCAGAGGCAAACCAGGGGGGGAGGGGAGTAAGCTTGTTCCTAGGGGGGGTTAGGGTATGTGTTCTATGGATACACTGTTAATATTGTGTGACTTATAAGACCATGCTCAATAATGACGACAACCGACCTAAAGCTTGAAATTATGACTCCCAAACACTGCTATGCTTTTAGACTTATTTTATTGGTTACTTACGATAATCACCGGATTGTATTTTTAAGTAAGATTACACGGATGTTTGATTAGATTAATTGATACTTAGTATATACACCAATGAATTACGCACCTGCACCAGTTGCTCAGGACACTAAAGAAACTTGATTGTATATTGTGATAAAGTGCACTGAATATCTTAGACAAATGGGATTTAGTCAATTCTAACACCAACTAGTGTTGTCCCCCTTTTTTTTTTTTTTTTTCTTCTTCTTTCACTGGTCAATCATCAATTAATTATGCACTGGTAATATTCCATTACGGATCTTAGATACAATGAGATTTAGTAAACTTGCACACTATTGGTTTGGGATTGGGGTCCCCCTTCTGTCCCTTTTTTTTTTTTTTTTTTTTTTTTTATTAACGGTGGGTCTACTAAAATCCGGGTTGATGTTAAGTCGTCACGAACTATTGTCGGAATTGGAATAACATTGTAAGTTGCATGGTCAATGTAAGGTATCTGTAAACTATCTAGTTCATATTGTATGTTTTTTGTAATTTTGGAAAAATAAAAATCTTTAAAATAAAAAAAAGAGCATGTTTACCCATGGCAGAAAATGTTAACCCCTGGCAGAGCATGTAACTCCTGGCAGAGCATGTAACCCATGGTAGAGCAGGTTAATCCCATGGCAAAGAGCATATTAACCCCTGGCAGAAAATGTTAACCCCTGGCAGAGCATGTAACTCCTGGTAGAGCAGGTTAATCCCATGGCAAAGAGTATGTTAACCCCTGGCAGAGAATGTTAACCCCTGGCAGAGCATGTAACTCCGGGCAGAGCATGTAACCCCTGGCAGAGCAGGTTAATCCCATGGCAAAGAGCATGTTAACCCTGGTAGAGAATGTTAACCCCTGGCATCAAGCATGCAGCCCATAGCAATGAGCATTTACAGTAGGTCAGTGAAACTTACAAGGGTCAACAGAGTGTGTGGGGAGCTTCGTCCATGGGGGCCCCAGGAAGTTGTTGTACCACGGCCCAGGATTTCTCTTGGCGGCCCTGGTTACATATCATGTCCCCAATATTGTCAGTTATATATAATGTCCTAAGTAGTGCCAGTTACATATAATGTCACCAGTAGTGCCAGTTACATATCATGTCCCCACTAGTGGCAGTTACATATCATGTCCTCGGTAGTGCCAGTTAGATGTTCCAGTAGTGCCAGTAAAATATCATTACCCCACTAGTGCCAGTTACATATCATGTCCAAAGTAGTGCCAGTTACATATCATGTCCCCACTATTGCCAGTTATATACCATGTCCCCAGTAGTGCCAGTTACAGATCATGCCCCCAGTAGTGCCAATTAAATATCATGTCCCCACTAGCGGCATTTACATATCATGTCCTCAGTAGTGCCAATTAGATGTCCCAGTAGTGCCAGTTACATATCATGTCCTTAGTAGTGCCAGTTACAGATGTTCCAGTAGTGCCAGTTACATATCATGTCCCCAGTAGTGCCAGTTAGATGTCCCAGTAGTGCCAGATACATATCACGTCCTCAGTGACAGATGTCCCAGTAGTGCCAGTTACAGATGTCCCCAACAGTGCCAGTTACATATCATGTCCCCAGTAGTGCCAGTTACAGATGTCCCAGTAGTGCTTTTAGAAGAAAAAAAAATTACATTCTGGAAAGTATGGATAAGGGATCATTTGGATAAGGTATATTTGGATAAGGGATACTCAACCTGTATAATTATTTTATATAATATATATATACATGAACATTGCTTGTCATCGGGGGGGAGGGGGGGGGGGTTGGATCTCTAGGAATCGATGATGCATGAGGTGGCAACCCCGCTGTCCACCTAGGCAATGTGTATCAGACATCATTTTAGGTTTATTTGCTCAGATATGAGGGCTACTGTATGTAAGCTTTCCTTGTCGACCTTATCGCTTACACATAAAGAGAGTATACTAACCTCATACGTTTTCATAACTTCACCGTAAACTTCAGCATACATTGGTTTCAAGCATACTGTCACACTGCCATTTAAAGGCTTGCCATAGCTATATCTAAGGAACAAAATTAAGTTACTTAAACCAAACAAATGTATTTTACCATAACCATATACACTGCAAAAACAATATTACATTTATATTTCATTATATGTAAAATATACAGAAAATCATGGCAAACAACCAAAGACTTGCTTTCACTACCTTATTAACACTAGACAAATAAAGGAAAGCAATATGCCTTATTACTTATTATAGGTAAGTAGTAGTACGTTTATTTATAAGTAGGTAAGTACATTAAGTGTAAAAAGCATTAGAGTACATGTTTAGCATTCCCCTGGAAAGATCTAGAAGTCACAGAGCTCAGCAGTGTTATAAATACTGTAGCTGTGCTACACCGACTACTGTAACTTAGCCAAGGGGGGGGGTTATTCTGTAAATTGTTCATAGAAACTAATGTGTTAGCCTTTTGTTTATTCTAATCTTAATTTAGTAAATTATTAACAAATCCTAACACTTTTAGGAGCATATTTACTAAAGTGTGGGTTTACAAAAGTGAACATGCAACCAATTAGATTGTGCTTAATGTGTATCAAGCACCTTCTAAATAATAGTAGCTGAAATGTGAAAAGTACTTCTGCAAATGTACACCCTAGGATCAATATCTCCTCCAATCAGCTGCTAACTGCCATATCACAGACTGTGTTTGAAAAATGTCAGGCAGGAGCTGATTGGCTGGCTGATTATCACTCTCCATTTTATCACTTTTGAAGCAGTGCATTTGGCAATTTGTCGGTTTCAAAGTGACAATGACCTACTTACAGCTAATGCCAATATGCTAGAATTGTGCCGGCAATGTGTAGGTAGCTAGGTAGGTGCGTATCTCAGTGATGAACTTAGTATGTGACTTACTTTGCTGTGACAGCACCGGTAAGATTGAGCATCTTTGTACTGATGTAGAAAGCTGGAACATCCAGTGTGACATCAAACTTTGGTATAGCTGTTATTAAAGCAGAAATTTAACTTTTACATCTGTAAATGAAATCCAATAAATGTTGCACTGAATTGGCTTGTATAATTCTATCTAGCACAAAAATGTTACTAAATTGTATAAACTACTTGTCAGACACATACCATATTCTGCAACAGAAACGTAAACGGCAGTTACAGAGATCTAAAATAAAATGGAAACAAAATATAAAAAATATGTCACAGTTACAAAATTGATTGAAAACACCTGGGATGCATCCTGATGTACTTAAAATGTTGACAAAGTAGGCCTAGCCAGGTGTTACTCTCTGCAGATTTGTTAACATGAATTATGTTGTCACAATGTGATCCTATAGCCCATCTTTGGAGTCCAGTGCACCATGATCACAAGGAAAGGGGGTACAAATCACGCATCACTACTATATGAGGTCATTCTTATGATATACCCATTTCACACCACTGCAATTAGGGCCGGCGCTACCCACTCAGTGGCTCCTGCGGTGCAGGGAGGTGCCGGACTGAACAGGCGCTCAGCCTCTCCCTGCACTACCACTCTGCTTCTGCCGGGATACAGTGCCTCCTGTACAGTACCTGTCATACAGATAGCGGTGCCAGAAGCACAGCAACAACGCAGAGCTGACTACCGCATTGGCTCTGTCGGGTCTTCCCCACCGGGAGTGTCCCAGTTACCAGTATTTTCAGCAGTAGCACGGACACCGCTGGGGCAGCTGCAATGTTGCTGTGCTGTGCGCTGCCTGTGTGACATGCGCAGGACACGCCTGGAGCTGCAGCTACAGCATGGACCAGCCCTGCTTTCTCTTCACTGCCTGGGGTAGGTGTACTGGGCTAGCCGCCACCAACCATAAAACTGCTGGGAAAGGGGGGAGGGGTAGGTTGTCTGGTAATAAACACTTGCTGGGTGCTTTCACCCTAGACCAGCAGGGAAAGCAGAGTTATAATAGATAAACTGCTTATTTTAAAAGCAATTAAATATGCTTATCTAAAACCACACAAATTAAATGTAAGACATCATTTTTATATATATATATAATATATATTGCCTGACCCTAACCCCCTCCTTGCCCCAGTACTGCCAAAACTGCTATCTACCTTTACCATATAAGCATTTAATGGTAACTCCATGGCAATAAGCATGAAACCCCTAGTAAGGAGCATGTAACTCCTGGCAATGAGCATGTAGGTAAGCGCCTCTTATGTGCATAATATATAACCGGCATTACGGTGTATGCTATAATATGTAATAGGCATTACGGTTGTGGCATAATGTGTAGTAGGCATTACAGTGGGTTATAACATATAATAGGAATTATGGTGTGTGACAATGTGTTATGGGTACTACGGTGTGTGGCAATCATGTGCAATAGGATTTACGGTGTAAATTTTGCCTACGGCGCGCACTATCACTGATTTTGGTGTCTGTGTGTGTGTGTGTGTGTGTGTGGAGGGGGGGCGGGGGGGGCGCCAATTTGTTTTCTAACACAGGGCACCAAAATGTCTACATATCTACATATGGTATCGCTGCTACTAAGCCCATTATGTGTTTTTTCATCATGCGCCTTCAGCAGGCATTGAGAGTGCAAATTTTTAGTTTTCAGGGGGGGCGCCGAACACCCTAGTACCGGCCCTGACTGCATTAATCAGAGATACTGCCATGTTAATCCAAGTCACAGTTAGGTGAGAAAGTAACCCAGGTTCAGAGCTGGGTTGGACCTAGGAAGGTCCCGGGTTAATGGATAGAGTGAATCGGATACCCAGGTCCAGTTTACCACAGAGAGAGACAGATCCCCACCACTTGGAGATAATGTGATCTCCAGGGGTTGGCAGAACAATTTACAGGGCACCCATGGCCCGGGTCAGACACGTCCCAGATCTGACCTGAGTTGAAAGTGTGAATTCCGTGTCAGACCTGGGATTTTGGTGTGAAAGGGGTATAAGAGGCATTGGGCCTGATATGTACATTAACCTATGTCCATTTTTTTGCATAAAATCTCACGCATGTGCTTGCATCCAAAAAAGCATATGCATACATGTAGAGTAGCGTAATAGGGAAGGAAAGATCTAATGAAATCCAAGAACAGTAAAGATGTGTTTGTGAAATTGCATTTGGGTCTGCACCAAGACATGGCTATGATATAAGCCCATAAGCCTGACTAAAAGATCTAAATATGTATACTTTGGAGCAGAGAAGGGGAAAGGGGGGACATTTCAAATATATCAAGGGTTTTAACAAGGTACAGGTGGGAAACGTTTTTCACAGGAAGAGGAGCAACAGAACAAGAGGACATGCACTGAAACTAGAGGGAGGAAGATTCCGGGTAATTTGAGGAAGAATTACTTCACAGAAAGAGTAGTAGATAAGTGGAATAGCCTACCATCAGAGGTGGTAGACGCAAATACAGTAGAACAATTTAAACATGCTTGGGATAAGCATAGTGATATCCTTACAAAAAAAATAAGATAAAATATGGTTTGAGGTAACATGTTTAAAAAAGGGGCAGACTATATGGGACAAGTGGTTCTTATCTGCCGTCAAATTCTATGTTTCTATGTAATGGACAGGAGGCTCCTGAAAATTAGTCGGCACTCCCAGGCCCCCAGACCACCTCCCTATTGAACTACCACGCTTTCCTGCTATGTGACTCGGCTACTCCCTCCCAGAGGGATCATCTGGAAAGTAGGCAAGTTAGGATGGACATCGTTTAATGTGGGCTGGGCATCTGCCACCAAATCTGGTAACTGAACATTGCATCAAAATAAATAAATCATATGATTTGCGAATGGGCAAAAAAGCCCTGAGTGTATGCACAAACATCTGCAGCATGAGGGCACATGCACAAAACCTCTGCAGTGTGGTTGGCTGGGGATTAGACTTAAGGCAGGACCACCGCAACACCAAAAAATGTTTACCATTCAATGGTGGAAAGCATCGGAAGGCTGCAATCAAATAGTAAAACCACTGCATGCACACAGCGTCTATTCAGGAAGGCAGACAGAGCCATGACCATGCCCCCCATAGTGTCAAAATGAGGGCATGGACTCATGATCGCAGTCTCTACTGCGAAGCCCACACCCTTTTCCCAAGGCCTTGTCCCCTTTTCGGTAGCATGCCGTGAGCAGGAGTCTGACCATGGCCAACGCAAAGTTGGGAGTTATGGTGAACCATCACAATGTAATGTCTATTCCTAAGGCAAGCTATATTGGTTGCAGAAGAATAAGGACCGGTGTACATTAATGCTAATGATGACTGTCAACAGCACTACCTGGCTAACTTTGACTGGGTGCCGGACGGGGTCCCGACAACACCCGATGTCGGGATCCCGACTGTCAAAACACTGACAGATGGGTTCCCGAAGGCCACCCGCTATTTCCCACCCATAGAGGGAGAATAGAATAGGTGGCTTGCGTAGCGAGCCACCGTGCCCGCAGGGGCTTAGTTGCGCTCACCATGCTGTCTGGGTCTGGCCAGTCGGGATCCCAACGTCGGGATAATGGCTGACGGGATCCTGACTGTTGGACCCCTATATCACACCCCTTTGACTGGCTGATTGCTAGTAAACCTCTCAATCTGAAAGGGGCTTATTTGCTTCTTTCATTAGTTTGCAATAATTATTATTAATTATGCTCTATTATAGAGGGTTTTATTTTTGATCAAACCAAACAGCACATACAAGTTGAGTATCCCTTATCCGAAAAGCTCAGGACCCCGAGAGGGATTTTTCCCATTTTTGGAATATATTTTTTTAACATACTTACCTAGTCCCCCCGATGGTCCCCCGGCGTCCTTCAGGATCTTCTTCAGTGATCCCAGGGGTGCATTGCGCTAGTTTGCAGGCACGCCGGTGAGGTCACCAACGTGCCCACGCACCCGAGTAATGCACTCCTGGGACCACTGAAGGAGCTGAAGAAGTTCCTGAAGGCCGCCGTGGATAATTGGTAAGTATGAAAAAAGGGGCGGGACGGGAACCAAAGAAAATCCGAAATATTCTAAAAAAAAAAAACACGGTTTTTGGAATACTGTATTTCGGATAAGAGATCTCCGGATACAGGAAACTCGACCTGTATATTTTTTGCAGTCTATATACAACAAAAACTATTCTTGTACTGTTAACCTTGGGCCTAATTCAGCATCAGTTGCAGTTTTTGCTTTTGTTGCTGTCTCTCGCATGCTGGTGGCTGCCCAGCACATGGCAATGCTTTCACATTTCTATGGTAGTCCGCTGGGCCACCATGTTTTGGTTATCAGTGGCTGTACGTGACATCAAGCAGCCGTCATGAACAGCCTAGAAACAGGCCAGACCCAACTCTCCAACACACACCCCCCCCCCCCCCCCTACTCCCAATGATTCATCGCTTCCCCTCCCTCCCTGCCAGAACTCAGACTGCGGTCTCATTTTCCAGAATGCACCTGCAGTTTGAGCCCTCGCGCATGTGCACTGTGGAAAAGGAAGTGAGCAGAATGTAGGAGGGGTGTGAGGACTACCCGAAAATCCGGGTATCGCCTACAAGATCCAGGAATGCAGTCAAGTATGTCTTTGGTATAGATCAGTGGTTTTTAAGATCAGTCCTCTGGTCCAGTTTCCCAGGTCACCCAACAGGAGTGTGTATCACCAACTCTCACATTTTAAAAATCACAGGAGACCTGGAAAACATGAACTGAGTGGAGTCCTAGGGACCCAGTAGGATAACCTGTGGTATAGATTAGCACTCCTGCCTGGAACTTGTATAACCAAACTAGTCCTTTCCAGCTATTTATAGTAGTGTGGGGTACTTACCTGGTTACAGTACCTTTATCAGTGTAGGTGAGTAATGCTGGCCACACATCAGACCAACTTTCCTCCAACTATCCAACTAGTTGCTTGGATGGAATACAAATATGGTACTGGATGGGCGCAAAGGACAATCAGAAATGTGCTCACAAACCCAGGAAAATGGACAAAAATATTCAGTCAAATTGTTTAAATCAAACATGTTCATCTACTGTACTGTGTCTGAGTGACAGTTTTTGTCCTTTTCCAGATTTTGGGTGCAAAGTTCTGAAGTAAATTTTACATTTGCTCCCATCCAGTACCATATTTTTATTCCATCCAACCAACTAGTTGGATGGTTGGAGGAAAGTTGGTCTGATGTATGGCCACGTGTTTTAATTTTACAAGAAACTCTCCTTATACAAAAAAAAACCTGTAGCTTAAAACCCACAGGACTTTTTATCTATTATATTGATCTGATCTTCTTACGTTGGAAGTAGCTTGTATGATCCAGTTACCCAGCATAGCATTATTGCTCAGTTTGAACTCTGTAGAAACAACCCCCAGGTCTGATTTCATATTCAGCATCTGCTGTACAACATTATCTTTAGGATCCTGTAAAAGAAGATAGGGTAAGTGATTTTAAATGATTGCTGCTTTAAAAAAAAAAATGGTCAGAATCGATGGAATTTCCAGAGAGCCTCGCAGACTACTCCATAAGCCCCCGCTAACTAATTATACCACAATGTTTTAATTAAATCAACTTGGCTACATTATTAATATTTGCAGATGATTTTAAATGTAGCTTATACACAGACAAGGGCGTAACTACCATAGGAGCAAGGGGTGCAGCTGCTATGGGGCCCAGTGCTGAAGGGGGCCCATCTTTGCTGTCTAAGTAATATGTTTTACATACATTTATCATCATCAGTTGCTAAATAGGGGGCCCTTACAAACTTTTGCTATGGGGCCAACAGTACCTTCATTATGGTTGGACTAAACAAGCCACCTACCGTTATCACAATGTCCACATCCCCATGGTATGGCTTCAGCTCAGGATTCACAGTAATTACTCGGATCTTGACACTTTCTCCAAGCGTGTACATTGTTTTGTCTGTTTGAATGAACATGGATAGAGTCTTCATTTGTGGGTACAGTTGCATTTTATCAGAAAACAGCAAGGTATTCTGAGCTGATCCAATCACAACCAGTATATAGGAATAAGATGAAGAGTCTTCTGGGATCTGTCAAAAAAAAAAGCATAACATTCTTTGACAGGAAACAGAACCATGTACCACTTCCCATTACCCTAGATTTTTGTCTCCTGATGAAACCGCTGGATATTTATAGCGGAGAAACACGTTGAGGTTCTAGGTTCCTGCTTTTATTCCCTTTTGAAAACCTGATGAGCTTTGCCTAATTGCTCCTGAGCCCAGCTGTGATATTTATTTGCCGGCAATACTGCTTCAAACTATCCGGTGCCTTTGGAGTGTTTTTCTTCCATCTGCTGCTCTCACCCCAAGTGGTCTGGCCTGGTGAGTGTCCTGATGCTGATTATCAACAAAGCTTTCCTCTGGTTATTTCATTGTGCTGCATTCTGCACGGATGACTCGCCCCCTGCTCACTAAAAACTGCGTTGGCGCGTCAACAGGCGTCCCTGGTAAAAATAAATTACTATTTTCCATTTGCACCAGTTACTCACTCAGATTAGGAGGATCTGCATTTTTACTATCCACTTTTGGAAAAGACCTAAAGTGAGTTATTTGGAGTTAAACTGCAAAGCTATCATACAGATGACAATTAACATTATAAGGCTCTCATCAGGAACTTTAATACTATTGGCTGACCTTTTTTGTCAATTGGACTATTGCATACGAATATTGAGGGAATATTTGCATGTAATTTTTAAATGTTTCATTTTTAAAGTTTGTCTAAGGATATGTGATATCTGATTGTAATTTTAATAAATTAATCTTTATAATTATTTAATTTCCAATTGTGTGGCGCTTCCTGTACTATATGCAGAGGTTTCCTCTACATATAGATCTATTCTTTTTGTGTCTAATTTAGTAAAATTTCCAGTTTACTAATTGGGAGCAGCCTATGGTCACCCGATTAACTTTCCTAGTTTGGTCTGTGTTGCTTTTCCTAATTTACCTATCATGTGCCTGATTCTAAGATGCACAACATGTATATTTATCTACATACAAATTGACGAAGATCTGAGTTTTATTGAAGAGGGGATGTTGCCCATAGCAACCAATCAGATTCTACTTCTTATTTATTTAGCATCTGCTAGAAGATCATAGTTGCCGACTTTTTTGCTGCTCTTTTTTTTGCTGAGAGGGCAGCCAGCTCACTGTAGCAGTGGGAGCCATTGCCGGGATGGGGAATGGGGCTGTCTGGGGGCGGAGCCACAGATGGGCTGCCCCACCCCCGCAGTGCAATGCCTGTATGTCAGGGGCTAAAATGCCGTGATTGCTTCATTTGACCCACAGACTCTCCCCCCCACGGGAGATTGAGTGAATTGCGGGAGGATTTCCGGGACCCTCCTGGCCACTCCGGGAGGGTAGGCAACCCTGTAGAAGATAATAGATGGACTCTGAACATCCCATCTTTAATGAAACTCCCATCTTAGTAAATTTACCCCACAGTGTTTATGCTGCGCATACCTCCCAACATGACCCTCTCCAGGAGGGACAGAATGCTCCATACCTGGACTTCTCTCTTAATTTATGTTTTCCATCACCTGTGTTGAAGATCCTTTTTTATCAATTAACCAGGTGATATCAATCATAAATTAAGAGGAAAACATAGGAATGTGTCCCTCCTGGAATGGGTCATTTTGGGAGGTATGAACGCCCCAGCAAAAGCAGCAGTTAGTAATATCATTGGCATTTACAACTGTCCTATGCTGGTTACAGTAGATACTGCATACACGGAAGATTGGTAACTATGGTAACATCCCTACAAAATGCCAGGTAATGGTTCTCTTCCATACATACAACCAGCTGCCCCACTGAAATCCCCATTCTCCTTACAGCAGGACACACCAGAGATCTATGACATAGTATTGCCCATGTATATACAAAGATGACTATACTTACTGCATGCAGTGCACTAAGCTTCTGATAAAATGGAGAGTGATAAACAGCCAGCCAATCAGCTCCCACCTGTCATGTTACAGGCTGGGTTTGAAAAAGGCAGTAGCTGATTTTTTTGGTTGTTTATCTCTCCATTCGCTGTTTCACTCTCCGTTTTATCACTTTTAAAGCTTAGTGCATCTGGCCTGTAGTCCAAACACACAGACACACACTAGGCGTAATCTATGATTACATACTGTACATGGGGATGTAACTGGTTCAAGGATAAAAGACAAATATTCTCGGCCAGATGCACTAAGCTTCAAAAGTGTGAAATGGAGAGTGATAAACAACCAGCCAACCAGCCAAACAAACACAGTCTGTGACATGGCAGGTAGGAGCAGATTGGTTGGTTGTTTATTACTCTCCATTTTATCACTTTTGAAGCTTAGTGCATCTGGCCCTAGAACATAAAATATTCGCAATCCCCAATTATATTTCCACCATGAAGGCAGTGTTATTACATACCAAATAAATGTTTCTATTGCAAGGTATCAGTATTTAATTATGTCTTTGCTTTTAAATGTAATGCTTGGTTATGAAGTTTTTAAAGTATAATGTGTCAAATGCCAAACTTACTGCTGGTAGAGTGAGAATTCCAATAGAATCTGCCAAATGGAAAATAAAAACAGAACAGTTATGCATGTAAGCCATATATATTGAGCAGAATTGGCATGCTTTACACAGGGCATTTAAAGAATCTTTTATTAAATAGATTACTTCTACAATACGTAATGTGGGCTGGGCCCAGTGGCAGATTCTTACATTCAATGTATCGGGACCTTTTTACGCATGGCTTGTGTGCCCATATTATTTGCAGACACATTTTATCCAGGGGACACACTGACCCTAAATACCAAACACTGCAAATCAGAATAATAATAATAAATCATACAGTAAATTTAAGGCACTTGGCATAATTTTGGCCAAAAATATGGGCCCACCGACTGTGACCAGATCCCTTATCTGATGAGCCGTTTACACAAAGTTTCAAGTCCATAGCACAAGATCCCCCCCCAGGCCACAACAAAGCAACCACACCAAGGTATCAAATTTGTGAGAGGTTAACCCTTTGCAGTCCAAATTTATTTTTTGCAATTCAAACATCTGTGCAGCATGCCCAATGTTGGTAATATTATATTGTTAATGAGGCATTCTAGCAACGGGGGAAGGTGATTTCACTGGGCCTCAGGGCAGCCATTAGGGGGGTGCTGTGGGTACAGCTGTCCTGGGCCCACCCACCGCACTCATCCGCCACTGCCTCCGCTGTGCTGCCTGCGCTCTCAGTGCGCTGAATGAAGCCCTGCAGAGTCCCGGAGGCTTCTTCACCTCCGGACACCACACTCTGATTGGCTAACAGTATGCAAGCTTTGATTTGCTCACCAGCTGTGCTACATTTTAATTTGCCGGTGTCCGGAGGCAAAGAAGCCTGTACTCTGTGATGCAGGACTTCTTTCACCCGCAGAGCACTGATCAGGAGGCAGCACAGCAGAAGGGGGTTGGGACCCGGTGCCAGGCGGTAAGTGAGGGAGGGGTCCGGACTAAAAATCAGTCCCTGGCCCCAAAATTCATAGCGGCAGCCCTGCTGAGCCTGATTGAGCAAGGTAGTACCAAAAACCACAATATGGCAAATTCTGCACTTCTGAGCATGCACAGCACTTACAGAGCGCATGTGTAAAGTGTTAAAATACGCTGTGTAACAGAATGGAGTGGCAACACAGCATTAGGGGGGCAGTTTGGGGTGGCCACGAGAGGTCACAATCAGCCACTGTAAGCTGAAAAATGTTGGAGCTGTTCCTGCCTTCGCAGCCTGGATACCGGTATGGTAGCAATCACAGCAAATTCGGCTATGCGATCGCAATGAGATTGCGATCACAGGTGCTAAATAACATGCTGGGTGACATTGCCCTGTTCTGGGCAGCCCCCCACATGCGCAAGACTGCAACTGTACCTGAATCAGGCCTGTTAGACGATATTGTTAATGATATCGTTCAGTGCGTATGTGCAACATTATTTTCATGGGCACACCGCCAATATCATTAATAATATTGGCAATAGAGCCCATTGTCTAGTAGTGTGTACGGGGCTTACATTTACAAAATAAGGAGGTTATTTGGGTTAACACCTAAAGTAGTGTAGTAAAAATAGTAGCTGTGCATGTCATTTTTAATGCCGCCCACCACCCGCACGGCTGCCCGCCCCTTCACACACTGCGTTCCCCTGCACACGTGCAAATGGATATTTGCTTGTGGCGATCCGACTGTCAAAAGATTTATACAGTGCTCACATCTCTCTGGTGTCTTACATCTGCAAGCGCCCTGTGCGGGAACCAGGCAGGCTGCTGACATCCGCTGATGTCAGCTACCCGCCCCCCGCATCATTGGGAAAGTACCATGGGAACGCCCAGCATTTTCATGGGAATGCCCATTTAAAAGCTGAGTGTTCTCATGGCTGCAGCACGGCGCACAGTCCCCTTTCACACAGCTAGGTGTGGTACAGTGAACAAGCAGTTCACCGCGCCAGCTTGCACCAACCGGCTGCACATAACGATATGCACATGCAGTCACTCACCATTGCTCCTCTGTGGGAACATGCAGTTATTTTTGCTTGGAACTTGACTAGTGTTGTTAGAAGTGTATTTGAATGTGGATATATTAATTATAGGGCGCCGGCCACTGGAGTTGATGGAAGGTGAACTCCATCCCCCCCCCGGCTATATGCAGCAGGGGGATCCGTGCGGTTTGAGGGGTCCCTGCGGCGCATGCCGCAATCAGACGGGTCCCTGCTGCGCTATCCAGCGGCGCCCCCACTGCCCACAGCAACTTACAGAGCCCTGTCGGGTGGCGCCTTCCAGCCAGAAGAGAGGCAGCCGCCCGCTGTACCGCCCAGCCGGAGTGAATCATCATCTGCTGGGCGGTGGCGCGGGAAGCGCTTCTGGGTTTGAAAACACTGCCCGTATGCGCATCAGCGTGCGGCTCCCTCTCTTCTGGCCGGACGACGGCACCCGACGGGGCTCTGTAAGTTTCTGTGGGCAGTGAGGGCGCCGCAGGTACCCCTTACACAGTGCGGACCCCCTCTGCTGCATATAGCCCCCCTCCCGTGCAGTGGGTGGGAGCTGGGGCTCCCCCCTCACCTGGGGCGCTCCGGTGCCTTGCACCGGCCCTGAAAGCCGCTTATCATCCACTAAAATCTCACTAAAATCTCTCACTAGCGTAGTGATTTTCGAAATGTGTGCCTTAGTACCCTGGGGTGCCTTGAATCCCTTACAGAGGTGCCCATGGTTGGTGGCATTATGTTTAGTATTAGGGTGTGCAGTACATGTCGTGTGATATTGATGTTTGTCTCTCTGAATGGTGACTTGACAGCAGTAGTGATAATAAGGCAATGCAGGAACTAATAGCAGGTAGACTGAATAACAAGTTTTGATGGTGATCACGTAACAAAGGTACACTTATGGAGGATGCAGTATCCAGGGCTGAATACTGGAGCGAGTCAGGTAGCAGGCTGAATGGAATGCTGCGGATGCTGGAATAGCAAATGAACTAAGTGCTTAGGAAGCTGCTGTTCTGAGGACATCATTGTACTGACTGACTTTGGTACTCTTTACCTAGAAGGGCGCCCATCGCGGGCATTGCATGCACTAAAAAATCGGATGCGATGCGACCGACGCGATGCCCGTGATTTCCCATAGGGAACAATGTTAAATGGCCCAATTGACCCGATTTTCCTGTTCAATGTCTCAATTGACCCGATTTTTCCATAGGAAACAATGTTAAATGGGCCACAGAGGCCAAATAGGAACCCTGGAGTGTGAAATGGCCCCCACAATTGTTAACGCCACCCCACGATCAACGTGAACCCGAAGCGTGGCGAGCGCAGCGAGCCCGCAAGGGGCAGCGGTACGCGTCCTACGACCTTTTCATACCCCCACTATCCACGTCGGCGTGGAGTTGAGAATAGAAAGTGTGGCGAGCCACTGAGCCCGAAGCGTGGCGAGCCCCGCGAGGGGCCGCGGATACCTTCACAGGTATCTGAGTCCCCTTGCGGGCTTCACAGCTGTCCGCGTCCCCTCGCGGGCTTCACAGCTGTCCGCGTCCCCTCGCGGGCTTCACAGCTGTCCGCGTCCCCTCGCGGGGCTCGCTGCGCTCACCACGCTTCGGGCTCGGTGGCTCGCTGCGCTCGCCACACTTTCTATTCTCAACTCCACGCCGACGTGGATAGTGGGTGTATGAAAAGGTCATAGGACGCGTACCGCCGCCCCTCGCGGGCTCGCTGCGCTCGCCACGCTTCGGGTTCACGTTGATCGTGGGGTCGCGTTAACAATTGTGGGGGCCATTTCACACTTCAGGGTGCCTATTTGGCCTCTGTGGGCCATTTAACATTGTTTCCTATGGAAAAATCGGGTCAATTGAGACATCATCAAATCGTGGGCGCCCTTCTAGGTAAAGAGTACCCTGACTTCTTGCTCCAGGCTGTGTGTATATAAGCAGAGCATGCAACTGATTGGCTGTTTGGAGGATGATGTCAGAAGTGATCGATGGGGATTGGTTCTAGAGACCCATGTGCCAGAAACCAAGATGGCAGTACCCATACCGGCGACTAACCTAGTAGTAGTAGTAGTAGTAATACGTTTATTTATGAGGCGCCGCAAAGTGTCCGCAGCGCCGTACATAGCAAACAAAAAACAAATGACAAGGTAACGTACAGGGTGTGTTGAAAAATACAGTATAAATAGGGGTATAGCTGGTAGAAATAAAATCAGCATCAGTTCAGAAGTAGGTGTCAAAATTGTCGAGGAGACTGAAGATGAAGTAGAGGAAAGGAAGAACAGGACAGGAGGACAGGTGAGGTAAAGAGGTAGGGTGAGTACGTGAGAAAGGAGGACCCTACTCATAAGAGTTAACATACTAAAAATAGGTGGGTGGACGAACGAAAAACAACAGGATAAGTAGGAACGGAGGGGAACAGAGGCAGGATAGGAGGATCAAAAGAGGTTATGAGGAGGGATAGGCTAGTCGAAAAAAGTGGGTTTTGAGGGAGCGCTTGAAGGAGGTAAGGGAATCAGAAAGCCTGATGGGTGGCGGGAGGTTGTTCCAGTGCAGGGTGGCAGCGCGAGAGAAGTCTTGGACACGGGAGTGGGAGGAGGTGATTAGGTGAGAGGTCAGTCGGCGGTCAGCGATGGAGCGAAGAGGACGGGAGGGAGTGTGGATAGAGATCAGTGAAGAGAGGTAAGGAGCGGTGGAGGAGGAGAGAGCCTTGTAGGTGGTGGTGAGGAGTTTAAAGAGAACTCGGAAAGGAATGGGGAGCCAGTGAAGAGATAGACAGAGGGGGAAGGCAGAGGTAGAGCGGTGGGAGAGGAAGATGAGCCTAGCGGCAGCGTTAAGTATGGTTTGGAGAGGTGCGAGGCGGGTGAGAGGTAGCCCAGAGAGAAGGATGTTGCAGTAGTCAAGGCGGGAGATGACAAGAGAGTGAATGAGAATTTTAGTCGCGTCAGTGGAGAGGAATGGTCTGATGCGTGAGATGTTGCGTAGGTGAAAGCGGCAAAACTGTGAGAGAGCACGAATGTGGGGGGTGAAAGAGAGGGAGGAGTCAATGATGACACCGAGGCAGCGCGTTTGGTCGGTGGAGGTGATCTCGGTTTCACCAATGCTGATGGAGATAGTGGGAGAAGAGGGGATGTTCGGGGGATGGAAGATTAGAAGTTCAGTTTTAGCCATGTTTAGTTTCAGGAAGCGTTGGGTCATCCAGGCTGTGGACTTGAAGCCTACACATTAGCAAAGGCCTGAGCCAGACCCTGCACCGACCAGTCCGCGGATGTCCCTGCAGCTGACATTGTGGAGGGCACTGATCGCACATGGCCGGCGCCGGCTATGTGCACGCCGCGCCAGTCAGGAATCGGATTGCTGGGTGGGAATGACAGTGTGCCAGTTTGGCAAAGCACTTGGAGTGAAGATAAGTATGTCTCAAACCTTGAATCATGACACTCCTAGGCTCATGCTCCAACTCATAACCGCTTAAACTAAAGACACACTGATTAATACTGATGGAAGAAAGCAACAGGAAGGCTGGCATCAAGGGAGTTGCTGCATAATTCAATCTGTATTTAATTATAATAATCAAATAAATGATTGCCTTATTTGAATGCTAATTCCTGTAAAGTTTATTTTAGTTCTACTTGGTTAATTGACAAAAGTATCCACCCCTGTTCTGCATATAAAGTATATAAGTGCTAGTTAGAGATATCTAGGCTAATTAGGTTATTCTACTTGTTTATAATGTTTTCATATTTTAATTAGAAGAGCACTGATATAAAGCAGCATACATTTTCCTTAAGTAATTTCTACCAGTACAAACGCATCCTTTAGCTGCTCTATGAGTCCACCTGCAGAAACCAATGGAAGTCGGTATTCACGGGCTGGTAAGTGCAGTATCTTCTGTCTATATCTTTGGTCCTTTGTTACCACCCCCAGCATGTGAGCATCATTTAAATATCCTATGGCTATCAGGCTTTGCAGGACTAAAGTGATCAATGTGGCCAATGTACAGTGTGGGGATTAGGAATGCTTTATGTCCTGGATTTTCTAGGATCATACCAGATTTGGGGTATGCATCCCCAGGGCCGGCGACAGGGGGGGGTCAAGGGGGACAAGTGTGACAGGCCCTAGTGATCTGAAGGGCCCCAGAGCTTCTATGCCCCGACACAGCCACCCCCTGTACTAGCTGGCCTCTCAGTGACCCTCGGGGCCCCGCCATCTACTGTGCACCATCTGTGTGTGGCTGAGTCTGATGGACCCACTGTGTGCCACTGCCGTATACTGTGTGTGCGCCATGCCGCTCAAAAAGGACCCCTCCTCCCAGACCCAGCCTGAATCCTGATCATGCCCCTCCAATCACATCATATTGTTGAATAAGAGCAAAAAAGAAAAGGGTTGTCTCTGTTGTTGGCGCACTAAAGAAAGATTGGTTAAAATTTAACTTTTATTAGTCTCAAGTAAAAGAAACCGTTACTATGAAATATATATTACTTACAGGACATACATAAACAATGAACAATTATTAAAAGAATGCACGCGCTGTGTGTGTGTTGTGATAAGTATCCTCTAGTGAGTTAATTTGTCATGCGTTATGTATCCCTATAGGATGCACCACTAATGTTGCTAGGTGCTGTGGGTGGAGTCGTGTGGGTGACCAGATGCTATGCTGCGTCTGGTTCCTCTATTGTATCACGAATGTATTGCTGTGCCCACCTCCCGTCAGTGCTCTATGTTCTTCGGGATGCACCTTGACTCTCAAATTGAATGTATGAGATTGGTTAGTGTATGCCCATGTGTGTTGGGTCCGTAAGTGTTGGTTGCCCAGTATGTTGTACACAGTATGGGTTTACGTCTGTCCACACCTTGCTAGTGCCAGTATTCCAATTTTGGACATACGTGTTGCCCCCAGCGAGTTAATATGTATATAAGTGTCTCTTCTGACTCTTAATTTTCGCAAATAGAATTTTGCGCTGTGCACAGAGAACTTTGTGCACCCGCAATTCTGGGCGGGCTGTGTTGATGATCTGGGTAGAAGATACCCGTAGAATTGGGCAGTTGGTGACACTTTAACTGGCTCACGTTTTGGAAAAAGGTGCTTTTAGCAGGATTGTATGGATTAATCTGACGGTGTGTACCCAGTCAGAGTCCTCTATTGTGTGTCGTTAATCCTCAATACGGATATATGTTCCAACTCAAGTTTGTGCACACATGGAGTTGGACAGGGTTATATGGGTTAATCTGATAGTCTGTATCTAGTCAGATTCCTTTATTTAAATCATATAGTCCTGTTTCAACAAAGTAAGTATGTTTTATTGCAGGTATTTGTACACGGAGTTTTTGTACTGAGCACAATAAAATTTGTGCGTGCATCGATAGTATAAGGCAAATGTCTGTGCGCAGATGAAGAGGACTTCTGTACGCTCACATGAAGTTTTTTTTTTTTTTTGAAAGGAAATAGCTTATGATGGAAATTGCGTGGGCGATCTGACGGTATGTACTTCGTCAGGTCCCTCTATTAGGTCGCAATTATTATATAATCAAAAAAGCGGCAGGTGTCTGTTCCTTTATATATTGGTTGGTATATTGTGCACGAATAAAATTTCTGTGCTTCTGCGCAATAAGCTTTATGCGTGTCTCTCCCTTTTGTTGTGGGGATCAGCGCAATTGCAGGTACAATATACAGATTGAGTGATAAAAATTCACATAAGGTTTTGTTGGGGAAGTAGCTGAAGGAAAAGATTGTTTGGGCCAATCTGGCGGTGTGTACGTCGCCAGATCCCTCTATTGTATCACAATTCAAAACAACGGCAGGTAGGTTTGTATATTATGCACGAATAGTATTACTGTGCTTCTGCGCAATAAATTTTATGCGTGTCTCTCCCTTTTATTGTGGGGATCAGCGCAATTGCAGGTACAATATACAGATTGAGTGATAAAAATTCACATAAGGTTTTATTGAGGAAGTGGCTGAAGGAAAAGATTGTGTGGGCCAATCTGGCGGTGTGTACGTCGCCAGATCCCTCTATTGTGTCACAATTCGAAACAACGGCAGATGTCTACTCCTTTAGTAGTTTATTTATTGGTTAGTCACAGAGTTTGTCACTCCACAGTCTAACACCCAGTATACCGGCTAAGACTGTCTGTAGTGCAAATCCACGCAAACTTTCTCATTCTCTGAAATCAGTCACTACATGACTAGTGCTCCCTAGGAAAAGCACCAGACAATGAACAAGCTATACTAACCAGATACCTAGAATTTGTATTAGACCCCAGTGCTGTACATTAGTCTGATACCGAGCAGACTTCTCTTACTATTACCAAGCACTAGATACCTGTCCCTATAACCAGACAGAGCTATTGTCATAAACCAATGTTGTAGAAATGTATACAACCAGATACAATACCAAACACTGTATCCATCTGTGTGGTGAAAGTACAATTAATTGAAAGAGACAGAGGAACCTGACAAGCATACACACTGTCAGATTACCCACCCACCTTCACCCAGCACGTCTCTGACATCCTGACTCTCCACTAATTGTATAACTTGTTTATGGTATTTGTAATTGCGCTAATCCCTACAACAAAGGGTAGAGACACGCATTATTCTCACTGCGCAGAAACAAAGAAATTCTACCTGTGACTAACCAATAAATAAACTAATAAAGGAGTAGACATCTGCCGTTGTTTCAAATTGTGACACAATAGAGGGATCTGGCGACGTACACACCGCCAGATTGGCCCACACAATCTTTTCCTTCAGCCACTTCCTCAATAAAACCTTATGTGAATTTTTATCACTCAATCTGTATATTGTACCTGCAATTGCGCTGATCCCCACAATAAAAGGGAGAGACACGCATAAAATTTATTGCGCAGAAGCACAGTAATACTATTCGTGCATAATATACAAACCTACCTGCCAGTGTTTTGAATTGTGATACAATAGAGGGATCTGGCGACGTACACACCGCCAGATTGGCCCAAACAATCTTTTCCTTCAGCTACTTCCCCAACAAAACCTTATGTGAATTTTTATCACTCAATCTGTATATTGTACCTGCAATTGCGCTGATCCCCACAACAAAAGGGAGAGACACGCATAAAGCTTATTGCGCAGAAGCATAGAAATTTTATTCGTGCACAATATACCAACCAATATATAAAGGAACAGACACCTGCCGCTTTTTTGATTATATAATAATTGCGACCTAATAGAGGGACCTGACGAAGTACATACCGTCAGATCGCCCACGCAATTTCCATCATAAGCTATTTCCTTTCAAAAAAACTTCATGTGAGCGTACAGAAGTCCTCTTCATCTGCGCACAGACATTTGCCTTATACTACCGATGCACGCACAAATTTTATTGTGCTCAGTACAAAAACTCAGTGTACAAATACCTGCAATAAAACATACTTACTTTGTTGAAACAGGACTATATGATTTAAATAAAGGAATCTGACTAGATACAGACTATCAGATTAACCCATATAACCCTGTCCAACTCCATGTGTGCACAAACTTGAGTTGGAACATATATCCGTATTGAGGATTAACGACACACAATAGAGGACTCTGACTGGGTACACACCGTCAGATTAATCCATACAATCCTGCTAAAAGCACCTTTTTCCAAAACGTGAGCCAGTTAAAGTGTCACCAACTGCCCAATTCTACGGGTATCTTCTACCCAGATCATCAACACAGCCCGCCCAGAATTACGGGTGCACAAAGTTCTCTGTGCACAGCGCAAAATTCTATTTGCGAAAATTAAGAGGCAGAAGAGACACTTATATACATATTAACTCACTGGGGGCAACACGTATGTCCAAAATTGGAATACTGGCACTAGCAAGGTGTGGACAGACGTAAACCCATACTGTGTACAACATACTGGGCAACCAACACTTACGGACCCAACACACATGGGCATACACTAACCAATCTCATACATTCAATTTGAGAGTCAAGGTGCATCCCGAAGAACATAGAGCACTGACGGGAGGTGGGCACAGCAATACATTCGTGATACAATAGAGGAACCAGACGCAGCATAGCATCTGGTCACCCACACGATTACACCCACAGCACCTAGCAACATTAGTGGTGCATCCTATAGGGATACATAACGCATGACAAATTAACTCACTAGAGGATACTTATTACAACACACACACAGCGCGTGCATTCTTTTAATAATTGTTCATCGTTTATGTATGTCCTGTAAGTAATATATATTTCATAGTAACGGTTTCTTTTACTTGAGACTAATAAAAGTTAAATTTTAACCAATCTTTCTTTAGTGCGCCAACAACAGAGACAACCCTTTTCTTTTTTGCTCTTGTACCATAACCTTTGTCTCTGGCAGCACCCCCATACATGCACCAACTGCAATAGCAGCACGGCAATTAGTAACTGGGGATACCCACGTGAATATCAACACACTATTCTTGTGCAGAACTTCTTCCCCTACCCCCTTTCCCTACTTCAGCACATATTGTTGAATAGTCTGACTCTGTCTGCAATTATAATTAGATAATCAGAATTTTTTATCTGAATTTCACCTGATATGCTGCATGTTTAAAGTATATTACTAGATAATCATATTAAAAATACCACTACAAATTAGCTCTACTGATTGTCCTTAAACTTTATCTACGTAATCGGGTGATAAAGAAGTATAATATTGACATGGGCATAAGGGATCTGTTTTGGTACATGCTTGCCTATGTTTATTATGTATTGTTTTACATAAATAGGAATGTCTGCAATCTCCTGCCTATAGATTGAATAAGAGCATATCACTTTGTCAAATCTGAGATGTTAGCTATGTTAGATTGTTGATTTAAGACATTTTATTTCTAGCCATTTTATTAGGAGTGTACACTGGAGGTTGATCATCATTGTACTGTACTGTTTGGTCCCTTTTGTAAATAGCATTACTGAAACTGTGGCTATTTCAGTCTGGGCACATCTACCCTAAGAGTACATCTTACAAAGTGCAGCATACCTCAAAACTGTCCCTATTTTCACGGGACAGTCCCCTTTTGGGGACAGTCCTTCTTTGGGACTGTCAGTGGCAGTGTCCCACGATGTGGGGGGCAATTGGGAATCCCCTTGCCTGCTGCTGCTCTGCCTAGAGCAGCAGGGAAAAGATGCTGTGTGCATGTATCTATGCATCTATGCATGGAGGCAGGGGGACAGGGGGCATGGACAGCAGCTCACAGAGCACAAGCCACGACAAAATGGGGTTGTGGCTTTGCAATAGCTAATATTCTGCAAAGTCACGCCCTATTTTGCCAAGGTCACGTCCCGTTTCTGGGGCGCGCCAGTCGGGGCAGCCTGGGAGTCCCGCCTCCAGGCAGGACAATGTTGGGAGCTATGGTATAATTTAAACTTAACAGAATTTCGATAATACGCTGAAAGGAAAACAGAAAGAGAGCATTCTATCAATAATTAGGAATACAGTTCATGCGACCTATCAGCACTGAACTGCCTGTTTAGATACAGCAAGAACTTATTCAGCTGCAGTTACATGTATTTGTGTTACAAGCTGCAGCCACAGTTTGTTTCTGTATGCCTTGTCTTTGTTATTTTACCAGCATACCAGGTTTTCAGATGTATCCCTTGTTGTGAAAGATCTGGTATTGGGGTCAATTGACCCCCATCAAGAGGGGGGTACTGTTACGAGCCGCCTCCAGCGGGTTTGTGTAAATGCAGCAGTCACTGCTATTCATGTTCTGTGTGGGTTTTATACTTCCCAGATCAGCGCTCCAGGTTTTGGCTGATCCACTTTGCCTTGTTTCCATGCATACCTTAGTCTTTGGGTGTAGCTGCCTCCTAAGCCACTTGGTATATAGGTATGCTCTAAGCCTGGGGTAGCCAACCCTAGTCCTCGAGAGCTACCAACAGTGCATGTTTTGCAGGTCTCCTCACAGAATCACAAGTGAGCTAATTAGCTCCATCTGTGTATCTTTTAAAATGTGTCAGTGATTAATGAGTGCAGCTGTGCAGCAGCTAGGTTTTCTTGAAAATGTGCACTGTTGGTAGCTCTCGAGAGCTAGGGTTGGCTACCACTACTCTAAGCAATAAACCCTACTGGTTATACTCCTGTTTTACTCATATGATACTCCTGTTATAAAGCTATTATATTCATTGTTCCTGGTGATTTCCATGTTTGTGTTTCTTGCTTGTTTGTCTTACAGCAGATGCCAGAGACATTGGTCTAGCCTTGCGATGGCAGTTAGGTTGCAAACCTATCAGCAATACCTCGGTTATAGTTCTTTTTTGGTTTATTGCGACAGATTCACATTATAATGGTAAAGGCTGCAAATCCTGTGTTGAGTCTATGGGGTCGATCCTATTAACCCCAAATGGTGCGGATGATTCGCGAGTTGCGAATCATCGTGACTATGGGCGTACTTTACGGTGTGCCAAATTTGCTGAAAAGTGCTTGCACCTCCAAAGGGGTGCGAGCAATTTTCTGCGAATTCGGCCCTGCAAAGGTGACAAATTAGACTTAATTCAGGTGCCGTTTTCAGCATTAAAACAGAACCCGAGCGGGAACTCGCACCCTTCAGGGTTAATAGGATCGACCTCCTTGTCTGCAATGTTGCATATTCTAGTCCATGTTCATGTGCAGAGCCTAGTTAATCTTTGTGTTGTCTAGTCAGTTTATCCTCTTACTAGTACCCTGACTCGGTTTTCAACTTTTTGTCACCACGAAAGAGCAGGTGGCATCCGAGTACAGGGTAAAGCTAGGCTGCTATGGAAAGGCGGCTATTAGTGGCGAAGTCTAACACCTCCGCAAGTGCCTGCCGACTCAGGGTATAGTAATAGTCAGGCTCAGGCTCAGGTGCTGCTGTGGCTTCACCACGTCGGCCACAGAAGCACAATTCAGGCTGTAATCAACATCTTGCGGACCTGCCAGTCAGAGCGAGGGTTAACTAAATATAATTGTATTTTTAAGTTTTAGAATTGTGGGGTGCAGGATGACTGCCTTACAGTTGGGATTCCAACTCCAACAAACACCACAGCTGTGACAGTTTAGACTGACCAGATGGATTCGGGCAGTGAAGTCGGAGCTTCAGCTCATGTTATCCAAAGCATCCTCAGCTATTTGGAATAGAGGAATCTCATCGCAAGATGACACAGTGCCTTCAAAATCTGTTTCAACCTCCTCCATTGGCACTGCCAGCACAACCAGTAATTCCAGATTCTTTACAAGCATCCTCCTCTTCAGCTTCTGTTTATCTCAACCTACCAACCCCAAATAAATTAGATGGAAATCCTAAGGCCTGTCGAGGATTTTTTAATCACTGCATTTCTCCCTCTGACCTTTTAATTTCCCTTCTGACTAGTCTCAGGTGTATATTGTTTTGTTGTTGTCTAGACCAGCCCTGGACTGGGTGTCACCTCTGTGGAAGCAGTTTGATCCAATACTGTCCGTTTATTCCATCTTCATCTCCTCCTTCAAAATTATTTTTCACGAGCCAGGAAGAGTCTCCTCTGCCCTTCTGAGATTCTTTAGATCCGCCAAGATGGATGGCCAGTGCGCCAATATACAGTATTGTCCAGTTCCAGACCTTAGCTTCAGGAAGTGGAATGAGGAGGATTTAATATCAGCCTTTTGAAATGGCCACCAGAGACACCCCGACTAAGTTGGACAATCTAATTTCCCTCTGCAACAAGGTCGATTTGCATCATCAAGAATGACAGAAAGTAGAAATGGACATCTCAAGTTCCGGCCTTCATCGATATAAATGTTCAACCTTCTGCTCCTCTGCCATCTGAAGAACCGATGCCTATCACCTAAAGAGAAATTAAAGCGGAAAAGCGAAAATCTCTATGTATTGCAGCTCTGCCAACCATCTAGTCTTTACTTGTCCACGCCATCCAGGAAACGCATCCTCCTAGGCTGTTATAGAGAGGTCCATCTAGGAGAACTCAATCCTTATTCCTCTCAACCCAGTCCTACTATGTAGGTTTTGCTTTAGACTCCTCAAGGTCCAGTGGTGACTAAGACTCTACTCAAATCCGGTGACTATTGTCACATTATTCTCTTCCTACTAGGTGTCTTGAACAACCCCTATTATTAACATCTATGGATGGAAGCTAAATCGCCAGTGGCCACAGTCATTACCCATTTGAATTCATATAGGAGCCCTGCATCAGGAAGATTTCGAATTCTTGGTAATTACAAAGTCATCTCATTATCTGGTGTAGGGGCTGCCTTGGTTAGTAAAACATAACCCCCATGGTGACTGGGGTACTATGGAGGTTAAGGCTTGCAGTCCCATATGTCTCCAGAGATGCATTACCCAGATTACACCTCTTCATCAGACTTCTTTCAATAATGATACCCTTCTTCCACCACAACACTCCTCTTTCTCCCATGTCTTCAGTAAAGGCGCAGTTCTGCCTCCTCATAGAAAGTGGGATTGCCCAATAGAAATCATCCCAGGAAAGACTCCACCCTGCAGTCAGATTATCCACTTTCTATTCCTGAGACCAAAACCATGTCCAATCAGGAGAACCTAAAAAAGGGGCTCATTCGACCATCTATATCTCCAGTGGGCGCAGGGATTTTTTTTGTTAAAAAGTAAGACAGAACGTTGATGCCTTATATTGACTACCAAGGTCTTAACGATATCACCATCAAAAATCGTTACCCACTGACATTGATAACAGAACTTTTTGACCAAGTCAAGGGTGCAGTCATTTTCATGAAACTAGATCTCAGAGAAGCCTACAACTTAATACCAATCAGACCCAGAGACAAATGGAAAACGTCATTTAATACGTGTAATGGGCATTACAAATATCTCGTAATGCCCTACGGCTTATGCAATGCTCCAGCCGTTTTCCAACAATTTGTTAAGGATATCTTTAGGTTTGCACATGCCAATGCGCATTTCTGCACATTGGCATGCGCATGTGCAATGTGCAAACCTTGACTGTGAACGGCCTCTGTCGGTGAGCCATTCGCAGCAGGGAGGGAAGGGGGTGGATGCTGGCAGAGATCGGACATGTAACAACTAGCATTTCCCATGGGAACATGGGCAGGATGATGCCTGCCAGAGGTGAGTGTCTGATGTCACATGATGTCAGCCGCCCGCCCTGTCTTCATCCCTGGCACCCGCAAGTCTCAACTGACTTAAATTTGCGAAGGCTGGAGAAATCATTTGATGGTCGCCGACCATCGAATGATTTCTCGAGCTGCGGGCAAATTCGAGGGAATGTGTTTTTGTAACACATCCTCTCATATGGTTGTGGGGAGGCTGGGAATCGCCTAGGTGGCGTCACATGGACTCAAGTAAAATGACCCCCAAAGTACCGATAATTGATACTTTGCTGAATGTAATGCTACTAAAACTACTTCTGAATTACCCCCACCCAGTAAGGATTTTGTTACATTAAATCATTATCAAGTTATTATAGACTGCTGATAATAATTAATTCAATGCCACATACTGTGGTCATCATTTAGCATTAGTTACAAATGCAAAGTTCACATCACATCACTATACGCACGCACCAAGGGACTGATTCTGGTTGCTTTGCAAAAGCAAACTCCTTCTTTAATGGACAAAACCGTGTGCACTGCAGGTGGGGCAGATGTAACGGCAGATGTAACATGTGTCGAGAGAGAGTTAAATTTGTGTTTTGTTTCTGTGCAGGGTAAATACCGGCTGCTTTATTTTTACCCTGCAGAATAGATCTCAGTTTGAAGTACAAACCCCACTCAATTCTAACTCTCTCTTCACATGGTACATCAGCCCCACCTGCAATGGTTTTGTCCTTTAAAGAAGGAGTTCGCTTTTGCAATCCAACGAGAATTAGGCCCCAAGTCTGTATCTGTAATCGCATAAAAGTACCGGCAAAAACAGGATCGATCGCATTTCATAATGAGTTAAAGCAGTGATAGAGGCGTGTTAAATGAAATGGAATGGGTTCACAATGTCTGTGATGTGGAGGGTGTAGTGGGTGTTTAGTGGGTGTTGCATTCACAAAAATTGCAAAGCCAATAGTAGATAATGCAAACATATCCGACCTTATTTTGGTCCACGCGCAACGCTGCGACTTTTACAGCATTGCGTGTAGAAAAACCGCAGCTCAAACAGCTGAACGTGCCCACCACCCCGCCCTTCCCCACGCGGCTGCGAATGTATGTTCTGCATAAATATCCATTCTCAGCCTTGTGTGCGGTGGCCAAATCATTCGATGGTTGCCGTCCATCAAATGATTGGAAGATGCATGCAAAACAAAGACACTCTCTAGTGTCTTAGCTTTGCGTGCTCCCTGTATGGGAACAGGGTGGCAACTGATATCCGCCCATCCCCGGCACCCGCGTCACTGCCTAATTTGCATGGGAACGCCCAGCGTTTTCATGGGAACCCCCATGAAACACTGGGCATTCCCCAGCCTGTCACCTGAGGTACGAACAAGACGGCGAACTAGCAGTTCACCATGCTCACTTGCACCCAGCATATGTGCAGCAGAAAAACATTGATCCCCCATGCGAACGCGAGGGGCAGCGAGTCAACCAAAATAAGTTTGCACAGGCTGAGTAACTGCAGAGCTATCACAGACTGCGGAAGTGCTGCTGTCCAGTGGTGCCCAGAGCAGGTACTTTTTACCTGGGTTCCGCTCCATCTCCCGCATTGCAGAGAGCTGGACAGTTGGAGAGAGAGAGGACAGGCTGCAGCACATCTTCTCTCCCCAGTTCAGTAAACACTAATCAGTGCTGTGTGCTAAGCTGGGGTGATAGGCAGTTGCAGCCTGTCCTTTCTCCTTGTGTGCACACCCTGCACCCCGCTGCCCATCCAGGGGGAGGGGCAAATATATATTATTTCTTCAGAGTGGTGTGGCCATCCATGCGCCCATCTGTGACGCACGCAGAGAAGCCCCTTGCAGGCTTGCTACGCATGCCATGCTGCGGGCTTGGAAATTAGACTATTGGCCACTTATGGGAGCAATGCTCATCACTTGGAGTAAATAGTTTATGAACACACAAAAGTTAAAAAAGCGCAATATTTTTTATATTTATATTGTGATTTAACATTATATTATGTATATTCCACTTACCATTTTGGAAGACTTTGCTTGCATTCACTAAAAGTATGTTGTTATCCATAATTGCTGCAGTCACAGTAATTTCAGTGTAATTTTCCCCAAACCAGTGGACAGCCAGAGATGTGTTAGTACCACGGATAGTATTAGCTGTTGTAATATAATATGATGGGCTGCAATACATAAAAAAAAAAAAAGCAGATTAAGTTTTGATAAATCTAATTAATCTAATTGTACTCTATTGTACTGATTGTTATATTGATTTGTACTTGACATGCGGTCTCTCGACTGCTGGGTTTATGACCCAAGAGTCCATCTTCTCATGCACAGAGTGGGTGGTTGAGAACCGCAGCCCCCACAGGGATGGAAAATGGAGGGAGCTTGAGGGATTGCCACGTACCCAGGCCCTGAGGCCATGCCCTCTTAAGTTTGGGCACACACAGATGAGTTTGAAGAAACTAAGGAAGCCCAAGGTGTGCTCCCAACACCCAGTGCGTGACCTAAATCATGCATAGGGGCGTACGTACTTATGGACCCTCTCCAAAAGGAGAAGGGCCCCGTAACTCCCCTAACCCTTCTCAGCCATAAGGCCGAAGAGGGGAAAATAGGGATTGGTGGGTCCTCCTCACCAAAGCTCAGAGAGACCCTCTTCCCTCAACCCCCGGGAAGGGTTAGGGTCGGGTGGTTCGTCTGCACTGAAGTTTGGAGAGACCCTCGGTAGGCTTCCCTTTGCCTTGTGGCTCGGGGTTGCCCTCGGGGACCGCAGCTCTCCCTAAAAGAGAGAGCTTTGGTACATGGGGAGTGGCACTACGAAAAACAGAAAACGTGAAAAGTGACGAACGTGAAGAAGGAAGAGAAATAAATAATAAAGAGACCCCAGCCAGAAGGCCGGGGTGGGGGTGTGAAAAATTGTCCTACCCCAGCCAAAAGGCCGAGAGTAAGGACGTGCAGCGCTAACCTAAAGGGAGAGTGCACAGTGCAAGTGCCATAATAGTGCATGGTGTACAAGCTCACCAGTGCATGGTTCTGGCACCTCCGAGTTTCCCCAGGGGCACAGTGCAGCCATGGGCTCCAGGCAGCCAGCCTGACCAAGCTTTTCTCCGTTCCTACCTAGGGCACTTTCGAACCTCTGGCATGGGAATGGATACTCCACTGGGCTTTTCCATTGACTCCCTTGAGGGTTGAGGCCCCCTCGGTAGAGCAATCTACTCAGTCCCAGTGCTTCTTGCATCCCAAGGTTAAAGTACTAAGCTGGGCTTTTCGCTGACTCCCCATCAGAGGCTATGAACCTCTGGAATAGGAGTAATTTACTCAGTCCCATAATTTCCAAGCTCCTTGGGAATGGATACTAAACTGAGCCTTTCGCGGTTTCATCTTTCAGTGGATACAAACCCCATCAAGAGAGCCACCTACTGGGCCCAGTGTTTCTCCCCGCCCCTTACCAGTAGAATTATGGCGCTAGAACTGTCTCACCATCTGGCAGAGGTGAAGGTACTCAGCCAGACTTTTCCCTGCCCCGAGCATGAGGGATCCCATCTCCTCCGCCCATTTTAGCAGTTACTCATTCCAGCCTTTCTCTATTCTTCTGCCAGGGGCTAGTCCATACCCACTGATAAGAACAGATAATACACTTGATCTTAGCCAAAAGGCCAAAAAGCACACACAGATGTCACACTTCACTCTGGGAAAAAATGGGGGGTATGTAAAATTGTTATATGGATTGGGAGTAACTGGTTTGCAGAGGTGTATGCTTGAGAAAAGTTAAGCTGGGCATACACTTTTGTGACTTCTCAGTGAAGTCGACCATGATGACCCCCTTGAGGTCCCAGGCAGTAGGATCGCATGTGATATATCTTATGCGTTCCCTTTCACATACCAGGGACATTCAGTTAGGGGAGGCAGTGCTTCCCCTGTCATTTTGTTTAAAATAATACAAAAAATATACCACAAATGCTGTGTCAGAAGTATTTTCTTTGTATTATTTTATAAATTTGTAACCTGTAAAATAGTTTGGGAAGCACAGATAAGCGTGCCTCTCAAGCAAGTGTATAAAGGAATAAGGGGATGAAGCCCCAGGGGCGGGGCAAAGGTGGGGGCTAAAAAAAACATTAAAATAAATGGTAATTGCGGCACTTCTATAAGTGTTTCATTGACAGGGGCTGCTGTGATTGGACCACAGATCCAGCTGCTCTACAATCACTGCAGCCCATGTCAATAAAGCTAGAGGCTCAGGTTTTTACCAGCTGTCCCTCCCTGCATGACCTCCGGCTCTCAACCCACAGTGGTGAGTATTGTAGGTTTTTCCACAGAGGCTGGGGGCGGTGGGGAGGGTATCAGTGGCAGGGGACTGGGGGAGTGGCAGTCATGGTAAGTGGCTGTGCTTCTCTAGACACAGCCACCACCGCACGTCACTGTCGCATACGATATATCGCATGTGATTCCTTCCAAGATTGCCCTACTCGAATACAATGCAACAGATCACTTCTGCAGCCTGTGCAATTTACAGGCTCTGAATGCGTACAGGACTGCGTATCTTATTGGACCTGCTGCCAATCACATGAGATTCACTGCAAGCACATGAAAATAGCACATGTGAATTGCTTAATTTGCGCGATGAATCACCTAGTCTTAGTATATTTACCCCTGTGACTGTGGGAAGAGGAACACCCGGCAGCAGGGGACATGCTGAGGCTGACTAAGAGAATGTTTTACAAAAGCTTTTGGGCATATGTGAAAAACTGTGACGAGGTAAGTATGAAAGAAGCTGGTCAGCAGGCTAAGTAGCACCTGTGCAAAATTATATGACAGCACACAATTGGTTTTCTTCCAGACTGCGAGTGCACAACCCCATAAGGCCATGTACCATACGCCTATTAAACAAAAACTGAGTATCCAGAGCTGAGGTGGGACAGTATTAGATAGGCCTTCCGCAATGCTTAAAACATAATTTTTTTCAAACATTAATTTTTTTAGGCTTATGCACAAAATGGGGTTACAGAAATAAGAAAAGGGGCAATAAGGAGGGGGGACAATAAGGAGGGGGGGAGGGGAAGGGAAAGAAAGACATGTCATCTATAGGCATTAAACAAATAATAAATAACAAGTAACAAATAGCCTAAATCAAAGGTCTGGATCTACCAATGTGATTTCACCATACCACCCAACTGTGAAGTTTAGGAAGGAGGGACATTTGCGTACGCCCAAAATTAGGGGGCATGGTCCATTGTCAAGGGGGCTTGGCCTACAAATGGCATCATTCTCACAAGGCTACACCCCATTTTTGCCGCTGCGGGGGCATGGCTCTGTAAGCTGCTGGCCAGAAACCAGCCTCTCTGCATGAGGGGGGAAAGAATGGGACATTTCCAAGGCAAGCCGAACAGTTGGAAGGTATGCTTCACTAGGATTCAAAGGAAAGGGAAGGTACATGCAGAAGAAGCACCCTGCCCTTATTGATATACAAATGCAATAGGAGAGGAGGAGGCCGCAGAATAAGGAACCTCCTTAGTCTCCATCTCAAAATGAAATTGAGTCTTATGAAATGAAATTGTGTCCGTAACTGTAATGTCTCTACTTATTGTTATCTACCTGGCTGCTGCAATGACCAAGTGGCGCCGCGGATGCTGCCTAGGTGCTGTACTGCTCACCAAGTATATGTTCCCTGTATCTCCCTGTCAGGGCCACCAATAGGGGGGTGCTGTGGGTACAGCTGTCCCGGGCCCCGGCCTCTGGAAAGGCCCGGGCAGCTCATTTTGCACACCGCAACACACGTGACTGCTCAGTGCGCTGAACAAAGCAGGTCCCGGAACGCAGACTTATTCAACCCAGGATGCCAGCGGCCAATTAAAATGCTGCACCAGCTTTTGAGCCAATCAGAGCTCGCGTACTGGCAGCCAATCAGAGCAGCTGCCAGTATACAAGCTCTGATTGGCTCACCAGCCGGTGCGGCATTTTAATTGGCGGCCGGCATCCTGAGTTGAAGAAGCCTGCACTCTGGGATCTCCGTGCAGCAGCTCAGCGGAAGAGGAGGTAGGGGAGCTGGAGCCAGGTTACTATGGTAAGTAAAGTGAGGAGGGGGAGCTGGACTGAAAATGAGTCACAGGCCCATAAATTCCTGATGGCAGCCCTGCCCCCTGTACATCACCCTCCCCAGGGTACATCTAGTGCAGGGGTGGCCAACCGGTCAGAGGTAAGGAGCCGAAAAATATCGGTAGTCAAGCTAAAGAGCCGACATCATGCGCGCGCCGAAGGCGCATGCGCCCAAAAAAGGGGCGTACTCTATTTTGACCCCTTGGGTGGGTGTGATACAAATATGCCTCCAATAGTGCAGTGCCATATATACATATGCCCCCAATAGTGCCAGATACACATATGCCCCCCCCCCCCACGGTGCCAGGTATGCCCCTACGGTGCCGGGTATACCCCTACGGTGCCAGAAAGCTGGTATGCCCCCACAGTAGCAAAAAGCTGGTATGCCCCCACAGTGCCACAAACTGCTATGCCCCCACAGTGCCACAAACTGCTATGCCCCCACAGTGCAAATTTCCCAGCAGCAGCACTCACCGTTGTTGCTGCTGCTGCTGGGCGGGGTGAGGACAGTCTGGTGTCCCCCTGCAGTCCTCCTGTCATGTCACTGATGGGAGGAGAGCACAGCACAGCGCACCGCGCGTCTCCTTCCCCCTCACTTCCCTGTGACTGGGCCGTCCACCAATCCAATCAAAGCTTGCTGGCCGGCTCCTGATTGGCTGCTGGCCCGCAAGCTCTGATTGGCGGACGGCCCAGTCACAAGGATGCACAGTAAGGGGTAGGAGAGATGCGCGATGCACGCTCTCCTCCCCTCAGAACTAGAAGGGATTCAGGGAACCAGCAGCAGGGGGGACTGGGACAGACGGTGGGCGGCAGGCAGCAGTGGGAGCAGGAGCCGCACTTTACAAGGGGGAGAGCCGCATGAGGCTCAAGAGCCACGGGTTGGCCACCACTGATCTAGTGGATACCTGTATGTGATATGTATATCTGTACTGTCACTGTTTAACTGTTACCTAGCCGGCTGTTGCACAGCAATCCAGATCTAATTCCTAGTATATGCAAGTGTACCTGGCAAAATAAAGCTGATTAGTAATTACATTTGGGGGGGGTGGATGTCCAGTAATCAGGAATACTAGCACTGACATTACTATTTGGCCGAGGTCATAACGGGCTGATTTAGGGACAGTAGAGGGATATCAATGGAGGACAGCTAAAGAGGGATCGGGAGGGGGATTCCTGTTAAAACCCTTAAAAGAAAATATTTTTTCCAGTGTTCCTACCTCACTTACACTGCAATGTAGTGAGGTTAAGCATATCTGGGTATCTGTAATTGATGGATGTCAGACTTCTGTTGAGGCATACCTCACTTACATGTAGAGGTTTTATATCTCAAGAACTGCTACATGTAAGTGAGGTACACCTCAACGGAAGTAACACTACATTGCTATGTAAGTGAGGTTGGAACGCTGGGGGCCTGGGACAAATTTTTTGCTTTTAGGGGTTTTAACAGGAATCCCCCTCTTTAAACGCTTCTTCTTCTCTCCTTATTCTTTCCCAACATAATTCAATGAGAACAACTTCGGAATATAGAGAAAATAACAAAGAAACACAACCCGAAGCATGGCGAGGGGCAGCGGTACGCGTCCTCCGACCTTTTCATACCCCCACTATCCACGTCGGCATGGAGTTGATTTTAGATAGTGTGGCGAGCCACCGAGCCCGAAGCGTGGCGAGCGGACGCGGAATACATGTAAAGTAATATGCGTCCCCTCGTCACGCTTCTGGCTCGGTGGCTCGCTGCGCTCGCCACACTATCTGAAGTCAACTCCACGCCAACGTGGATAGTGGGTGGTATGAAAAGGTCTGAGGAAGCGAACCGCCGTCCCTCGCTGCGCTCGACACGCTTCAGGTTTGCGTTGATAGTGGGGGTGGCGTGGGGGTGCATTTAACATTGTAAGCACCCATTAGAGGGCTTATACAATTAAAAATTGCATCGCATCGCATGCATCGTATGCGGCTATATGGCATAAGATGGAAATCTTCAAGTACCGGCTGATCTAACAATTGGAAAACTATTATTTCTGCTGGATAATACATTTAAGGCCCCCCTTACACAATTTATTGTTCAACAAGTTGGACCTGATTGACTCGAGATTTATCCTATGTGCAGGAGGCTCAAGCTCTTGGTTGTACCCTATGCGCACGGTTGTGATTTGGGTCCTACACCTCAGGCACATCAGATTTTGTCAGATAAATTGGTCCAATCCATCTTAATTGGGTCAAATCTTACAAAATCTCACAAGTGTAGAGGGGCCTTTTAAGTTAACATTTTAATATTAGATTATTATTGGGGGGGGGCTGGGTCCCATGGATCCCATGGATCCATTATGTAAAAAATAGGGTCTTGCCTCAATTTTTCTGGGTCCTTTCTATATGCCCCTTAAATGCCCAACAGACCTCTGTGTCGCTTTCATGCCATTGGACCACTTCAATTTGCCACTATTGTACCATCAGACCCCACCACATGCCTCTTATGTGCCATCAGTTCCACCCACATGCTCATTATGAGGCATCAGTACCCAACACATGCATCTTACTGTATGTGCCATGAGTCTCCTCCACATGTGCCTAGAGTTTCAAAAATATTGTTTCAATTACAACAACAGCCAACTACATAATCTGAGTAATTGATATATTTACATAAATAAAGGCAACTCTACATGTTCCTTATGTGTCAATACCCTCCACATAAGTAATTTGGAATTATAACTATATTTTTATCTCTGACAAGCAGGCATGGGTAGGAAGGCTTGGTGTTGCTTTTTAACTAGGACGCTCAAAAATGTATTTTCTACCCGGATTCTTGGACATGCGTTTCACTATGATTTATTTTACAGGAATCTCATTCCTTTCATGAGATCATTTTGGGCTAGTTTAGGGATTTTGGGTTATATACAATTGATGCAGAAGTAGATAGCAATACTTGCATAAATATATGGTGGGAAATTTAAGAGGACGAGAGATTCAGAAAGTGAGAGATTTAGTAAGAAATCTCCAGGTTTTTTTTTAAACGGCAATCATTTACACTGCAAAATCAGTTTTTTGCAGTGTAAATGATTGCCGCTTTAAAAAAACTGGAGATTTCTTACCAAATCTCTCACTTCCTGAATCTCTCATCCTATTAAATTTCACCCATTAGGTTTCCATAATTTCTATGGTCTATGCCTTATCCAATACAGATAATTAATTATTTATTATGATCCACCAGTAGTATCACACTGTGTGAAGAGAAAAACACAATCATTTAAAGTGGATAGGGGGAGATTATTTAACAATATCTCCATAGTCTTATACAAACATCTACAAATTTCACATACTATATATTTCAAGCACCCATTGATTATACAGTATATATTCTAATAAAAAGGTTACAGATTAAATTTTTCACCAAAAGACTATCCCACAGGTTCTCAAAGTCTTTCCTCCGAACCCCACACAGTGCATGTTTTGCAGGTCTCCTCACAGAATTGAGTGAAATAATTAGCTCCTCCTGTGGATCTTTTAAAATGTGTCAGTCAGTTATTAGTGCACCTGTCAGGTGACCTAGAAAACGTGAACTATGAGGACCAAGTTTGAGAACCACTGTACTATCCCAAAGGCTCCATCGGCTTTTCTTTTGTCATTAGTATAACTGCCATAAAAGATAAGACCGCCTAGTGCTTCCCATATTATGTCATCATATTTAGTTGAAAGTCAATAAACTTTAATTAACTACATTTCTGGGTACAAAAGTAATGAAAAGGGTTTTACAATTACCTGGCATTACAGGTGACCAGGAATAATGAGAGGAAAGTGTGTCCCAAAAGGAGAATCGATAATATGTCCATCCTGGCTATTCCCAGAGATGATGCTGAATTCATAGCTTCTAGACACTACAAGAGGATGATGTACATTTGAGAAATACCTTGTTTAAATATGTTCTTGGAAACCCAGCCCTAGAGAACCTGACACTATTATATTACACACCTTGCTAACAAGGCAGAACAAAGACACAGGGAAAATCCTTATTTCTGGTTTTATCACTATTGCTTAAAGTCTGCCTGCAGCAAAATAATTTATCCCCTCATTTTGCGATGTTCAATTTGCACAATGTGAATTTCCGAATGTAAGCTTTCATGTGCAGGTCTCATTGCCTTTATGTGCTTGTCCCTCGCTACAGGGGATATCCTATTACTGATGCTGCCTTAGTTGATAAAAACGTCCGGATATCACAATAAATTACCCAATCCAATTAGCTACTTTTTTTAATGTCTGAAAATGGACTCGCAATTAGGTGAAAACTTAGAATCGGGGATAAGTCCCTAAACCCATGTATTATCGCAGGACTTAGAGACTGCTTATCCGAGATTCCATGTTAAGCATAATACCCAATAACAGAGGATATTGAGGAAAAGGGATGCCAGCTTTGGGGCAGAGGTGAATCACGCTGCACTGGCTGCAGGGGGTTATCTATAATTGTTTTGGTGTTTTTTTGGTGCAATGTGTGTGGTGTGGGCCCCACCCTGGACCAAGTACCCCATGTACACCCATTATATATAGGCCAATGGTCTAGGAAGTGGAAGGTATTTATGTAATTGTCTTCTAATGTATGTTATATAGTCTCCATTCTGTGCTGTAACAAACCATGTGTACGGGATGCAGTTTAAATCCCGGCGGTCGGGATCCCGGCGTTCAAAATCCCGATGCCGGAATCCCGAACGCCGAAATCCCGACACTTTCTCCCCCCGTGGGTGGGAGAATAAATTAGTGTGCCGAGCGTAGCGAGGCACCGGGCCCGCTGCGTGGCGAGCGCAGCGAGCCGGCAAGAGGGGCGATCCACGTCCCCTCCTTTTCGGGATTTCGGCGTTCGGGATTCCGGCGTCGGGATTTTGAACGCCAGGATCCCGACCGCCGGCTTTTCATGCCGAATCCCATGTGTACATGGTGTGTAGGAGGTGAAACAGTAGCAAAATTGGATTATCCGTTTGATATATTTTTGAATACATATGTCACACATCTATGGTAACTCTCACTTGTTTAAACTGTGCAGGTTTGCAAAAGTAGAGATAGTTCCCATAGAAACCAATAATATTCTAGCTACTATCTTCTAGAGATAGAGCGGTTGGTGGTAGGTCGCACAAGACAAAAATACATTTGGAGGACCCCCTCAATATTAGGATATGAACTGGAGTAATCAGTAGTACGAATGGGGGTGTGCTACCTCGGACACAAGAGTGTGGACAAGAATAAAGAAGAAAAGTATGTCCTATATCGGTGCACCAATAAAGATTTTTAAAAATTAACTTTTATTGTGTTCATTTAAGAACTGCGAGATAAAAATACATGTAACAACAAAACAAGGGTGGGATGACACTTTTTAAAAAAAACTAAGGTGGCTGGCAGATGTTTGTGATAGAACCTGTTAAATGTGCTGATTCAACTTTGGAACAGTGTGTTTATGATTAGATGGGTTAGATTAGACCAAGTAATCAGGTAAGTATGCGTAAGAGCGGGTATAACCTCTTTGATTTGTTGCTCTATATACCGCAACTTTACTTATGCCAGTAAAAGCACAGTGTGTATCACTGATAGTGATAATCGGACAGTGGATTAGCATACACTTTATAATATTCACAGCGTATGGGTGAAAATCACTCTATCTCCAACAAGAGAATCCTAGTCTGAATCACTTAAAGAAAATAAGTCGGGATGCTGCACCACTAAAAAAGAGGGATCCCATAGGCTGTATGATATGCCTAGTATGGGAGCCAGATAGGTAATGCGGTGCTACCTCCGATTCACTGTGCTAGTCCAGAGGAGTCGCCTCCAGGTGGACCGTAGCTGGCTGTAGTGAACGCCCTTAAAAGGGCTGTAGCGGCATAACACTGTTCAACAAATTTTAGAATACATTAGTAAGAAAAATAACAAACAGGTGCAAACATCTGCCCGCACACCGCTAGCCGGCACGCGCTTCGCAGATTTTAGCTTCCTCAGGGCCAACCTGTCTGAGCGCAAGCAGGGTTTAAATACCTATAGTCATGTGTAATGCTCCAATTACAGTGCGTGTGATCAGACGTGCCCCCACAGACTTTGGCGGGAAAAGTATAGTCCAATCAGGAGCCTCGTATGTGACGGACCCCTGTGTGGTGTCCTATGAGTGCGGTCGTTGTGTATCGTTGGTATGGTAACGCTGTTTCACAGCGTGTGGATACGGGCGCACTCGTGACGTGCCTCTGCCCTGGTGCTGAGTCTCGCGTCGTTGCCATGGTAACCAAATTGGTTTACGCAATGGTGCGGGCGCAGCTATGACGCGAATGCGTTCCGGACCAATGGTATGTTGTCCATTGGGTTTACGTGGAATAGTGTATCGTTGGCAAGGTAACCTAGTAGTAGCATGTCACGTGTCCATATTGGTCCTATCGCACTTGGTTCCTGAGCATCAGGTTACCATGGCGATCGTTGGAAATCGTACGTTCGAGAATATACATGTGGTTTGAAGGATTGGCTCACATTTTCTAAAATCAGTGTTTTAATTGCATGTTCATGCTTTCATATCTGGTGGAGATCTCAGGATTCAAGGTCAGATTATTGGAGAGTTATGTCCAAAGATTTCTGTGTATATATATATGTGGGGACATGGTCTTCTCTGATATATAAGGGTCAGAAATACCTGTAAGTTTGTAGAGGTATCAATTGTCTACATACATGGATGTAAGTTATTGACGAATATTTACTCAGTTCATAATATATTATAAGGTGTATCACCGTGGGTGAAAAATCTCCTTATAATACAGAAAAATATATCAATAATATTAGAAATAATATGAGGGGTGGTAAAAAGAAGAAGTGATAAAAATAATAATAATAAGTTCCAATCTAAACAAATAAACACACACGTGACGAAAAAAGTGTAGTGACATACAATATATGCTTGAAACAATTGTTTGAATAATAAATACATATAGTTTAATTAGTGTTAAATAGGTAAGGAATAATAGGAGTCTTTAGATGGGTCCAGTGAGTTGACATAGTGCAAAGGATATATATGTGTCAGGTCATCAGTAATGGTGACCCCGTAAGAGATGAAGATGGTGATAAATATACTCTAAAAAATGGAGGTTTTGAAGAGTGCAATGCTGTGAGCATAGGTACAGGGGGTACACACAAGTGTCCCCGGGTATATGAGTGTTGATAGGGGGTGATGCCCATATGTGAAAAGAAGAGAAGAGAGACATTTTGATCTAGAAAAAGATCAATCCCAGAGTAGCACAGGTATTAATGGTATGTTGGTGACCATCATGTGGTTCATGTTTTACCCATATGTTTAAAAAGAAGAAGATCTGACCCAAATTAACGCAGATATGAATTATGTACTAGTACCATCCTGTGGTTCATGTTTACCACACATGATGGATAAAAAGCATATGATAAAGAATGATGGTCATGGTGGGGGAGTTCTACAGAAACGCAGAGTAGCTGTTTTCCTCATTGAGGCCTCTAGGTGACATGGTGCCCATCATAAAGATTAATCTGGTTTCTTGTCTCAACAATTCAGAGTCCAAGTCCCCTCTTCTAATCCCCATGCTGACTCTCAGCATGCCAAATACTTTCAAACCAGTTGTTTTGCTCTGGTGGTATTTCAGGAAATGGCGTGCAACTGGGGTGAGCATTTTCATGGCCTGTCTGTCTCTCTCTGCGTTTTTGATACTGGAGATGTGCTCCAGTACTCTCTTTTTGAGGGGCCTGATGGTCTTCCCTATATATGTCTTTCCACAAGGACATTCTAAGTTGTAAATGACACCTGCTGTGTCGCAGGTAATGTATTCTTTGATCTTTCAGATATGCTTGTATTTGTCAATATATTGTTGTTTTTGAACCATGAACATGCATGCTTTGCATGAACCACATTTGTAGGATCCCAATCTCTGGGGTGAACGTTTATTGATTTTATCAAGATGGCTTGATAAAATCGATAAACGTTCACCCCAGAGATTGGGATCCTACAAATGTGGTTCATGCAAAGCATGCATGTTCATGGTTCAAAAACAACAATATATTGACAAATACAAGCATATCTCACTTGTGGTATTTGTCACAAATATGGTAACTCTCACTTGTTTAAACTGTGCAGGTTTGCAAAAGTAGAGATAGTTCCCATAGAAACCAATAATATTCTAGCTACTATCTTCTAGAGATAGAGCGGTTGGTGGTAGGTCGCACAAGACAAAAATACATTTGGAGGACCCCCTCAATATTAGGATATGAACTGGAGTAATCAGTAGTACGAATAGGGGTGTGCTACCTCGGACACAAGAGTGTGGACAAGAATAAAGAAGAAAAGTATGTCCTATATCGGTGCACCAATAAAGATTTTTAAAAATTAACTTTTATTGTGTTCATTTAAGAACTGCGAGATAAAAATACATGTAACAACAAAACAAGGGTGGGATGACACTTTTTAAAAAAAACTAAGGTGGCTGGCAGATGTTTGTGATAGAACCTGTTAAATGTGCTGATTCAACTTTGGAACAGTGTGTTTATGATTAGATGGGTTAGATTAGACCAAGTAATCAGGTAAGTATGCGTAAGAGCGGGTATAACCTCTTTGATTTGTTGCTCTATATACCGCAACTTTACTTATGCCAGTAAAAGCACAGTGTGTATCACTGATAGTGATAATCGGACAGTGGATTAGCATACACTTTATAATATTCACAGCGTATGGGTGAAAATCACTCTATCTCCAACAAGAGAATCCTAGTCTGAATCACTTAAAGAAAATAAGTCGGGATGCTGCACCACTAAATAAGAGGGATCCCATAGGCTGTATGATATGCCTAGTATGGGAGCCAGATAGGTAATGCGGTGCTACCTCCGATTCACTGTGCTAGTCCAGAGGAGTCGCCTCCAGGTGGACCGTAGCTGGCTGTAGTGAACGCCCTTAAAAGGGCTGTAGCGGCATAACACTGTTCAACAAATTTTAGAATACATTAGTAAGAAAAATAACAAACAGGTGCAAACATCTGCCCGCACACCGCTAGCCGGCACGCGCTTCGCAGATTTTAGCTTCCTCAGGGCCAACCTGTCTGAGCGCAAGCAGGGTTTAAATACCTATAGTCATGTGTAATGCTCCAATTACAGTGCGTGTGATCAGACGTGCCCCCACAGACTTTGGCTGGAAAAGTATAGTCCAATCAGGAGCCTCGTATGTGACGGACCCCTGTGTGGTGTCCTATGAGTGCGGTCGTTGTGTATCGTTGGTATGGTAACGCTGTTTCACAGCGTGTGGATACGGGCGCACTCGTGACGTGCCTCTGCCCTGGTGCTGCGTCTCGCGTCGTTGCCATGGTAACCAAATTGGTTTATGCAATGGTGCGGGCGCAGCTATGACGCGAATGCGTTCCGGACCAATGGTATGTTGTCCATTGGGTTTACGTGGAATAGTGTATCGTTGGCAAGGTAACCTAGTAGTAGCGTGTCACGTGTCCATATTGGTCCTATCGCACTTGGTTCCTGAGCAGCAGGTTACCATGGCGATCGTTGGAAATCGTACGTTCGAGAATATACATGTGGTTTGAAGGATTGGCTCACATTTTCTAAAATCAGTGTTTTAATTGCATGTTCATGCTTTCATATCTGGTGGAGATCTCAGGATTCAAGGTCAGATTATTGGAGAGTTATGTCCAAAGATTTCTGTGTATATATATATGTGGGGACATGGTCTTCTCTGATATATAAGGGTCAGAAATACCTGTAAGTTAGTAGAGGTATCAATTGTCTACATACATGGATGTAAGTTATTGACGAATATTTACTCAGTTCATAATATATTATAAGGTGTATCACCGTGGGTGAAAAATCTCCTTATAATACAGAAAAATATATCAATAATATTAGAAATAATATGAGGGGTGGCAAAAAGAAGAAGTGATAAAAATAATAATAATAAGTGCCAATCTAAACAAATAAACACACACGTGACGAAAAAAGTGTAGTGACATACAATATATGCTTGAAACAATTGTTTGAATAATAAATACATATAGTTTAATTAGTGTTAAATAGGTAAGGAATAATAGGAGTCTTTAGATGGGTCCAGTGAGTTGACATAGTGCAAAGGATATATATGTGTCAGGTCATCAGTAATGGTGACCCCGTAAGAGATGAAGATGGTGATAAATATACTCTAAAAAATGGAGGTTTTGAAGAGTGCAATGCTGTGAGCATAGGTACAGGGGGTACACACAACTGTCCCCGGGTATATGAGTGTTTATAGGGGGTGATGCCCATATGTGAAAAGAAGAGAAGAGAGACATTTTGATCTAGAAAAAGATCAATCCCAGAGTAGCACAGGTATTAATGGTATGTTGGTGACCATCATGTGGTTCATGTTTTACCCATATGTTTAAAAAGAAGAAGATCTGACCCAAATTAACGCAGATATGAATTATGTACTAGTACCATCCTGTGGTTCATGTTTACCACACATGATGGATAAAAAGCATATGATAAAGAATGATGGTCATGGTGGGGGAGTTCTACAGAAACGCAGAGTAGCTGTTTTCCTCATTGAGGCCTCTAGGTGACATGGTGCCCATCATAAAGATTAATCTGGTTTCTTGTCTCAACAATTCAGAGTCCAAGTCCCCTCTTCTAATCCCCATGCTGACTCTCAGCATGCCAAATACTTTCAAACCAGTTGTTTTGCTCTGGTGGTATTTCAGGAAATGGCGTGCAACTGGGGTGAGCATTTTCATGGCCTGTCTGTCTCTCTCTGCGTTTTTGATACTGGAGATGTGCTCCAGTACTCTCTTTTTGAGGGGCCTGATGGTCTTCCCTATATATGTCTTTCCACAAGGACATTCTAAGTTGTAAATGACACCTGCTGTGTCGCAGGTAATGTATTCTTTGATCTTTCAGATATGCTTGTATTTGTCAATATATTGTTGTTTTTGAACCATGAACATGCATGCTTTGCATGAACCACATTTGTAGGATCCCAATCTCTGGGGTGAACGTTTATTGATTTTATCAAGATGGCTTGATAAAATCAATAAACGTTCACCCCAGAGATTGGGATCCTACAAATGTGGTTCATGCAAAGCATGCATGTTCATGGTTCAAAAACAACAATATATTGACAAATACAAGCATATCTCACTTGTGGTATTTGTCACAAATATGGTAACTCTCACTTGTTTAAACTGTGCAGGTTTGCAAAAGTAGAGATAGTTCCCATAGAAACCAATAATATTCTAGCTACTATCTTCTAGAGATAGAGCGGTTGGTGGTAGGTCGCACAAGACAAAAATACATTTGGAGGACCCCCTCAATATTAGGATATGAACTGGAGTAATCAGTAGTACGAATGGGGGTGTGCTACCTCGGACACAAGAGTGTGGACAAGAATAAAGAAGAAAAGTATGTCCTATATCGGTGCACCAATAAAGATTTTTAAAAATTAACTTTTATTGTGTTTATTTAAGAACTGCGAGATAAAAATACATGTAACAACAAAACAAGGGTGGGATGACACTTTTTAAAAAAAACTAAGGTGGCTGGCAGATGTTTGTGATAGAACCTGTTAAATATGCTGATTCAACTTTGGAACAGTGTGTTTATGATTAGATGGGTTAGATTAGACCAAGTAATCAGGTAAGTATGCGTAAGAGCGGGTATAACCTCTTTGATTTGTTGCTCTATATACCGCAACTTTACTTATGCCAGTAAAAGCACAGTGTGTATCACTGATAGTGATAATCGGACAGTGGATTAGCATACACTTTATAATATTCACAGCGTATGGGTGAAAATCACTCTATCTCCAACAAGAGAATCCTAGTCTGAATCACTTAAAGAAAATAAGTCGGGATGCTGCACCACTAAAAAAGAGGGATCCCATAGGCTGTATGATATGCCTAGTATGGGAGCCAGATAGGTAATGCGGTGCTACCTCCGATTCACTGTGCTAGTCCAGAGGAGTCGCCTCCAGGTGGACCGTAGCTGGCTGTAGTGAACGCCCTTAAAAGGGCTGTAGCGGCATAACACTGTTCAACAAATTTTAGAATACATTAGTAAGAAAAATAACAAACAGGTGCAAACATCTGCCCGCACACCGCTAGCCGGCACGCGCTTCGCAGATTTTAGCTTCCTCAGGGCCAACCTGTCTGAGCGCAAGCAGGGTTTAAATACCTATAGTCATGTGTAATGCTCCAATTACAGTGCGTGTGATCAGACGTGCCCCCACAGACTTTGGCGGGAAAAGTATAGTCCAATCAGGAGCCTCGTATGTGACGGACCCCTGTGTGGTGTCCTATGAGTGCGGTCGTTGTGTATCGTTGGTATGGTAACGCTGTTTCACAGCGTGTGGATACGGGCGCACTCGTGACGTGCCTCTGCCCTGGTGCTGAGTCTCGCGTCGTTGCCATGGTAACCAAATTGGTTTACGCAATGGTGCGGGCGCAGCTATGACGCGAATGCGTTCCGGACCAATGGTATGTTGTCCATTGGGTTTACGTGGAATAGTGTATCGTTGGCAAGGTAACCTAGTAGTAGCGTGTCACGTGTCCATATTGGTCCTATCGCACTTGGTTCCTGAGCATCAGGTTACCATGGCGATCGTTGGAAATCGTACGTTCGAGAATATACATGTGGTTTGAAGGATTGGCTCACATTTTCTAAAATCAGTGTTTTAATTGCATGTTCATGCTTTCATATCTGGTGGAGATCTCAGGATTCAAGGTCAGATTATTGGAGAGTTATGTCCAAAGATTTCTGTGTATATATATATGTGGGGACATGGTCTTCTCTGATATATAAGGGTCAGAAATACCTGTAAGTTAGTAGAGGTATCAATTGTCTACATACATGGATGTAAGTTATTGACGAATATTTACTCAGTTCATAATATATTATAAGGTGTATCACCGTGGGTGAAAAATCTCCTTATAATACAGAAAAATATATCAATAATATTAGAAATAATATGAGGGGTGGCAAAAAGAAGAAGTGATAAAAATAATAATAATAAGTGCCAATCTAAACAAATAAACACACACGTGACGAAAAAAGTGTAGTGACATACAATATATGCTTGAAACAATTGTTTGAATAATAAATACATATAGTTTAATTAGTGTTAAATAGGTAAGGAATAATAGGAGTCTTTAGATGGGTCCAGTGAGTTGACATAGTGCAAAGGATATATATGTGTCAGGTCATCAGTAATGGTGACCCCGTAAGAGATGAAGATGGTGATAAATATACTCTAAAAAATGGAGGTTTTGAAGAGTGCAATGCTGTGAGCATAGGTACAGGGGGTACACACAACTGTCCCCGGGTATATGAGTGTTTATAGGGGGTGATGCCCATATGTGAAAAGAAGAGAAGAGAGACATTTTGATCTAGAAAAAGATCAATCCCAGAGTAGCACAGGTATTAATGGTATGTTGGTGACCATCATGTGGTTCATGTTTTACCCATATGTTTAAAAAGAAGAAGATCTGACCCAAATTAACGCAGATATGAATTATGTACTAGTACCATCCTGTGGTTCATGTTTACCACACATGATGGATAAAAAGCATATGATAAAGAATGATGGTCATGGTGGGGGAGTTCTACAGAAACGCAGAGTAGCTGTTTTCCTCATTGAGGCCTCTAGGTGACATGGTGCCCATCATAAAGATTAATCTGGTTTCTTGTCTCAACAATTCAGAGTCCAAGTCCCCTCTTCTAATCCCCATGCTGACTCTCAGCATGCCAAATACTTTCAAACCAGTTGTTTTGCTCTGGTGGTATTTCAGGAAATGGCGTGCAACTGGGGTGAGCATTTTCATGGCCTGTCTGTCTCTCTCTGCGTTTTTGATACTGGAGATGTGCTCCAGTACTCTCTTTTTGAGGGGCCTGATGGTCTTCCCTATATATGTCTTTCCACAAGGACATTCTAAGTTGTAAATGACACCTGCTGTGTCGCAGGTAATGTATTCTTTGATCTTTCAGATATGCTTGTATTTGTCAATATATTGTTGTTTTTGAACCATGAACATGCATGCTTTGCATGAACCACATTTGTAGGATCCCAATCTCTGGGGTGAACGTTTATTGATTTTATCAAGATGGCTTGATAAAATCAATAAACGTTCACCCCAGAGATTGGGATCCTACAAATGTGGTTCATGCAAAGCATGCATGTTCATGGTTCAAAAACAACAATATATTGACAAATACAAGCATATCTCACTTGTGGTATTTGTCACAAATATGGTAACTCTCACTTGTTTAAACTGTGCAGGTTTGCAAAAGTAGAGATAGTTCCCATAGAAACCAATAATATTCTAGCTACTATCTTCTAGAGATAGAGCGGTTGGTGGTAGGTCGCACAAGACAAAAATACATTTGGAGGACCCCCTCAATATTAGGATATGAACTGGAGTAATCAGTAGTACGAATGGGGGTGTGCTACCTCGGACACAAGAGTGTGGACAAGAATAAAGAAGAAAAGTATGTCCTATATCGGTGCACCAATAAAGATTTTTAAAAATTAACTTTTATTGTGTTTATTTAAGAACTGCGAGATAAAAATACATGTAACAACAAAACAAGGGTGGGATGACACTTTTTAAAAAAAACTAAGGTGGCTGGCAGATGTTTGTGATAGAACCTGTTAAATATGCTGATTCAACTTTGGAACAGTGTGTTTATGATTAGATGGGTTAGATTAGACCAAGTAATCAGGTAAGTATGCGTAAGAGCGGGTATAACCTCTTTGATTTGTTGCTCTATATACCGCAACTTTACTTATGCCAGTAAAAGCACAGTGTGTATCACTGATAGTGATAATCGGACAGTGGATTAGCATACACTTTATAATATTCACAGCGTATGGGTGAAAATCACTCTATCTCCAACAAGAGAATCCTAGTCTGAATCACTTAAAGAAAATAAGTCGGGATGCTGCACCACTAAAAAAGAGGGATCCCATAGGCTGTATGATATGCCTAGTATGGGAGCCAGATAGGTAATGCGGTGCTACCTCCGATTCACTGTGCTAGTCCAGAGGAGTCGCCTCCAGGTGGACCGTAGCTGGCTGTAGTGAACGCCCTTAAAAGGGCTGTAGCGGCATAACACTGTTCAACAAATTTTAGAATACATTAGTAAGAAAAATAACAAACAGGTGCAAACATCTGCCCGCACACCGCTAGCCGGCACGCGCTTCGCAGATTTTAGCTTCCTCAGGGCCAACCTGTCTGAGCGCAAGCAGGGTTTAAATACCTATAGTCATGTGTAATGCTCCAATTACAGTGCGTGTGATCAGACGTGCCCCCACAGACTTTGGCGGGAAAAGTATAGTCCAATCAGGAGCCTCGTATGTGACGGACCCCTGTGTGGTGTCCTATGAGTGCGGTCGTTGTGTATCGTTGGTATGGTAACGCTGTTTCACAGCGTGTGGATACGGGCGCACTCGTGACGTGCCTCTGCCCTGGTGCTGAGTCTCGCGTCGTTGCCATGGTAACCAAATTGGTTTACGCAATGGTGCGGGCGCAGCTATGACGCGAATGCGTTCCGGACCAATGGTATGTTGTCCATTGGGTTTACGTGGAATAGTGTATCGTTGGCAAGGTAACCTAGTAGTAGCGTGTCACGTGTCCATATTGGTCCTATCGCACTTGGTTCCTGAGCATCAGGTTACCATGGCGATCGTTGGAAATCGTACGTTCGAGAATATACATGTGGTTTGAAGGATTGGCTCACATTTTCTAAAATCAGTGTTTTAATTGCATGTTCATGCTTTCATATCTGGTGGAGATCTCAGGATTCAAGGTCAGATTATTGGAGAGTTATGTCCAAAGATTTCTGTGTATATATATATGTGGGGACATGGTCTTCTCTGATATATAAGGGTCAGAAATACCTGTAAGTTTGTAGAGGTATCAATTGTCTACATACATGGATGTAAGTTATTGACGAATATTTACTCAGTTCATAATATATTATAAGGTGTATCACCGTGGGTGAAAAATCTCCTTATAATACAGAAAAATATATCAATAATATTAGAAATAATATGAGGGGTGGTAAAAAGAAGAAGTGATAAAAATATTAATAATAAGTTCCAATCTAAACAAATAAACACACACGTGACGAAAAAAGTGTAGTGACATACAATATATGCTTGAAACAATTGTTTGAATAATAAATACATATAGTTTAATTAGTGTTAAATAGGTAAGGAATAATAGGAGTCTTTAGATGGGTCCAGTGAGTTGACATAGTGCAAAGGATATATATGTGTCAGGTCATCAGTAATGGTGACCCCGTAAGAGATGAAGATGGTGATAAATATACTCTAAAAAATGGAGGTTTTGAAGAGTGCAATGCTGTGAGCATAGGTACAGGGGGTACACACAAGTGTCCCCGGGTATATGAGTGTTGATAGGGGGTGATGCCCATATGTGAAAAGAAGAGAAGAGAGACATTTTGATCTAGAAAAAGATCAATCCCAGAGTAGCACAGGTATTAATGGTATGTTGGTGACCATCATGTGGTTCATGTTTTACCCATATGTTTAAAAAGAAGAAGATCTGACCCAAATTAACGCAGATATGAATTATGTACTAGTACCATCCTGTGGTTCATGTTTACCACACATGATGGATAAAAAGCATATGATAAAGAATGATGGTCATGGTGGGGGAGTTCTACAGAAACGCAGAGTAGCTGTTTTCCTCATTGAGGCCTCTAGGTGACATGGTGCCCATCATAAAGATTAATCTGGTTTCTTGTCTCAACAATTCAGAGTCCAAGTCCCCTCTTCTAATCCCCATGCTGACTCTCAGCATGCCAAATACTTTCAAACCAGTTGTTTTGCTCTGGTGGTATTTCAGGAAATGGCGTGCAACTGGGGTGAGCATTTTCATGGCCTGTCTGTCTCTCTCTGCGTTTTTGATACTGGAGATGTGCTCCAGTACTCTCTTTTTGAGGGGCCTGATGGTCTTCCCTATATATGTCTTTCCACAAGGACATTCTAAGTTGTAAATGACACCTGCTGTGTCGCAGGTAATGTATTCTTTGATCTTTCAGATATGCTTGTATTTGTCAATATATTGTTGTTTTTGAACCATGAACATGCATGCTTTGCATGAACCACATTTGTAGGATCCCAATCTCTGGGGTGAACGTTTATTGATTTTATCAAGATGGCTTGATAAAATCAATAAACGTTCACCCCAGAGATTGGGATCCTACAAATGTGGTTCATGCAAAGCATGCATGTTCATGGTTCAAAAACAACAATATATTGACAAATACAAGCATATCTCACTTGTGGTATTTGTCACAAATATGGTAACTCTCACTTGTTTAAACTGTGCAGGTTTGCAAAAGTAGAGATAGTTCCCATAGAAACCAATAATATTCTAGCTACTATCTTCTAGAGATAGAGCGGTTGGTGGTAGGTCGCACAAGACAAAAATACATTTGGAGGACCCCCTCAATATTAGGATATGAACTGGAGTAATCAGTAGTACGAATGGGGGTGTGCTACCTCGGACACAAGAGTGTGGACAAGAATAAAGAAGAAAAGTATGTCCTATATCGGTGCACCAATAAAGATTTTTAAAAATTAACTTTTATTGTGTTCATTTAAGAACTGCGAGATAAAAATACATGTAACAACAAAACAAGGGTGGGATGACACTTTTTAAAAAAAACTAAGGTGGCTGGCAGATGTTTGTGATAGAACCTGTTAAATGTGCTGATTCAACTTTGGAACAGTGTGTTTATGATTAGATGGGTTAGATTAGACCAAGTAATCAGGTAAGTATGCGTAAGAGCGGGTATAACCTCTTTGATTTGTTGCTCTATATACCGCAACTTTACTTATGCCAGTAAAAGCACAGTGTGTATCACTGATAGTGATAATCGGACAGTGGATTAGCATACACTTTATAATATTCACAGCGTATGGGTGAAAATCACTCTATCTCCAACAAGAGAATCCTAGTCTGAATCACTTAAAGAAAATAAGTCGGGATGCTGCACCACTAAATAAGAGGGATCCCATAGGCTGTATGATATGCCTAGTATGGGAGCCAGATAGGTAATGCGGTGCTACCTCCGATTCACTGTGCTAGTCCAGAGGAGTCGCCTCCAGGTGGACCGTAGCTGGCTGTAGTGAACGCCCTTAAAAGGGCTGTAGCGGCATAACACTGTTCAACAAATTTTAGAATACATTAGTAAGAAAAATAACAAACAGGTGCAAACATCTGCCCGCACACCGCTAGCCGGCACGCGCTTCGCAGATTTTAGCTTCCTCAGGGCCAACCTGTCTGAGCGCAAGCAGGGTTTAAATACCTATAGTCATGTGTAATGCTCCAATTACAGTGCGTGTGATCAGACGTGCCCCCACAGACTTTGGCGGGAAAAGTATAGTCCAATCAGGAGCCTCGTATGTGACGGACCCCTGTGTGGTGTCCTATGAGTGCGGTCGTTGTGTATCGTTGGTATGGTAACGCTGTTTCACAGCGTGTGGATACGGGCGCACTCGTGACGTGCCTCTGCCCTGGTGCTGCGTCTCGCGTCGTTGCCATGGTAACCAAATTGGTTTATGCAATGGTGCGGGCGCAGCTATGACGCGAATGCGTTCCGGACCAATGGTATGTTGTCCATTGGGTTTACGTGGAATAGTGTATCGTTGGCAAGGTAACCTAGTAGTAGCGTGTCACGTGTCCATATTGGTCCTATCGCACTTGGTTCCTGAGCAGCAGGTTACCATGGCGATCGTTGGAAATCGTACGTTCGAGAATATACATGTGGTTTGAAGGATTGGCTCACATTTTCTAAAATCAGTGTTTTAATTGCATGTTCATGCTTTCATATCTGGTGGAGATCTCAGGATTCAAGGTCAGATTATTGGAGAGTTATGTCCAAAGATTTCTGTGTATATATATATGTGGGGACATGGTCTTCTCTGATATATAAGGGTCAGAAATACCTGTAAGTTAGTAGAGGTATCAATTGTCTACATACATGGATGTAAGTTATTGACGAATATTTACTCAGTTCATAATATATTATAAGGTGTATCACCGTGGGTGAAAAATCTCCTTATAATACAGAAAAATATATCAATAATATTAGAAATAATATGAGGGGTGGCAAAAAGAAGAAGTGATAAAAATAATAATAATAAGTGCCAATCTAAACAAATAAACACACACGTGACGAAAAAAGTGTAGTGACATACAATATATGCTTGAAACAATTGTTTGAATAATAAATACATATAGTTTAATTAGTGTTAAATAGGTAAGGAATAATAGGAGTCTTTAGATGGGTCCAGTGAGTTGACATAGTGCAAAGGATATATATGTGTCAGGTCATCAGTAATGGTGACCCCGTAAGAGATGAAGATGGTGATAAATATACTCTAAAAAATGGAGGTTTTGAAGAGTGCAATGCTGTGAGCATAGGTACAGGGGGTACACACAACTGTCCCCGGGTATATGAGTGTTTATAGGGGGTGATGCCCATATGTGAAAAGAAGAGAAGAGAGACATTTTGATCTAGAAAAAGATCAATCCCAGAGTAGCACAGGTATTAATGGTATGTTGGTGACCATCATGTGGTTCATGTTTTACCCATATGTTTAAAAAGAAGAAGATCTGACCCAAATTAACGCAGATATGAATTATGTACTAGTACCATCCTGTGGTTCATGTTTACCACACATGATGGATAAAAAGCATATGATAAAGAATGATGGTCATGGTGGGGGAGTTCTACAGAAACGCAGAGTAGCTGTTTTCCTCATTGAGGCCTCTAGGTGACATGGTGCCCATCATAAAGATTAATCTGGTTTCTTGTCTCAACAATTCAGAGTCCAAGTCCCCTCTTCTAATCCCCATGCTGACTCTCAGCATGCCAAATACTTTCAAACCAGTTGTTTTGCTCTGGTGGTATTTCAGGAAATGGCGTGCAACTGGGGTGAGCATTTTCATGGCCTGTCTGTCTCTCTCTGCGTTTTTGATACTGGAGATGTGCTCCAGTACTCTCTTTTTGAGGGGCCTGATGGTCTTCCCTATATATGTCTTTCCACAAGGACATTCTAAGTTGTAAATGACACCTGCTGTGTCGCAGGTAATGTATTCTTTGATCTTTCAGATATGCTTGTATTTGTCAATATATTGTTGTTTTTGAACCATGAACATGCATGCTTTGCATGAACCACATTTGTAGGATCCCAATCTCTGGGGTGAACGTTTATTGATTTTATCAAGATGGCTTGATAAAATCAATAAACGTTCACCCCAGAGATTGGGATCCTACAAATGTGGTTCATGCAAAGCATGCATGTTCATGGTTCAAAAACAACAATATATTGACAAATACAAGCATATCTCACTTGTGGTATTTGTCACAAATATGGTAACTCTCACTTGTTTAAACTGTGCAGGTTTGCAAAAGTAGAGATAGTTCCCATAGAAACCAATAATATTCTAGCTACTATCTTCTAGAGATAGAGCGGTTGGTGGTAGGTCGCACAAGACAAAAATACATTTGGAGGACCCCCTCAATATTAGGATATGAACTGGAGTAATCAGTAGTACGAATGGGGGTGTGCTACCTCGGACACAAGAGTGTGGACAAGAATAAAGAAGAAAAGTATGTCCTATATCGGTGCACCAATAAAGATTTTTAAAAATTAACTTTTATTGTGTTTATTTAAGAACTGCGAGATAAAAATACATGTAACAACAAAACAAGGGTGGGATGACACTTTTTAAAAAAAACTAAGGTGGCTGGCAGATGTTTGTGATAGAACCTGTTAAATGTGCTGATTCAACTTTGGAACAGTGTGTTTATGATTAGATGGGTTAGATTAGACCAAGTAATCAGGTAAGTATGCGTAAGAGCGGGTATAACCTCTTTGATTTGTTGCTCTATATACCGCAACTTTACTTATGCCAGTAAAAGCACAGTGTGTATCACTGATAGTGATAATCGGACAGTGGATTAGCATACACTTTATAATATTCACAGCGTATGGGTGAAAATCACTCTATCTCCAACAAGAGAATCCTAGTCTGAATCACTTAAAGAAAATAAGTCGGGATGCTGCACCACTAAAAAAGAGGGATCCCATAGGCTGTATGATATGCCTAGTATGGGAGCCAGATAGGTAATGCGGTGCTACCTCCGATTCACTGTGCTAGTCCAGAGGAGTCGCCTCCAGGTGGACCGTAGCTGGCTGTAGTGAACGCCCTTAAAAGGGCTGTAGCGGCATAACACTGTTCAACAAATTTTAGAATACATTAGTAAGAAAAATAACAAACAGGTGCAAACATCTGCCCGCACACCGCTAGCCGGCACGCGCTTCGCAGATTTTAGCTTCCTCAGGGCCAACCTGTCTGAGCGCAAGCAGGGTTTAAATACCTATAGTCATGTGTAATGCTCCAATTACAGTGCGTGTGATCAGACGTGCCCCCACAGACTTTGGCGGGAAAAGTATAGTCCAATCAGGAGCCTCGTATGTGACGGACCCCTGTGTGGTGTCCTATGAGTGCGGTCGTTGTGTATCGTTGGTATGGTAACGCTGTTTCACAGCGTGTGGATACGGGCGCACTCGTGACGTGCCTCTGCCCTGGTGCTGAGTCTCGCGTCGTTGCCATGGTAACCAAATTGGTTTACGCAATGGTGCGGGCGCAGCTATGACGCGAATGCGTTCCGGACCAATGGTATGTTGTCCATTGGGTTTACGTGGAATAGTGTATCGTTGGCAAGGTAACCTAGTAGTAGCGTGTCACGTGTCCATATTGGTCCTATCGCACTTGGTTCCTGAGCATCAGGTTACCATGGCGATCGTTGGAAATCGTACGTTCGAGAATATACATGTGGTTTGAAGGATTGGCTCACATTTTCTAAAATCAGTGTTTTAATTGCATGTTCATGCTTTCATATCTGGTGGAGATCTCAGGATTCAAGGTCAGATTATTGGAGAGTTATGTCCAAAGATTTCTGTGTATATATATATGTGGGGACATGGTCTTCTCTGATATATAAGGGTCAGAAATACCTGTAAGTTTGTAGAGGTATCAATTGTCTACATACATGGATGTAAGTTATTGACGAATATTTACTCAGTTCATAATATATTATAAGGTGTATCACCGTGGGTGAAAAATCTCCTTATAATACAGAAAAATATATCAATAATATTAGAAATAATATGAGGGGTGGTAAAAAGAAGAAGTGATAAAAATAATAATAATAAGTTCCAATCTAAACAAATAAACACACACGTGACGAAAAAAGTGTAGTGACATACAATATATGCTTGAAACAATTGTTTGAATAATAAATACATATAGTTTAATTAGTGTTAAATAGGTAAGGAATAATAGGAGTCTTTAGATGGGTCCAGTGAGTTGACATAGTGCAAAGGATATATATGTGTCAGGTCATCAGTAATGGTGACCCCGTAAGAGATGAAGATGGTGATAAATATACTCTAAAAAATGGAGGTTTTGAAGAGTGCAATGCTGTGAGCATAGGTACAGGGGGTACACACAAGTGTCCCCGGGTATATGAGTGTTGATAGGGGGTGATGCCCATATGTGAAAAGAAGAGAAGAGAGACATTTTGATCTAGAAAAAGATCAATCCCAGAGTAGCACAGGTATTAATGGTATGTTGGTGACCATCATGTGGTTCATGTTTTACCCATATGTTTAAAAAGAAGAAGATCTGACCCAAATTAACGCAGATATGAATTATGTACTAGTACCATCCTGTGGTTCATGTTTACCACACATGATGGATAAAAAGCATATGATAAAGAATGATGGTCATGGTGGGGGAGTTCTACAGAAACGCAGAGTAGCTGTTTTCCTCATTGAGGCCTCTAGGTGACATGGTGCCCATCATAAAGATTAATCTGGTTTCTTGTCTCAACAATTCAGAGTCCAAGTCCCCTCTTCTAATCCCCATGCTGACTCTCAGCATGCCAAATACTTTCAAACCAGTTGTTTTGCTCTGGTGGTATTTCAGGAAATGGCGTGCAACTGGGGTGAGCATTTTCATGGCCTGTCTGTCTCTCTCTGCGTTTTTGATACTGGAGATGTGCTCCAGTACTCTCTTTTTGAGGGGCCTGATGGTCTTCCCTATATATGTCTTTCCACAAGGACATTCTAAGTTGTAAATGACACCTGCTGTGTCGCAGGTAATGTATTCTTTGATCTTTCAGATATGCTTGTATTTGTCAATATATTGTTGTTTTTGAACCATGAACATGCATGCTTTGCATGAACCACATTTGTAGGATCCCAATCTCTGGGGTGAACGTTTATTGATTTTATCAAGATGGCTTGATAAAATCGATAAACGTTCACCCCAGAGATTGGGATCCTACAAATGTGGTTCATGCAAAGCATGCATGTTCATGGTTCAAAAACAACAATATATTGACAAATACAAGCATATCTCACTTGTGGTATTTGTCACAAATATGGTAACTCTCACTTGTTTAAACTGTGCAGGTTTGCAAAAGTAGAGATAGTTCCCATAGAAACCAATAATATTCTAGCTACTATCTTCTAGAGATAGAGCGGTTGGTGGTAGGTCGCACAAGACAAAAATACATTTGGAGGACCCCCTCAATATTAGGATATGAACTGGAGTAATCAGTAGTACGAATAGGGGTGTGCTACCTCGGACACAAGAGTGTGGACAAGAATAAAGAAGAAAAGTATGTCCTATATCGGTGCACCAATAAAGATTTTTAAAAATTAACTTTTATTGTGTTCATTTAAGAACTGCGAGATAAAAATACATGTAACAACAAAACAAGGGTGGGATGACACTTTTTAAAAAAAACTAAGGTGGCTGGCAGATGTTTGTGATAGAACCTGTTAAATGTGCTGATTCAACTTTGGAACAGTGTGTTTATGATTAGATGGGTTAGATTAGACCAAGTAATCAGGTAAGTATGCGTAAGAGCGGGTATAACCTCTTTGATTTGTTGCTCTATATACCGCAACTTTACTTATGCCAGTAAAAGCACAGTGTGTATCACTGATAGTGATAATCGGACAGTGGATTAGCATACACTTTATAATATTCACAGCGTATGGGTGAAAATCACTCTATCTCCAACAAGAGAATCCTAGTCTGAATCACTTAAAGAAAATAAGTCGGGATGCTGCACCACTAAATAAGAGGGATCCCATAGGCTGTATGATATGCCTAGTATGGGAGCCAGATAGGTAATGCGGTGCTACCTCCGATTCACTGTGCTAGTCCAGAGGAGTCGCCTCCAGGTGGACCGTAGCTGGCTGTAGTGAACGCCCTTAAAAGGGCTGTAGCGGCATAACACTGTTCAACAAATTTTAGAATACATTAGTAAGAAAAATAACAAACAGGTGCAAACATCTGCCCGCACACCGCTAGCCGGCACGCGCTTCGCAGATTTTAGCTTCCTCAGGGCCAACCTGTCTGAGCGCAAGCAGGGTTTAAATACCTATAGTCATGTGTAATGCTCCAATTACAGTGCGTGTGATCAGACGTGCCCCCACAGACTTTGGCTGGAAAAGTATAGTCCAATCAGGAGCCTCGTATGTGACGGACCCCTGTGTGGTGTCCTATGAGTGCGGTCGTTGTGTATCGTTGGTATGGTAACGCTGTTTCACAGCGTGTGGATACGGGCGCACTCGTGACGTGCCTCTGCCCTGGTGCTGCGTCTCGCGTCGTTGCCATGGTAACCAAATTGGTTTATGCAATGGTGCGGGCGCAGCTATGACGCGAATGCGTTCCGGACCAATGGTATGTTGTCCATTGGGTTTACGTGGAATAGTGTATCGTTGGCAAGGTAACCTAGTAGTAGCGTGTCACGTGTCCATATTGGTCCTATCGCACTTGGTTCCTGAGCAGCAGGTTACCATGGCGATCGTTGGAAATCGTACGTTCGAGAATATACATGTGGTTTGAAGGATTGGCTCACATTTTCTAAAATCAGTGTTTTAATTGCATGTTCATGCTTTCATATCTGGTGGAGATCTCAGGATTCAAGGTCAGATTATTGGAGAGTTATGTCCAAAGATTTCTGTGTATATATATATGTGGGGACATGGTCTTCTCTGATATATAAGGGTCAGAAATACCTGTAAGTTAGTAGAGGTATCAATTGTCTACATACATGGATGTAAGTTATTGACGAATATTTACTCAGTTCATAATATATTATAAGGTGTATCACCGTGGGTGAAAAATCTCCTTATAATACAGAAAAATATATCAATAATATTAGAAATAATATGAGGGGTGGCAAAAAGAAGAAGTGATAAAAATAATAATAATAAGTGCCAATCTAAACAAATAAACACACACGTGACGAAAAAAGTGTAGTGACATACAATATATGCTTGAAACAATTGTTTGAATAATAAATACATATAGTTTAATTAGTGTTAAATAGGTAAGGAATAATAGGAGTCTTTAGATGGGTCCAGTGAGTTGACATAGTGCAAAGGATATATATGTGTCAGGTCATCAGTAATGGTGACCCCGTAAGAGATGAAGATGGTGATAAATATACTCTAAAAAATGGAGGTTTTGAAGAGTGCAATGCTGTGAGCATAGGTACAGGGGGTACACACAACTGTCCCCGGGTATATGAGTGTTTATAGGGGGTGATGCCCATATGTGAAAAGAAGAGAAGAGAGACATTTTGATCTAGAAAAAGATCAATCCCAGAGTAGCACAGGTATTAATGGTATGTTGGTGACCATCATGTGGTTCATGTTTTACCCATATGTTTAAAAAGAAGAAGATCTGACCCAAATTAACGCAGATATGAATTATGTACTAGTACCATCCTGTGGTTCATGTTTACCACACATGATGGATAAAAAGCATATGATAAAGAATGATGGTCATGGTGGGGGAGTTCTACAGAAACGCAGAGTAGCTGTTTTCCTCATTGAGGCCTCTAGGTGACATGGTGCCCATCATAAAGATTAATCTGGTTTCTTGTCTCAACAATTCAGAGTCCAAGTCCCCTCTTCTAATCCCCATGCTGACTCTCAGCATGCCAAATACTTTCAAACCAGTTGTTTTGCTCTGGTGGTATTTCAGGAAATGGCGTGCAACTGGGGTGAGCATTTTCATGGCCTGTCTGTCTCTCTCTGCGTTTTTGATACTGGAGATGTGCTCCAGTACTCTCTTTTTGAGGGGCCTGATGGTCTTCCCTATATATGTCTTTCCACAAGGACATTCTAAGTTGTAAATGACACCTGCTGTGTCGCAGGTAATGTATTCTTTGATCTTTCAGATATGCTTGTATTTGTCAATATATTGTTGTTTTTGAACCATGAACATGCATGCTTTGCATGAACCACATTTGTAGGATCCCAATCTCTGGGGTGAACGTTTATTGATTTTATCAAGATGGCTTGATAAAATCAATAAACATTCACCCCAGAGATTGGGATCCTACAAATGTGGTTCATGCAAAGCATGCATGTTCATGGTTCAAAAACAACAATATATTGACAAATACAAGCATATCTCACTTGTGGTATTTGTCACAAATATGGTAACTCTCACTTGTTTAAACTGTGCAGGTTTGCAAAAGTAGAGATAGTTCCCATAGAAACCAATAATATTCTAGCTACTATCTTCTAGAGATAGAGCGGTTGGTGGTAGGTCGCACAAGACAAAAATACATTTGGAGGACCCCCTCAATATTAGGATATGAACTGGAGTAATCAGTAGTACGAATGGGGGTGTGCTACCTCGGACACAAGAGTGTGGACAAGAATAAAGAAGAAAAGTATGTCCTATATCGGTGCACCAATAAAGATTTTTAAAAATTAACTTTTATTGTGTTTATTTAAGAACTGCGAGATAAAAATACATGTAACAACAAAACAAGGGTGGGATGACACTTTTTAAAAAAAACTAAGGTGGCTGGCAGATGTTTGTGATAGAACCTGTTAAATGTGCTGATTCAACTTTGGAACAGTGTGTTTATGATTAGATGGGTTAGATTAGACCAAGTAATCAGGTAAGTATGCGTAAGAGCGGGTATAACCTCTTTGATTTGTTGCTCTATATACCGCAACTTTACTTATGCCAGTAAAAGCACAGTGTGTATCACTGATAGTGATAATCGGACAGTGGATTAGCATACACTTTATAATATTCACAGCGTATGGGTGAAAATCACTCTATCTCCAACAAGAGAATCCTAGTCTGAATCACTTAAAGAAAATAAGTCGGGATGCTGCACCACTAAAAAAGAGGGATCCCATAGGCTGTATGATATGCCTAGTATGGGAGCCAGATAGGTAATGCGGTGCTACCTCCGATTCACTGTGCTAGTCCAGAGGAGTCGCCTCCAGGTGGACCGTAGCTGGCTGTAGTGAACGCCCTTAAAAGGGCTGTAGCGGCATAACACTGTTCAACAAATTTTAGAATACATTAGTAAGAAAAATAACAAACAGGTGCAAACATCTGCCCGCACACCGCTAGCCGGCACGCGCTTCGCAGATTTTAGCTTCCTCAGGGCCAACCTGTCTGAGCGCAAGCAGGGTTTAAATACCTATAGTCATGTGTAATGCTCCAATTACAGTGCGTGTGATCAGACGTGCCCCCACAGACTTTGGCGGGAAAAGTATAGTCCAATCAGGAGCCTCGTATGTGACGGACCCCTGTGTGGTGTCCTATGAGTGCGGTCGTTGTGTATCGTTGGTATGGTAACGCTGTTTCACAGCGTGTGGATACGGGCGCACTCGTGACGTGCCTCTGCCCTGGTGCTGAGTCTCGCGTCGTTGCCATGGTAACCAAATTGGTTTACGCAATGGTGCGGGCGCAGCTATGACGCGAATGCGTTCCGGACCAATGGTATGTTGTCCATTGGGTTTACGTGGAATAGTGTATCGTTGGCAAGGTAACCTAGTAGTAGCGTGTCACGTGTCCATATTGGTCCTATCGCACTTGGTTCCTGAGCATCAGGTTACCATGGCGATCGTTGGAAATCGTACGTTCGAGAATATACATGTGGTTTGAAGGATTGGCTCACATTTTCTAAAATCAGTGTTTTAATTGCATGTTCATGCTTTCATATCTGGTGGAGATCTCAGGATTCAAGGTCAGATTATTGGAGAGTTATGTCCAAAGATTTCTGTGTATATATATATGTGGGGACATGGTCTTCTCTGATATATAAGGGTCAGAAATACCTGTAAGTTTGTAGAGGTATCAATTGTCTACATACATGGATGTAAGTTATTGACGAATATTTACTCAGTTCATAATATATTATAAGGTGTATCACCGTGGGTGAAAAATCTCCTTATAATACAGAAAAATATATCAATAATATTAGAAATAATATGAGGGGTGGTAAAAAGAAGAAGTGATAAAAATAATAATAATAAGTTCCAATCTAAACAAATAAACACACACGTGACGAAAAAAGTGTAGTGACATACAATATATGCTTGAAACAATTGTTTGAATAATAAATACATATAGTTTAATTAGTGTTAAATAGGTAAGGAATAATAGGAGTCTTTAGATGGGTCCAGTGAGTTGACATAGTGCAAAGGATATATATGTGTCAGGTCATCAGTAATGGTGACCCCGTAAGAGATGAAGATGGTGATAAATATACTCTAAAAAATGGAGGTTTTGAAGAGTGCAATGCTGTGAGCATAGGTACAGGGGGTACACACAACTGTCCCCGGGTATATGAGTGTTGATAGGGGGTGATGCCCATATGTGAAAAGAAGAGAAGAGAGACATTTTGATCTAGAAAAAGATCAATCCCAGAGTAGCACAGGTATTAATGGTATGTTGGTGACCATCATGTGGTTCATGTTTTACCCATATGTTTAAAAAGAAGAAGATCTGACCCAAATTAACGCAGATATGAATTATGTACTAGTACCATCCTGTGGTTCATGTTTACCACACATGATGGATAAAAAGCATATGATAAAGAATGATGGTCATGGTGGGGGAGTTCTACAGAAACGCAGAGTAGCTGTTTTCCTCATTGAGGCCTCTAGGTGACATGGTGCCCATCATAAAGATTAATCTGGTTTCTTGTCTCAACAATTCAGAGTCCAAGTCCCCTCTTCTAATCCCCATGCTGACTCTCAGCATGCCAAATACTTTCAAACCAGTTGTTTTGCTCTGGTGGTATTTCAGGAAATGGCGTGCAACTGGGGTGAGCATTTTCATGGCCTGTCTGTCTCTCTCTGCGTTTTTGATACTGGAGATGTGCTCCAGTACTCTCTTTTTGAGGGGCCTGATGGTCTTCCCTATATATGTCTTTCCACAAGGACATTCTAAGTTGTAAATGACACCTGCTGTGTCGCAGGTAATGTATTCTTTGATCTTTCAGATATGCTTGTATTTGTCAATATATTGTTGTTTTTGAACCATGAACATGCATGCTTTGCATGAACCACATTTGTAGGATCCCAATCTCTGGGGTGAACGTTTATTGATTTTATCAAGATGGCTTGATAAAATCGATAAACGTTCACCCCAGAGATTGGGATCCTACAAATGTGGTTCATGCAAAGCATGCATGTTCATGGTTCAAAAACAACAATATATTGACAAATACAAGCATATCTCACTTGTGGTATTTGTCACAAATATGGTAACTCTCACTTGTTTAAACTGTGCAGGTTTGCAAAAGTAGAGATAGTTCCCATAGAAACCAATAATATTCTAGCTACTATCTTCTAGAGATAGAGCGGTTGGTGGTAGGTCGCACAAGACAAAAATACATTTGGAGGACCCCCTCAATATTAGGATATGAACTGGAGTAATCAGTAGTACGAATAGGGGTGTGCTACCTCGGACACAAGAGTGTGGACAAGAATAAAGAAGAAAAGTATGTCCTATATCGGTGCACCAATAAAGATTTTTAAAAATTAACTTTTATTGTGTTCATTTAAGAACTGCGAGATAAAAATACATGTAACAACAAAACAAGGGTGGGATGACACTTTTTAAAAAAAACTAAGGTGGCTGGCAGATGTTTGTGATAGAACCTGTTAAATGTGCTGATTCAACTTTGGAACAGTGTGTTTATGATTAGATGGGTTAGATTAGACCAAGTAATCAGGTAAGTATGCGTAAGAGCGGGTATAACCTCTTTGATTTGTTGCTCTATATACCGCAACTTTACTTATGCCAGTAAAAGCACAGTGTGTATCACTGATAGTGATAATCGGACAGTGGATTAGCATACACTTTATAATATTCACAGCGTATGGGTGAAAATCACTCTATCTCCAACAAGAGAATCCTAGTCTGAATCACTTAAAGAAAATAAGTCGGGATGCTGCACCACTAAATAAGAGGGATCCCATAGGCTGTATGATATGCCTAGTATGGGAGCCAGATAGGTAATGCGGTGCTACCTCCGATTCACTGTGCTAGTCCAGAGGAGTCGCCTCCAGGTGGACCGTAGCTGGCTGTAGTGAACGCCCTTAAAAGGGCTGTAGCGGCATAACACTGTTCAACAAATTTTAGAATACATTAGTAAGAAAAATAACAAACAGGTGCAAACATCTGCCCGCACACCGCTAGCCGGCACGCGCTTCGCAGATTTTAGCTTCCTCAGGGCCAACCTGTCTGAGCGCAAGCAGGGTTTAAATACCTATAGTCATGTGTAATGCTCCAATTACAGTGCGTGTGATCAAACGTGCCCCCACAGACTTTGGCTGGAAAAGTATAGTCCAATCAGGAGCCTCGTATGTGACGGACCCCTGTGTGGTGTCCTATGAGTGCGGTCGTTGTGTATCGTTGGTATGGTAACGCTGTTTCACAGCGTGTGGATACGGGCGCACTCGTGACGTGCCTCTGCCCTGGTGCTGCGTCTCGCGTCGTTGCCATGGTAACCAAATTGGTTTATGCAATGGTGCGGGCGCAGCTATGACGCGAATGCGTTCCGGACCAATGGTATGTTGTCCATTGGGTTTACGTGGAATAGTGTATCGTTGGCAAGGTAACCTAGTAGTAGCGTGTCACGTGTCCATATTGGTCCTATCGCACTTGGTTCCTGAGCAGCAGGTTACCATGGCGATCGTTGGAAATCGTACGTTCGAGAATATACATGTGGTTTGAAGGATTGGCTCACATTTTCTAAAATCAGTGTTTTAATTGCATGTTCATGCTTTCATATCTGGTGGAGATCTCAGGATTCAAGGTCAGATTATTGGAGAGTTATGTCCAAAGATTTCTGTGTATATATATATGTGGGGACATGGTCTTCTCTGATATATAAGGGTCAGAAATACCTGTAAGTTAGTAGAGGTATCAATTGTCTACATACATGGATGTAAGTTATTGACGAATATTTACTCAGTTCATAATATATTATAAGGTGTATCACCGTGGGTGAAAAATCTCCTTATAATACAGAAAAATATATCAATAATATTAGAAATAATATGAGGGGTGGCAAAAAGAAGAAGTGATAAAAATAATAATAATAAGTGCCAATCTAAACAAATAAACACACACGTGACGAAAAAAGTGTAGTGACATACAATATATGCTTGAAACAATTGTTTGAATAATAAATACATATAGTTTAATTAGTGTTAAATAGGTAAGGAATAATAGGAGTCTTTAGATGGGTCCAGTGAGTTGACATAGTGCAAAGGATATATATGTGTCAGGTCATCAGTAATGGTGACCCCGTAAGAGATGAAGATGGTGATAAATATACTCTAAAAAATGGAGGTTTTGAAGAGTGCAATGCTGTGAGCATAGGTACAGGGGGTACACACAACTGTCCCCGGGTATATGAGTGTTGATAGGGGGTGATGCCCATATGTGAAAAGAAGAGAAGAGAGACATTTTGATCTAGAAAAAGATCAATCCCAGAGTAGCACAGGTATTAATGGTATGTTGGTGACCATCATGTGGTTCATGTTTTACCCATATGTTTAAAAAGAAGAAGATCTGACCCAAATTAACGCAGATATGAATTATGTACTAGTACCATCCTGTGGTTCATGTTTACCACACATGATGGATAAAAAGCATATGATAAAGAATGATGGTCATGGTGGGGGAGTTCTACAGAAACGCAGAGTAGCTGTTTTCCTCATTGAGGCCTCTAGGTGACATGGTGCCCATCATAAAGATTAATCTGGTTTCTTGTCTCAACAATTCAGAGTCCAAGTCCCCTCTTCTAATCCCCATGCTGACTCTCAGCATGCCAAATACTTTCAAACCAGTTGTTTTGCTCTGGTGGTATTTCAGGAAATGGCGTGCAACTGGGGTGAGCATTTTCATGGCCTGTCTGTCTCTCTCTGCGTTTTTGATACTGGAGATGTGCTCCAGTACTCTCTTTTTGAGGGGCCTGATGGTCTTCCCTATATATGTCTTTCCACAAGGACATTCTAAGTTGTAAATGACACCTGCTGTGTCGCAGGTAATGTATTCTTTGATCTTTCAGATATGCTTGTATTTGTCAATATATTGTTGTTTTTGAACCATGAACATGCATGCTTTGCATGAACCACATTTGTAGGATCCCAATCTCTGGGGTGAACGTTTATTGATTTTATCAAGATGGCTTGATAAAATCAATAAACGTTCACCCCAGAGATTGGGATCCTACAAATGTGGTTCATGCAAAGCATGCATGTTCATGGTTCAAAAACAACAATATATTGACAAATACAAGCATATCTCACTTGTGGTATTTGTCACAAATATGGTAACTCTCACTTGTTTAAACTGTGCAGGTTTGCAAAAGTAGAGATAGTTCCCATAGAAACCAATAATATTCTAGCTACTATCTTCTAGAGATAGAGCGGTTGGTGGTAGGTCGCACAAGACAAAAATACATTTGGAGGACCCCCTCAATATTAGGATATGAACTGGAGTAATCAGTAGTACGAATGGGGGTGTGCTACCTCGGACACAAGAGTGTGGACAAGAATAAAGAAGAAAAGTATGTCCTATATCGGTGCACCAATAAAGATTTTTAAAAATTAACTTTTATTGTGTTTATTTAAGAACTGCGAGATAAAAATACATGTAACAACAAAACAAGGGTGGGATGACACTTTTTTAAAAAAACTAAGGTGGCTGGCAGATGTTTGTGATAGAACCTGTTAAATGTGCTGATTCAACTTTGGAACAGTGTGTTTATGATTAGATGGGTTAGATTAGACCAAGTAATCAGGTAAGTATGCGTAAGAGCGGGTATAACCTCTTTGATTTGTTGCTCTATATACCGCAACTTTACTTATGCCAGTAAAAGCACAGTGTGTATCACTGATAGTGATAATCGGACAGTGGATTAGCATACACTTTATAATATTCACAGCGTATGGGTGAAAATCACTCTATCTCCAACAAGAGAATCCTAGTCTGAATCACTTAAAGAAAATAAGTCGGGATGCTGCACCACTAAATAAGAGGGATCCCATAGGCTGTATGATATGCCTAGTATGGGAGCCAGATAGGTAATGCGGTGCTACCTCCGATTCACTGTGCTAGTCCAGAGGAGTCGCCTCCAGGTGGACCGTAGCTGGCTGTAGTGAACGCCCTTAAAAGGGCTGTAGCGGCATAACACTGTTCAACAAATTTTAGAATACATTAGTAAGAAAAATAACAAACAGGTGCAAACATCTGCCCGCACACCGCTAGCCGGCACGCGCTTCGCAGATTTTAGCTTCCTCAGGGCCAACCTGTCTGAGCGCAAGCAGGGTTTAAATACCTATAGTCATGTGTAATGCTCCAATTACAGTGCGTGTGATCAGACGTGCCCCCACAGACTTTGGCGGGAAAAGTATAGTCCAATCAGGAGCCTCGTATGTGACGGACCCCTGTGCGGTGTCCTATGAGTGCGGTCGTTGTGTATCGTTGGTATGGTAACGCTGTTTCACAGCGTGTGGATACGGGCGCACTCGTGACGTGCCTCTGCCCTGGTGCTGCGTCTCGCGTCGTTGCCATGGTAACCAAATTGGTTTACGCAATGGTGCGGGCGCAGCTATGACGCGAATGCGTTCCGGACCAATGGTATGTTGTCCATTGGGTTTACGTGGAATAGTGTATCGTTGGCAAGGTAACCTAGTAGTAGCGTGTCACGTGTCCATATTGGTCCTATCGCACTTGGTTCCTGAGCAGCAGGTTACCATGGCGATCGTTGGAAATCGTACGTTCGAGAATATACATGTGGTTTGAAGGATTGGCTCACATTTTCTAAAATCAGTGTTTTAATTGCATGTTCATGCTTTCATATCTGGTGGAGATCTCAGGATTCAAGGTCAGATTATTGGAGAGTTATGTCCAAAGATTTCTGTGTATATATATATGTGGGGACATGGTCTTCTCTGATATATAAGGGTCAGAAATACCTGTAAGTTAGTAGAGGTATCAATTGTCTACATACATGGATGTAAGTTATTGACGAATATTTACTCAGTTCATAATATATTATAAGGTGTATCACCGTGGGTGAAAAATCTCCTTATAATACAGAAAAATATATCAATAATATTAGAAATAATATGAGGGGTGGCAAAAAGAAGAAGTGATAAAAATAATAATAATAAGTGCCAATCTAAACAAATAAACACACACGTGACGAAAAAAGTGTAGTGACATACAATATATGCTTGAAACAATTGTTTGAATAATAAATACATATAGTTTAATTAGTGTTAAATAGGTAAGGAATAATAGGAGTCTTTAGATGGGTCCAGTGAGTTGACATAGTGCAAAGGATATATATGTGTCAGGTCATCAGTAATGGTGACCCCGTAAGAGATGAAGATGGTGATAAATATACTCTAAAAAATGGAGGTTTTGAAGAGTGCAATGCTGTGAGCATAGGTACAGGGGGTACACACAAGTGTCCCTGGGTATATGAGTGTTGATAGGGGGTGATGCCCATATGTGAAAAGAAGAGAAGAGAGACATTTTGATCTAGAAAAAGATCAATCCCAGAGTAGCACAGGTATTAATGGTATGTTGGTGACCATCATGTGGTTCATGTTTTACCCATATGTTTAAAAAGAAGAAGATCTGACCCAAATTAACGCAGATATGAATTATGTACTAGTACCATCCTGTGGTTCATGTTTACCACACATGATGGATAAAAAGTATATGATAAAGAATGATGGTCATGGTGGGGGAGTTCTACAGAAACGCAGAGTAGCTGTTTTCCTCATTGAGGCCTCTAGGTGACATGGTGCCCATCATAAAGATTAATCTGGTTTCTTGTCTCAACAATTCAGAGTCCAAGTCCCCTCTTCTAATCCCCATGCTGACTCTCAGCATGCCAAATACTTTCAAACCAGTTGTTTTGCTCTGGTGGTATTTCAGGAAATGGCGTGCAACTGGGGTGAGCATTTTCATGGCCTGTCTGTCTCTCTCTGCGTTTTTGATACGGGAGATGTGCTCCAGTACTCTCTTTTTGAGGGGCCTGATGGTCTTCCCTATATATGTCTTTCCACAAGGACATTCTAAGTTGTAAAGGACACCTGCTGTGTCGCAGGTAATGTATTCTTTGATCTTTCAGATATGCTTGTATTTGTCAATATATTGTTGTTTTTGAACCATGAACATGCATGCTTTGCATGAACCACATTTGTAGGATCCCAATCTCTGGGGTGAACGTTTATTGATTTTATCAAGATGGCTTGATAAAATCAATAAACGTTCACCCCAGAGATTGGGATCCTACAAATGTGGTTCATGCAAAGCATGCATGTTCATGGTTCAAAAACAACAATATATTGACAAATACAAGCATATCTGGAAGATCAAAGAATACATTACCTGCGACACAGCAGGTGTCATTTACAACTTAGAATGTCCTTGTGGAAAGACATATATAGGGAAGACCATCAGGCCCCTCAAAAAGAGAGTACTGGAGCACATCTCCCGTATCAAAAACGCAGAGAGAGACAGACAGGCCATGAAAATGCTCACCCCAGTTGCACGCCATTTCCTGAAATACCACCAGAGCAAAACAACTGGTTTGAAAGTATTTGGCATGCTGAGAGTAAACATGGGGATTAGAAGAGGGGACTTGGACTCTGAATTGTTGAGACAAGAAACCAGATTAATCTTTATGATGGGCACCATGTCACCTAGAGGCCTCAATGAGTTAAACAGCTACTCTGCGTTTCTGTAGAACTCCCCCACCATGACCATCATTCTTTATCATATGCTTTTTATCCATCATGTGTGGTAAACATGAACCACAGGATGGTACTAGTACATAATTCATATCTGCGTTAATTTGGGTCAGATCTTCTTCTTTTTAAACATATGGGTAAAACATGAACCACATGATGGTCACCAACATACCATTAATACCTGTGCTACTCTGGGATTGATCTTTTTCTAGATCAAAATGTCTCTCTTCTCTTCTTTTCACATATGGGCATCACCCCCTATCAACACTCATATACCCGGGGACAGTTGTGTGTACCCCCTGTACCTATGCTCACAGCATTGCACTCTTCAAAACCTCCATTTTTTAGAGTATATTTATCACCATCTTCATCTCTTACGGGGTCACCATTACTGATGACCTGACACATATATATCCTTTGCACTATGTCAACTCACTGGACCCATCTAAAGACTCCTATTATTCCTTACCTATTTAACACTAATTAAACTATATGTATTTATTATTCAAACAATTGTTTCAAGCATATATTGTATGTCACTACACTTTTTTCGTCACGTGTGTGTTTATTTGTTTAGATTGGCACTTATTATTATTATTTTTATCACTTCTTCTTTTTACCACCCCTCATATTATTTCTAATATTATTGATATATTTTTCTGTATTATAAGGAGATTTTTCACCCACGGTGATACACCTAATAATATATTATGAACTGAGTAAATATTCGTCAATAACTTACATCCATGTATGTAGACAATTGATACCTCTACTAACTTACCGGTATTTCTGACCCTTATATATCAGAGAAGACCATGTCCCCACATATATATATACACAGAAATCTTTGGACATAACTCTCCAATAATCTGACCTTGAATCCTGAGATCTCCACCAGATATGAAAGCATGAACATGCAATTAAAACACTGATTTTAGAAAATGTGAGCCAATCCTTCAAACCACATGTATATTCTCGAACGTACGATTTCCAACGATCGCCATGGTAACCTGATGCTCAGGAACCAAGTGCGATAGGACCAATATGGACACGTGACATGCTACTACTAGGTTACCTTGCCAACGATACACTATTCCACGTAAACCCAATGGACAACATACCATTGGTCCGGAACGCATTCGCGTCATAGCTGCGCCCGCACCATTGCGTAAACCAATTTGGTTACCATGGCAACGACGCGAGACTCAGCACCAGGGCAGAGGCACGTCACGAGTGCGCCCGTATCCACACGCTGTGAAACAGCGTTACCATACCAACGATACACAACGACCGCACTCATAGGACACCACACAGGGGTCCGTCACATACGAGGCTCCTGATTGGACTATACTTTTCCCGCCAAAGTCTGTGGGGGCACGTCTGATCACACGCACTGTAATTGGAGCATTACACATGACTATAGGTATTTAAACCCTGCTTGCGCTCAGACAGGTTGGCCCTGAGGAAGCTAAAATCTGCGAAGCGCGTGCCGGCTAGCGGTGTGCGGGCAGATGTTTGCACCTGTTTGTTATTTTTCTTACTAATGTATTCTAAAATTTGTTGAACAGTGTTATGCCGCTACAGCCCTTTTAAGGGCGTTCACTACAGCCAGCTACGGTCCACCTGGAGGCAACTCCTCTGGACTAGCACAGTGAATCGGAGGTAGCACCGCATTACCTATCTGGCTCCCATACTAGGCATATCATACAGCCTATGGGATCCCTCTTATTTAGTGGTGCAGCACCCCGACTTATTTTCTTTAAGTGATTCAGACTAGGATTCTCTTGTTGGAGATAGAGTGATTTTCACCCATACGCTGTGAATATTATAAAGTGTATGCTAATCCACTGTCCGATTATCACTATCAGTGATACACACTGTGCTTTGACTGGCATAAGTAAAGTTGCGGTATATAGAGCAACAAATCAAAGAGGTTATACCCGCTCTTACGCATACTTACCTGATTACTTGGTCTAATCTAACCCATCTAATCATAAACACACTGTTCCAAAGTTGAATCAGCACATTTAACAGGTTCTATCACAAACATCTGCCGGCCACCTTAGTTTTTTAAAAAGTGTCATCCCACCCTTGTTTTGTTGTTACATGTATTTTTATCTCGCAGTTCTTAAATAAACACAATAAAAGTTAATTTTTAAAAATCTTTATTGGTGCACCGATATAGGACATACTTTTCTTCTTTATTCTTATCTTCTAGAGATATACTGTATATACTCGAGTATAAGTTGACCCGAATATAAGCCGAGGCACCTAATTTTACATAAAAAACTGGGAAAACGTATTGATTCAAGTGGGACCCTCACTCGAGTATAAGCCGAGAGGGGCTTTTTCAGCATAAAAAATGTTCTGAAAAGGTAGGTTTATACTCGACTATATATGGTATATATGATAATGAGACTAATTATTTGCCATAGGCAAACCAACCGATCAGCTCCATTTTACAGTCTGTGTTTTAAAATGACAGGAGCTGATTGGTTTGGCCACTTTTTCTCTCTCCAAGGCTTACTACATAGACCAAATAGACCCCTAAATCCCCAAAACTTGCAACTATTTGTGGATTAAACAAAATTATTTGTATGAGGCAGACAACTGGCTTAAGTGGTTATTATGAATGTGGTTGTCATGAGCTGACCACTGTTATTCATGTTCTATGTACTCACCGAATCAGCACTCCAGGATTTGGCTGATCCACCTTGCCTTGGTAACATGCATTCCTTAGTCTGTCTTGGTTGTGGTTTCTAAGCCACTTGGTATATAGATGTGCTCTAAGCACTGAACCCTGACGGTTATATTCCTGTGATATTCCTATTATATTCCTTGTTCTTGGTGATTTCTATGTTCCCAGAGATACTCAGAGATCCTAGCAAACTCCTGTCTGAGATTATTTCAGAGTCCAGTGTATTCCAGCCTGTGGATCTAGGACCTCAGTGTGTCCTAGATTGCTCCAGCCTGTGTCTGAGTATTCCAGTAGCATACCTGCCATGTATCCTGTGAGATCCTGCCTGTGTCAGTGAATCATTGCATCCAGTTTGGGAGATCTTGTCTGTGTCCATCTTCAGTGCAGAGGTGTTGTGAGTACCAGCGGTATCCCCACACATTGTGGAGGAAGTTGCACCTTATATTACTATCTGCCATTGGGTATTCTCACAGCGCCAGCTGGAGCCATAGCTCTTGTCCTGCGACAGAGTCACGAGGCCGTTAGGAAGCAGGCCTAACTTGTCTTGTTTGTGTTTCTTGTTTTTTTTGTCTCACAGCAGACGCCACAGACATTGGTCTAGCCTTGCGACGGTATCACATAGGCCGTTAGGTTGCAGACCTAGTTTTGTTGATTGTGACGGATTCGCATTATAGCAGTAAAGGCCGCAAATCCTGTGTTCAGTCCTTGTCTGCAAGGTTGCCTGCTCTAGTTTATGTTCATGCACAGAGCCGAGTTTATCTTTGTGTTTTCTAGTCAGTGTAACCCTGACTCGGTTGGGTCTTTGTGACACCGTGAAAGACCAGGTGGCATCTGAGTATGGGGTGGAGCTAGTCTGCCCTGGAAAGGCAGCTATTACTGGTGAAGTTTAAGACCTCTGCAGGTGCCAGTTGACTAAGGGTATAGTAAGAGTCAGGGTCAGGTGTTGCTGTGGCTTCACCCCCTCGGCCACAGAAGCACAATTCAGGCTGTAATCAACACCTTGCAGTCCTGCCAGTCAGAGCGAGGGTGAACTCTGAGTTCATCCTAGATTATCATAACAGTGGTTTTCAGAATTTAGATATGTCAAAAGTTTGGAATGGTACACAGGGAGGTAGGACATGGGTTGGTATTATTTATTTTTTTCCCATTATTTCTAAATTCTTGGATGTTGTAATGCTGATGCAAAACCAAGGAAGGATCTTAAATTATGCCAAAGTACTGTACTTGCCAAAATTCTTTCCCTTAGGCGGCTTAATAAGGTGATAACTTTTGTTGGGGTTTCATGCCTGGACAGTCCACCTTGATAAGTTTCTAGGGCATTTTTACTCACATATACGCCTACCACAGAGAGGAATTCTCAGTCATTGATTCCCTTAATGCCACTATGGGAGGTCATGCAATACTTTGGGGTAGTACTTTGGCCCAACTATTTTATTCTGTATCCAGTGTTAGAGTTTCCATTATTGGGTTTATCTCCTCCTTGTTTGCTCTTTCTTGGGGTATGAGACATTGTTTTTCCTTGTCCCTAGCCTTATTTGCATTAACTTTCAAACCAATGGCCTGTCTGCTGACAGCCCACCTGGGTATTGTGGACCTTCAGATAAGCAGTAGAATGGATAAAGTAGCATTATATGATGATGATCTCTTATTTTTATGCCTGACTATTCAATATCCACACCTATTATCCTTTAATTGATGTTTAAGTTTAGTACTTCTTTCTGGTCAATCAACTGGGATGTGGTGCACATTTTTGTTTCATGCCCAGTCCATCCTTTGATACCTCTCACCCTTCAGTGGGTGGATCAATAGCTAGGGATTTGGATCAGCAATTCCCCATGGGATTATATAACTCTGAGGGGGAAATCTACTATAATGTGTATTCTACTTCGCATGTGATGTTGCTATGGGCAACCAATCAGATCCTGTCTACTATCTTCTAGAGGGTGCTAAATAAATTAGAAGTAGATTCTGATTGGTTGCCGATAGCAACATTACATGTGAAGAAGAATACACATCTTAGTAGATTTTCCCCTGAATGTCTAACCACAACCGTACTTAGACAGAAAATCAATCAGTTTCCCAAACATTTGAATGATGACCTGGATACACTGAGTATGACAAAGATAACACAAAAAAGCTTTATCGCAGAATAATTTTTACCATGTGCCAACCATACCCACTGAACAAGTAATGTCATGATACAAGGGGCACTGTCATCCAAAAGCAGGTGTCATGGGGTAGCAATGGTACCGCCCCCAAGAGGTCCTGCATTATTGGTGGTGCCACGGTTCATAGTTTGTGATCGAATAACATACAGGTCCCTGAGACTGGAGAATAGTCTTTCCATTGGGGCTGTATAAAAAAAGATTTTTGTAGGAGCTTTATACTGTTAGAAAATGTTAGAAGAAATTAATTAGCAATTCAATATATTTGCAATTATTCAAATCCTTCCACCAGCCATGCTGTTGTCTTAGCTATGTTATTTGCCTTTGTGCACAGTAGTCTCAACTGCACTGTTTCTATAATTGTATTGGGGTTTTTTATGTATATTTAAGATTCTAAATACACCACAGGAATTGTTTAATGTTTTATGAACTTCTCAAGCAAAGTGCATATGGGCCCTGATTCTGGTGGTAAGCTGCCAAACTGGCATCTTACTGAGTCCCAGAGGGCCTGCCCTGCCGCCCGATGAATTGCCACCCCCCATCGCTGCCATATCCCCTCGCAACCATGTGAGGGCATGTGTCACAAAGACACATACCCTTGTATGTCCTGGCGGAGAAATCATTTGTTGGTCGTCGACCATTGAATGATTTCTTCTGGCCACGCAAATATAAGTCAGTGAAGACTAACTTATGTATATTTGCAGCCATTTCACCAAAGACAGGACACGCCTCCTCCCGCCCAAAACCCCATGGGAACGCCCAGCGTTTTCATGTGGGCGCCCATGAAATGCTGGGCATTCCCATGGGAGACACCTGGCCCGCCGCCCCCGCCTGCACTGCACCATGCAAACGGCCCGGTGACTATGTAAGTCGCAGAGTCTGTTTGCCCAGGGACCCTGCATATGCGCATAAAACATTAAACATTATGCGCATGCACAGAAAGACCACATCGAATCCCCCGTGCAAATGCGTGGGGGAGCGTATGAAGAATGACCCCCATTGTGTGTTCGCAAATCTGTCATTTATGAGTAGTGTGCAATCATTTTCTGGATGTGCTTTGCATAGGTAGAATAGACACAATCTGACTGCCTCGTTAGTAACTGTAATCTCTAAATTGTTTTTTAAATGTCAAGGCACAGAACTGTATATAAGTAGCACTGCACAACAACGAAGTCAGCATGTTCACTTCCTTCATGAATTTGTTATGGAGTAAAGAGAGGCCATTGGAGAACCATGATCTTCTATGACTACAAAAGTGGCCTGCAACAGAAGTATCGTTTTGACCGACTGCAAGCTGCATTTTGGGAGGAAGCACCATAACCGGCCACTGTGTTTGAATGGTTTGTATATAATTTAAGAATAGAAGATGGTCCCTTGAAGATGAGGAGTGCAGCTGTGACTCGTGTCTGCCATCACCAAGGACAGCATTGCTGCTTTGAGGGCCATAGATGAAGTGGTGACTGTAGCCCAGTTACAGAAGGAGACATGTATCTTATCAGTGGCGTAACTACAGCACCGCAGCCCCGCGGTCGCGGGGAGGCGCTGGGTAAGTGCGGGCGCCGGGGGGCTGCAGTGCTATCGTAATGCCCCATCCCCCGCAGCGTTACCTATATTCACTGCGGTGGTCCCGGCTCCCCTGGCTTCATTCTGCCATTGCGACGGGCTATCATAAAATGTCCGCCCCCATATAGCAGCCAGTTCTCTGAAACTGTCTGCTGTATGGGGGCGGCCATTTTGTGATGGTCAGTGTTTCATATCAGAATGAAGCCAGGATGGGAGCCCGGACCAGCGCAGCGAATACAGGTAAATATGCAGGGGTTGGGGGGGCATGGGCGTCCGGAGTGGTGGTGGGGTGAGGGGGTCGGGCGCGTGTTTTATTATCGGCGGGGGGGCGCCGAAATGATAGTTACGCCGCTGTATCTTATCAAGATGCATCCACTTGATACTACATGAAAAGCTTTGCCTGAACAAGGTTTCTGCCTACTGGGTGTCCCACCAACTGACTCAAGAGCAGTAGGAGGCTCGGGTAACTTGCTACAACTTGCTGGGCAGATATGACGTCATTAAAACTCTGTCTGGGAGATATCCGTGGTGATGAATCTGAGATCCACACTTTAAACCAAGACCAAACAAATTGGCCTAGTGAACCCCAGTTGGAGGTGAACCACCACAATCTTGACATAAGCGCAGCTTGGCCAAATAGATGGTGGCTGTTTTTGTGACCAACACTAGTTATATACAGTGGTGTCAAAAGTTGAGCACGGGCATTGTGGTCTGCACCCAAAGTGTCCACTCTTCTGCAGTGACAGGAGCCCGGTGCTGCAGTGTGATATTCTCCTCCCGAGTGACAAAATGGGGTTGTTAATGCACACCAGGTGACACCGCTGGTTATGTAGCTACTGTAGCATGCAGCAGCGTACCACCAGTGGGGACTGGTATGACAAACAATACCTTCTTGAAGCTATTTCCATCACAACATACCTCCCAACATGACCCTCTCCAGGAGGGACACAATGCTCTGTTTCTGGACTTCGCTCTGAATGTATGATTGCTATCACCTGTTTTAAACATGTTACTCACTGGGTAAGAAAGGTGTTTCACCACAGGTGATTGCAATCATGAATTAAAAGGGACGTCCAGAAACAGAGCATTGTGTCCCTCCTGGAGAGGGTCATTTTGGAAGGTATGATCAAAAGGAAATAGATGAATATCTGTGAGCTTGAGTTTATAGAAAGTGCAGGGGCAGCCAGGCAGTGCAATCCTCTTCCTTTCTGTCTTTGTACCACAGTCTGCCCCCTTGTCTGAAGTGGTCAAACAGGCTCTGCCATAGAACATTTAGCTTAGTGGGTCTGAAGGTACTTTTTGGGCTAAAATAGCATCGCATTGCATGCACAACGATGCTATTTTAGCACAAAAAGTACCGGGTAATTGGTACGTGTATGGGCACCTTGAGTCATGTTACAACTGCTTCTACTTCAGCTGGATTGGTAGCATTTTTTTCTCAACAAACATTGGCCGATATCCTATTACCCTTGATCACTGATTACCAGTAATAGGTCCAGATGGGGCTAATTAGCCCAGATAAGCCAGCACTTGCCACAGCTTAAAAGGACTTTGTTTTGCTGATGCAAAATCCCTGAAAGCAGCCTCCTTTCAGTGAAAAAGGGGGCTGTGGCAGGGCAAAAACACACAGGTTTCACTAAACCTGTGTGTTTTCGCAGCAAAACCAGTCTTTTATCGGGTAGTCCGATATATAACATCTGTGAAACATCGGGAAAAATAGACCCTCAATATGATATTGTATCACATTTATCTGAGAGATTCCACCCATGATTAACCATTGTGTCAAATCATTTAAGAAGCTTTTCATTATGTTCTCACAAACTTTTCCCAAACACAATAATGACATAAATATACTGCTTCCTTGCCGTAATTCTATCACCCATTGTTTATAATATACAATAATGGAAGAAGAGAAGGTACTGTTTGAGGGCGGCGCACTATACTTCAGTTAAAATATTTTATTACCATCATTAAAAATTACATTTTCTTCCTCATCCGCATATTAGGGCATCAATCAAAATAAAATAATGTGACAAAAGAAAACAAGTTATTAAAAACATATTTTGTGAGTTTATTTTTAGATATAAGCAGGAAATTATCTCTGTTTTCAATTGTTATAAAGATATGTGGTAGTCCCTTAACTTCAGATGTATCACCTTGGTAAACAATCAACATGCATTCTATTATATATGACTAGTTAACAGCTCATCAAAATGACGGCTTAGTCCTTATCTGCTCCTACCTCCAATCTCTGTCTTCACAGCTCCCTCTGTCCATATCCAGGAAGATTGAAACATATAATTTTAGTTTCACTTTCTGTTAAGCAGTAACTTGTTCCGTCGAGTGGCCTCTAGTGGTAATGGTGGTACTTCACCTAAAAATAAAAAAAAAAAGGTGAGGAGGATTTAGCCTTTTATATATAGTGACAAGAACATTATAAAGTTTGGATTATAGAGTACCTAATATCCGTTGTTCTGATGACAAATATAATATATACAAGGGCATAGCTACCTTAGATGCAGGGAGAGTAGCTGTTTCGGGGCCCAGGGCTGAGAGGGGCCCACCTTCCCTGTCAAAGTTCCAGATGTTATATACAAGGGCATATTTACCAGAAGTTCAGGGAGTCTAGCTGCTATGGGGCCCAGAGCTGACATTTCATCGTGCAAAGGCCCCCTTACAAACTTTTGGGGGCCTACAAATATATCTAGCTACACCGCTGGACCTGGTCATTGTAATTGGTGTAAGATTAAATGGAGGGTTTTATGTTATATAATATCAATTGGGTCACTGTAATATAGTGCAATATTAAGCAGAGGTACTATAGTGTGGCACAATATGAATTGGGGGCACTGTAGATAATAATGTGAACTGGGGATAAAGCGTTACATAATATGTACTGGCAGACCTACAATGTGACATAATGTGAACAAGAGCACTACTATGGCATAACATTTACTATGTCAAAACTATGGTTCAGAAAATGAACAGAAAATTATGGGGCATAACATTATCAACTGCTGTGTCTCTATAGAAGTAAAGGTACAAGAGCCCTTTCAAAATGTTGCTATGGGCCCCTCAAAGTTCTGGCTATACACCAGAAAATATACTTATTATATGGTTATAGGAATTGAGATACCACTTGTTGAATCTCTGTGTATCCCTTATGTGTAATGCAAATTAATCTGTGCCTTTGGTTATAGATAATCTGTTACAACTGATTATACTATGACTACTTTAGCAACCTATAAGCAGTGTCGGTGCAAGGTTTTTCGGCACCCTAGGCAAAACTTCAGCTTACTGCTCCCACCACCACCCACACACCAATACTGCCTATCCAGAACCTCAGGTGAAAGTGTGGAGGTGGTGACTTATAAATTCAACCCCTGCCATTTGTATTTGAGTCATCCTTAATTGTCTGATAGATTCAAGGGCACCACCCAGATTCTGGAGCCCCTAGGCAGCTGGCAAAAGCTGTCTAATGGTAGAACGAGCCCTGCCATTAGGTATGCATGGGTTTTGTTATAGAATCGGTCTGTCCTCTATGGTTTGTTATAGTAGCAAAGATTTCAATTAGGAAATTTTGATGTACGGCATCCATTACTGTTAGTCAACATATTCATTTTCTATATTTTTGTATATTAAATAAAATTCTCTTTGTTCGTCATTTTGATCACATGGTACAGATGGATCAATTCTCTTCTACTTGACACTGCTTATAGTCGTGGTTTATTTGCCATGATTACAGTGCCAGTACATGGGCAAGCAATCCATAAGATTATATGGGTGCGTATAGGGCCTGATTCAGACCTGATTACTGATCTGCAAATTTGCAGATGACTAAGAGTGGTAAGCTAACGTCCATACAGAATAAAAACCCGTCCCGTGCAAGAGATTTGCAAATATTTAGCAATGCACTATACTGACGCACATCCATCGCCAATTCACTCACCATCAAATGATTTTTCCAGTCTGTGCAAATGTGAGTAAGTTTGATCCTTGCGCAACTCTGCGACAGATACAGGCTGATCAAGGCCAGCGCTGACATCTGATATACAATGCAGAAAATCACATCATCAGGCCCTCTTGGACCACCATTTGTGCTCTGTAAGTGGGCAGTGGAGTGGGGATATGAAGGAGACTTGCCCTCCTTTCTGTAGGGGCCAGGAGCATCAGCTGATATTTGGTAGCTTTATTAAATAAAACTATTTATATAATGCATTCACATTTTTATTATCTAGGATATTATGATAAGCACACATATTTAATGGAGCTAAGTACAGTTTGATAATAATATTACATTATTATTATCTGTTTTATTAGAACCAGGAACTGCAAAGAAAGTAATGTAGCTTCGCTGAACACAGCCTTATAGAAAAGGCCTCTGGAAACACGCAGAACAGGAATAGCCGGTAGTTGTGTAATCTATTTCTCATAAGAGCCAGATTGCTATATACTTGCGGAGGGATAACAATTAATAGAGTTCTCTTTGAATTGGATAAATTGTGACAAGTTAATGCATGTATATATATATCCATTGTGTATAACAAAGAACTGCACTATATAATATGTAACACCCTTAGGGATTGTATTAAGGGGTGTACACACGGAGAACTTTTAACAGGAGATTTTGACTTGATAGTCAAAATCTCCTAGAAGGTTAGCCAAAATCTCCCAGTTTTTCTCCTGCTTAGTCAATATTGTCTAGCAGAAATTGCTTAGCATAGATTGACTGTGCAGGCAAGAAAATGTTGACTAGATCATAGACTATCATTGCTTAAACTAAATCACTTAGTCAAAATCTCCAGTGCATCTAGACAAAATCTCTCCCAAAATTGCTTAGTCAAAATTGTCCATTAGTCAAAATCTCCCAGTGTGTACACCCCTTTACACCCATGTTTACTCAATCACCATCTGCATTCACCTCTCTCCCATAACATAACTAACTGCTCCCACATACACTGTAGGTGGAAGCAAACACTATACACACCTTTTGTTACCTTATTTCTACTGCGCATGAAGACCAAAAGTGTCTCGTCATCCATAGCTCTGCTGACTTAGTTGAAGCATTTTATACTTAGGATCCCATCTGCTGTGGAGGTCAGGAACCGTATAGGGGTTTGAGGGCCTATAATCTTATACAAAGTGCATCAAGATAATGTCCATGCATGCTGGCCACAAGGCTCATGCATATGCACCAGCAGTGGTGATCACTTGAGAGTTGGTCAACTCTTTGTGGAAAAGTTGAAATGATAAGGAGAATCAGTGTTTACTTTCAATTAGCTGCATCTGAACTGCTCCCACTTATGCTAATGCTTTAGTACTGAACTTCTTACCATATGTACAAACTGCTGTTATTTTCACAGAACAGTCCCATTTTTTTGGACTGTCCAACTGTGTCAACCGAAGATAGCAGTGACTCTGGGACCGGTGGAGATGCAGTTGAGAATCTCTGTCACTCACTGCTCTGTGGTGAATGGACATGGGGCTTTATTCTAGTTCACTCTTTCTGACAAAATCTTTCTTAGATGGACAAAACCATGTGCATACCTCCCAACCGTCCCGGATTCGGCGGGACATTCCCGATTTACGGCCGATGTCCCTCCGTCCCGGTACTGCTTACCACAGTCCCGGCTTCCCGAGACGGTTGGGAGCCCCCCCAGCTTGCCGAGAATAGACGCTGTGCGCATGCGCACAGCGTCTATTCAGCGCCGACGAGCGGCGAAAACGGGGCGTGGCCGGAGTTCACGTCACCCCGTGAGGCACGCCCCCTTTTCTCGAGGCCGCGCCCCCTTTTCGGGAGCGCGCGCGGCTTTGCCGCGCAAACGGCCCGACCTCCCAACTTCAAAAGTTGGGAGGTATGCCATGTGCACTGGAGGGGGGCAGATGTAAAATGTGCAGAGAGAATTCGATTTGGGTGTTATGTTTCTGTGCAGGGTAAATACTGGCTGCTTTATTTTGACACTGCAATATAGATCTCACTTTGAAGTAAAACCCCACCCAAATCTAATTCTCTCTCCACAAGTAACATCTGTCCCACCTGCAGTGCACATGGTTTTGTCAGAAAGAGGGAACAAGAATAAGGCCCATAGTGAGCATGCACAGGGGCTGCAGGCATGCCAGCCCCCACAGTGAAGGAAAATAGGACTGTGCATGCATATAGGCCACAATGCGCATGCATGACACCCACCAGCAATGAACTCCTGCAACTTTTTTGATCGCTTGCCGTTCTGACAGTAAGTGACAGGATGTAGGCAACTGGGGGTGGCAACCAGTCGTTTAGTGGGAGTGCTTAGAAGAATGCAGGCGTGCCTAGGAAAAAACTAGGTGTGACAAAGCCTGTTACAGGAGTCTGTGGGTCTCACTTTGAAGTAAAACCCCACCCAAATCTAATTCTCTGTTACATCTGCCCCCCTGCAGTGCACATGGTTTTGTCCATCTAAGAAGGATTTTGACAGAAAGAGTGAACTAGAATAAGGCCCTTTGTGAGGTCAACTACAGCCAGGATAGGAGTAAGTCTCTGGCTATGAAACGTTTGTGATGACTTGTGCCCAGTGTAAAAATCATTTGATGGTGAGCTGCTTGTGACAGGATTTTAACTCATTTGAACGAGTGCGAATCGCTTTGCAGCCATACACATGCATTCACACAGCGAGCACATTAATTCACAAGGTGGGATTACACTTTAGTGGTTGGCACCTTAACTGAACGCTGGCTGCTGCACATTGCTGCTGTGGGATCAGGTCTGAATGGGTTCCATAGGTTCATACTACAGTGATATTTGCAATATACCATTTGGGAAATTATTTATATACAGTGCTTGTTTCGGTACTTATGTAGTATCTGGGCTGCCGATTTCTAAATCGGGTACATCGCATCGCATCGCATGCGACCATCGGATGCGATGCGATGCGATGCGATGCGATGACCCGATTTTTCCATAGGAATCAATGTTAAAATGGACTGAGTCCATTTTAACATGGAATTCAATGGGAAAAAGGGGTCCTTTTCATACCCCTACTATCCAAGTGGGCATGGAGTTGGATATAAACCTGTGGCGAGCGTAGCGAGCCACCGAGCCCGAAGCGTGGCGAGCGTAGCGAGCCCCGCGAGGGGACACAGAATACCGTCCCCTCGCGGGGCTTGCTTCGCTCGCCACGCTTCGGGCTCGGTGGCTCGCTGCGCTCGCCACAGGTTTATATCCAACTCCATGCCCACTTGGATAGTAGGGGTATGAAAAGGACCCCTTTTTCCCATTGAATTCCATGTTAAAATGGACTCAGTCCATTTTAACATTGATTCCTATGGAAAAATCGGGTCATCGCATCCGATGGTCGCATGCGATGCGATGCGATGCGATGCGATGCGATATCGCATCGCATCGCATCTGATTGTATGCCTTAACTTAAGGCATACAATCAAAAAATCGGCAGCCCAGATATTACATAAGTACCCTTGTTTCTAATGAAAAAGGGATGCCAGTACAAGATGTACTGTAGGAGGAGTTTTTGCAGGGTGGGTTCCAGAGGCTGCATGATGGCACACACAACCGCTGTAACCCAAAACATGGCGCCGGTGAGTATCATACAATCCTGTCTGCTTCACTAGGAAGTGGATAGAATGTAGGAGAACCACCACGCCTACAGCGCTGCTGCGGGTACTACCCCAAAAATTGTAGACTCCCACAGCTTCCAGAAGGGTAGCAAGTATAACCTAAATATCAGTCAGATCCATGCAGACTTTAGTGTAACTCAGGCAGACAAAATTAATAGGGGTCCCCCATATTTTGAGAATCAGCACTGGGCCCAACCAGCCAGCAGAGTAATGGCACAGCCAGGGGGGCGCTTTTAATATAAGGTCCAACGGATGAACCATTAACCTTGTTACCAGTCAGCCCCCTCCAGAATGAATCCTGCCCGGGCTGAAGCCGAGGGCTGTCCCCGGTGCCCCAGGCACAGTGGGCACCAAGCTAATTCCAGTGTAAAAAAATAGGTTAAACCATTCACAATGTAGAACTACAAGTCCCAGCAAGCCTGCACCGCTTGCAGGGACCTGGAAAACCACAAGTTCCAGCATGTGGGGCATTAATGGGCCCAGTGGTACTTGTCGTTCTACCACAATGTAAATAGTTAAATAAAACACACACACATTAGAAAAGTATAACTTTATTACACCCAGAGCCCATACATACTGATACTTACCTACCTTGAAACAAAGAATCGTTCCCCTTCTCCTGTAGAATCCAAGTTTGGGGTATCTGTAGAAGGAAATTATACTTACCAGCTCTAATTAGTAAATCTTACCTATTTACAAATTGTATTTTCCCAATACAATTTCTGGTTTTTAGTAAATTTTGTGCACCGGGACACATATGTAGGTGGTAGGAACTCACCCCAAGTACGCAGTGTAGGGTTTGCTCATTGTTTGGATGTGACATAAGACGATGAATCGGGTCAGAAAGGTTCCACTCATTGATCATCATGGCAACTTTCTTCTAGGACCTGGTCTCAAATCACCATTGATACTCTACTCACTGGCTACTTGTGCAGCAGAAGCAGCCCCTGTGTGTCACTGCGTAGCTTTATGATTACCTCCAAACACTTGTTAGTTTTCTAGGTGCAGTACCTTGTCAGCAATTACTTGTAGGGCTGTAATGAGGGAGCACTTAAGGCCCCCATACACTTTGTGCCGATAATCGGGTGAAATCGGCCCAAAATCGTATGTGTGTGATATCTGATCCGATCCGATGCGCGGTCCCGTGCGCATCGGACCGGATCAGGGAGGTCGGACGGTCTGTACATACGATCACGTCCGACCTCCCTGTATGCATATGCCTGCCACCTGACAGGCATATGCATGCAGACACCGGGCGGGCAGCGGTGGGGGCGGGTGCGGTGATCACTGCTGACCTGGCCGGGCAGTGTACTTACTTACACATAGCAGCAGCGGGGACGGGCAGCGCAGTGGCGGCTATTATATTTTTAAAATACTTGTCAAATGACCGGCCGCTCTCTGATTGGCTGAGAGCTCTCCGGCCAATCAGAGAGCGGCCGGTCATTTGACAAGTATTTTAAAAATCTAATAGCCGCCACTATGCGTCCCGTCCCCGCTGCTGCTATGTGTAAGTACACTGCCCGGCCAGGTCAGCAGCGATCACCGCACCCGCCGCCCGCCCCCACCACCGCTGGCCACCCGCCCCCACCACCGCTGGCCGCCCGCCCCCACCACCGCTGGCCGCCCGCCCCCACCACCGCTGGCTGCCCGCCCCCACCACCGCTGGCTGCCCCCACCACCGCAGCCGCTTCTGCCCGCCCCCACCACTGCCGCTGCCCGCCCCCCACTACTCCTCACCGCCCTGCAGCTCCCCGGGTTTTTTTTAACATGAGATAAATCGCATTGTATGTGAGCCTCCCGGGGAGCTGCCGGGCGGCTCGCAGGTAAATTGGGTCCGACTTGTCCCTAGGACAAGTCGGCCTAATGTATGGGGGCCTTAAGTTACCACATTGTCCTGCTCGCATATCTTAAACGGCCCATTGTTTATTCCCTGATCTCACCTTGGGTCTGGTGACACATAAAGTATGTACCTCTTAATTGTCCACATACGTTACTGACATATTGCCAGATTGGGTCGGGAAATCAGAGTTCAATGGGATGTAGTTAGCATCCCACCGCTCAGATTACCAGCACTGCCATCCAAATTCCCAAATGTCAGCATATCAGACAGGGTAAGGAGTAGGTTGGGGACCTTCTCTGTGGTTGGTTCACCAATCAGTGAGAGTTGTGGGGGAGGTACTGCTCCTGCCAGCTTTTACTGCGCAACTGCCAGCTAGATCTGTTATAATACAGACCTTTTTACACAAAACTGTCCTGGCTTTGCAGATCAAGTACCAAGGGTATGCAGTTACTGGGTAGACCATGTCTAGGTCGACAACTGAAAAGGGTCGACATACCTTAGGTGGACCTTTTGACTGTCGACCTTGCGTATGTTGACCATAAGCTTGTGTTAACCTTTTGGCAGTGTCGACCTCAGGCGGCTGGATGCTGACACAGCGGGGGATAATAGCTGGTGGAGGTGAGCACTGGGGCTTGGTGCTCTCTCAACTCTCCTCCTCCCTCTCCCCCCCCCCTGCTTACCGCATCCTGCCAGCTCCTGCCCACGCTTTCCACCAGCCGCGCTGTTCCTGGCCACAGTGATCAGATAGGCTGTCTGATCACTGTGGCCAGGAACAGCGCAGCTGGTGGAAAGGGGAGCCTGTCACTGCGTTCTCACACAGACAGCCAGAGAGCGCTCCCCCTTCCACCATGCCCGCTGCCCTTGGGCTACATCAGAACACTGTAAAACTGCACCCCGGTGGAGCGTGCTCCCCCCCTCCACCATCGGGGCTGCAGAACCCAAATTACGCCACTGTATGTTGACCCTTTTTCGGTGTCGATCATTAGTGTTCGACCTCCTGACTGTCCATCTAAACCTTGTCTGCCATCTATGCCGTAACCGTACCAAGTGATTGTACCTATACAGAACTTAGATCCACCTTTATCTCATATGTATATGGTGCTACCAATTATAAACCACAATTCTTCTCCTCCAAATTGTATCTCATTCTGTGGTTAAAGGATACATTGTGCAGCAAAATTTAATTAACATTTTTCTCTGCTGGGAAACTTTTCCCACTTGTGTGACAGAAGGTGTAATCTGTATGTCATGTGTTTCCAAGCCCTTCAGTTAAATTGTTCTATTAAATATGGTAACCAATAAATCCATAATGATGTTTCCTGTATTTATATGTAAACATGTTTCATCACAGTAATCAGACTAGTATTGACTTATGACATGACGTGACACACCTATTGAGACAGTACCAATTGATCTGACACTAGTCACTACTTGTCACGATTAAAAAATTGAACACATTGGGTGACATTTAATAGAATGCGATTTTTTCGCACTTTCAAAATCAAATTTTTTTGCAGCAAATTCGCATATTTAATGAGGTGTGTATTCCGGGGAAAAAAGTGCGATTAAGTGCGATAATGTGCAAATTTTAGGCATGAAAATGTGTGAATTTGAGATGTGCGAATTTGTGTTTCTAAAAAAACAAAAAACGGCGTGAGGTCCCCCCTCCTGAGCATTCCCGGGCTCATTGAGCCGAACCTGGTTCCAAAAATACAGGGGACAAAAAGCATAGGGGTCCCCCGTATTTTGAAACCAGGGCCAGGCTCCAGCAGCTCGCGGTGTCATGCCACAGCCGGGGGACACTTTTTATATAAGGTCCCCCGGCCGAAACATGAGCACCGTAGCTGGTCAGCCTTGGACGGGGTACCTGGAGGTCCCCACTTCACCCAGGCTTCATCCGTCCAGGGCTGAAGCCCGAGGCCGTCACCGGTGTCCGTGGACAGTGGACGCCGGCCTGGTAGGGTTAAATCTCACATACCTAACATTGCTTTATGCAGGAGAACTACAAGTGCCAGCAGACCTCATCCGCATGCTGGGACTTGGAGAACCACAAGTCCCAGCATGCGGGGCATTAATGGGCCCACTGGGACTTTTAGTCCACCTGTAAAAAGAATGTTAACATAAAAGACATACACACAGAAAAATATAACTTTATTTCACACACAAACACACACCTCACTTTTACATCAATATACATATGGAGCCGCTGCCGTTCTTGCAGGGGCTGGTGATTCTATCTCCAGCCCCCGCCAGCAGCCAGCCACCGCCAGGGGCACGCGCGCACGAGACGCTCGCGTGCCCCGTGGCAATGGAGCCTGCCGGGGGTCCCCGTCGCCTCCCCCCTTTTCTGTGTGTGTGTCTTTTATTTTATTATTCTTTTTACAGGTGGACTACAAGTCCCAGTGGACCCATTAATGCCAGCATGCTGGGACTTGTGGTTCTTCAAGTCCCAGCATGTGCGGGAGGTCTGATGGCACTTGCACTTCTCCTGCATAAAGCAATGACAGCCCCGGGCTCCAGTCCTGGATGGGTGAAGCCTGGGGGGGGGACCCCTTTATTGGGGGGGTCCCCACTCCTCCAGGAACCCCATCCAAGGCTGACCAGCCACAGTGCTCATGTTTCGGCCGGGGGACCTTATATAAAAAGTGTCCCCGGCTGTGGCATGACACTGTGGGCTGTTGAAGCCCGGTGCTGGTTTAAAAATACGGGGGACCCCCAGAATTTTTGTCCCCCCATATTTTTGGAACCATTACCAGTCCAAGAGTCTGGGCTGGTTTCAGAAATATGGGGGACCCCTATGCTTTTTGTCCCCCGTATTTTTGGAACCAGGTCTGGCTCAATGAGCCCAGGGCTGGTTATGCTCAGGAGGGGGGACCCCACGCCGTTTAAAAAAAAAAACTTTCACACATTTTTTTACACAGGACCATGCACAGATCTCAATGATCTGTGCAAGGTTCTGGCCAATTCGCATAACAGAACCTGGTCTACATGTTTGGTGATTTTTAGACACATTTTCCCCAATTCGCATCTCATTAAATATGGAAATTGTATACTTTTCAATAGGAAAACATCTGGATGCGAGTTCTGGCACGACTAAAAATTACACTTTCATAATGTGCGATTTCGTGCCGTTTTTCGCATCTCATTAAATATGCGAATTTGGGAAAAAGTGCGATTTCGGCTGTTTTTGTCGAAAAAAAATATCAAAAATCACATTTTCGCATCTCATTAAATGTCACCCTACATCTGTATTTGACAAATTAAAAAACATTGGCCCTTATTCTGGTTCAATCGCAAAGGCAAATTCCTTCTCAAATGGACAAAACCATATGCACTGCAGGGGGGGGGGGGGGGCTGGCAGATGTTACTTGTGCAGAGAGAATTAGATTTGGGTGGGGTTTTACTTTAAAGTGAGATCTATTTTGCAGTGTAAATATAAAGCAGTCAGCATTTTCCCTGCACAGAAACAAAATAGCTCAACCAAATCTAAATCTCTCTGTACAAGTTACATCTGCCCCACCTGTAGTGCACATGGTTTTATCCATTTGAGAAGGAATTTGCCTTTGTAAATGAACCAGAATAAGGGCCATTAACACACGTGTGTGTGTATTTCAAAAGAGCTGTGCAAAGCAGAACACAACACCGAATCTATGGAACCCGGTCGTTGGGTCAACAGTGTCTAGATTGACATCAATAGGTCGACCACTATTGGTAGATATATGGAAAAGTTCAACATTGACAATGGAAAAAACATTGACAAAGCAAAAAAGTCGACATGTCAATGGTCGACAAAGGAACAGGTTGACATGAGTGTTTCATGGGGTTTTTTTTTAAACCGACTTGTTCTTTCTTCATGTTCCAAGTAGGCAAAGAGGGAGAATATAATAGTGTGTCGAGCGCAGCGAGATACCATGTGACAAAGCATGACTAGCACAAGGTGTCGACAAAGACTGTGAAAAACATGTCTACATTTTCTCGTGTGGGCCATTCCCATGTCGACCTTTTATTTGTGATGACCTTTTTTGTCAATGTCGACCTAGACCACGTCAACCTTTTTCATGCGTCAACCTTCTGCCTACCAACCAATAGTGGTCAACTTGTTGACTTAATAATCCACACCCGAATCTATTTATTGGTTATGAATGCCACAATTGTGTAAGTGTATAAAGATCTGTATATAAATAGAAGTAAGAATTTGTCTGAAATAGTAATATATACAACCTTTAACAATTTAGGAATCATTCAACAAGAATAAATAAACTTAATGGCGTATATAAGAGAGAGTGGAGGCCATTATTGTAATTGTGGCTCCAGTGGGAGCAAGATGTCTTCTTCTATTATTTCATATAATACCTGCCTACTTTTGAGAACTAGTTTTAAGGAGATTATAGTTGGTAGTAGAATTTCGCACAGAAAAAGGGGGCGTGTCATGTTCCACCAAAAGGGCGTGTCTAGTTCCATATTTGAAGATGAATTGTGAACGTGGCACCTAGAAGCGTGGGCGTGTACTGCTAAATTGGAGAGGTATCTTTTAAAATGACGTATATCCAAATGTAGATGAGCCCCAAAGCAGTTAGTAAGAGATGCTGTACTTGCTAAAGAAAAGTCACTGATACGTGTCAGGGATTGCTCATTTATTGTGTTTTACACATGGTTCCCTATAAATGCCCACAAGACATGCATGTAAAACAAATATAGGGGGTGAATCAGCTTGGCTCAGTAAGCAGTGTACGTTTGCTTTCTCACCAAGGGGTTAAATCATGACCGCCAGGTGAATGAACGCCAGCCCGCCCCTCTGCACTGAGGAAATGCCTGCAGCTGCATGTGAATGTCGGATGCGGACAGATGGACGAAAAATCCCCCATCAAAGGATTCTTCACCCACTCACAGATAAAAGTCAGTCTCATCTGACTTTTATCTGGCCCGGAGATGGCCAAGCAGGGGGCAGGCGCTGATGCCTGCATTTGCATGGGGACGCCCAGTGTTTTTCTAGGCACACTCTCCATTTTTGTGGACATGCCCAGGAAACGCTACGTGTCCCCATGCATCAGCCCTCTGTCCACCCACTGCCCACTCCCCTCTGTGCAAACACCTCGGCAACTGTGATAGTCGCTGAAGGCATTCGCGCTATGGCCCTACACATGCGTATATTAGCCAATATGCATGCGCAGAGTCGCAACATCGGTCCCCACAGCAAATTCACTGTAGGCTGGCTGATGTTGAATCAGGCCCATAGTACAATAGACATACGGTTGTTATATCAAACAGTGGAAAGTATGGAAAAGTAGGCCAAGATGCCCATAGCAACCAATCAGCATCTATCTATCATTTTACATGCAATTAATAAATTCTTCCTCAAAGTTGATTGGCAATTCCTCCATTTATGCATATATACATTGTTTCCAATAAATTATCAGTATACACACATATTTTATTAAAAACTATATATGGTACTTATGTAATATCTGGGCGCCCGATTTTTTCATTGTATTGCATCGCATCGCACTACTTAAGGCATGCAATGCAATGTGATTTTTCATTGTAAAGACCAGATTTTTAATTGTATAGTCAGCCATGGGTGATTTCATACCCCCACTATCCAACTACGCATGGAGTTGATTTTCTACAGTGTGGTGAGCGCAGCGAGCCACCGAGCCCGAAGCGTGGCGAGTGCAGTGAGCCATGCGAGGGGACGCAGAATACATGTAAAGTAATCCGCGTCCCCACGCTTCGGACTCGGTGGCTCGCTGCGCTCGCCACACTATATAATAGTGGGGGTGTGAAATCACCCATGGCTGACTATACAATTAAAAATCGGGTCTTTACAATGAAAAATCACATTGCATTGCATTGCATCGCATTGCATTGCATGCCTTAAGTAGTGGCATGCAATGAAAAAATCGGGCACCCAGATAATACACAAGTACCCTATCTATCTATATATATATATATATATATATATATATATATATAGATGCGTGTATGTGCGGCACACAAGAAATCAAGGTCAGGTTGAGCCGTTTCTCAACCTGACCTTCATTTCTTGTGTGCCGTACATACACGCATCTATTATTGTGTCTCCCGCAGTGCTATATCTATATATATATATATATATATATATATATATATATACACATACATTGCTTTCGAGGTGTATTTTTGGCAGAGAAGACTACTCCTCAACAAGTCTAGAATTTCATTTTTCCTGAAAATGGAAAGAAATTTTGCAACTCTTCCGGTACATGTTACTGGAAAAAATCCCAGTGAAAAGAGTGAAATCTCAGATCCAAACCTTAAAAAAAATACCCTTTTAAATGTTGAACCTTTGAAAGCCTACACTATTGATATAGATAAAACACCAATGTTCTCAGTTGTTTTGGTGTTCTACACCCTGTAAACCAACACCATACATACAAGACAGACAATACACTACAAAAACAGTTGAGTTAGATTTCAATACTGTAAAAACAATGCAGCAGTTACTATAGAAAGCACATAATATTCAAATATATATATATATATATATATATATCAGAATAACTGGGAAAAAAAAGCAAAGCAAGCTCTAAAAGTGAACACTAGTACAGTAGCATAATGAAAACACAAGATAAACAAGAAATCATCAGATATATAGGCCAATATATATATATATATATATATATATATATATATATATATATATACAGACTTGTAGCGAGGGCGGCACTCTGAGACTTCATAGAAATTTTCAAAATGCTTTATTGCATATCAATACACAATAGTCCTTATCTGCGAAAAAATAGTGGACCGATCATAAAACTCCAAGCTGCTGCCGCCAATGCGTTTCTACCCTCAATGGGTCTTTTTCAAGCAGGTGCCTTGAAAAAGACCCATTGAGGGTAGAAACGCGTTGGCGGCAGCAGCTTGGAGTTTTATGATCGGTCCACTGTTTTTTCGCAGATAAGGACTTAAGGTGACAGCAGGAGAGGTGAGGAGGACCATTGGCAGGCGGTGAGCTGAGCGACACCTGTGATATCGGTTAGAACGGACAGGTGTACGGACAGTCCCGCAGATACCACCCATCCGTTAAGAACCTGACTATAAGTGGCGGGGGAGGCAAGAGGCTCACAGCTGATCACAGCCGTGTAATATACAGCGCACCGAAGTGAGAGACGGGTTGGTAAAATCCAGGTCCTGCTTCTATTAACGCCAGTGAAGTCAGAGATACTGAAAGACAGGGGAATCCAGAGACTGCAGTGGCAGGGCAGCCTCTGGGAACAACATCTTCCCCTGAATAGACAGCATCCAGAGGAAAGGGGTAACACGGACAACCGCTGTGGCAGCGTGGGAGGCCGTGACGTCCCCAATCCGAGGAGGGGTCCCTAACAGTATTCATATTGGAGGGGTGAGAGTGGTCCTTTTCTTTATCTATCTTTGCTCCAAGCCTTTGGAGAAGTGACTGTGAACTGTGTCTAAAAAGCCCCATAGGAGATACCCGGGAAGTACATCTGTCCCTATGAGTTGTTTGCTTTTTTAGCATAATCACAAGTCGCCCAGAGAAGGTCTGGTTTGTTACAGCCAAAATCACCCATTTCCCTAGGAAACAGTGACCGTGTTGTGGAAAGGAACTGTATATTTTTTGTTACATTTTTTAAAGTTTTTTTACGATATATGGAAGCTATTTTTTGTGTGTGGAGTTTTTCATGTTTTTTTTAATACATTTTTTGCGAACTTTTTAAAGTGAAGTGGATTGCATTTATCTGAGAGTATAAGAACCATCCTGCTTATACTGATTCCAAAGGTCCAGCGCTGTGGAAGAACCTCAAAAATCTTGTTTGATTTTTTTCTGAAACAATTCAGTTGTATTATCAACTGTTTTCAAGTCTTATGGACTTGAAAACAGTTGATAATACAAATGAAACGTTGTCAAACCTTTTGGTGGTCATCTGAGTTTGTATGATTGTAGCTCCGAGTGCCGCACCTTCTCCTGCAGTATCTATATCCCCTGTGAGGGCACCGGACCAAGCCTACTTTATTTATTTGGAGTGCCGCACCTTGGAACATATGTATGTATGTATGTATGTATGTATATATATAGAAGAGGGGTATAGAGGTGCACTTGTAGGGTTTCACCAGAGAAAGTACACAATGGTAAAAACAAAATGTGTTTATTCTGAACAGCAGTATCAAAGATTTCTTCCAATAGGTGATTTCACTTAATGGCCCTTATTCAGATCTGATCGCAGTACAAATTTGTTCTTGAAATGGGCAAAACCATGTACACTGCAGGTGGGGCAGATGTAACATGTGCAGAGAGAGTTAAATTTGGGTGGGGTGTGTTTAAACTGAAATCTAAACTGCAGTGTAAAAATAATGCAGCCAGTATTTACTCTGCACAGAAACAAAATAACTCACACAACGCTAACTCTCTCTATACATGTTACATCTGCCCCACCTGCAGTGCACATGGTTTTGCCCATTTTGAGAACAAATTGGTGCTGCGATCAGATCTGAATAAGGGCCAAAGTTTCAATACTTGATCCAACATATGGCCAACATTGCCTGAAATAACCCTACACGTTTCATCCCATGGGAACTTCTTCAGGGTAACCAAGGATCAAATTGGATAAACAGCTAGTTCTCTGTGACGGTTAAAAAGTGAGGTATGGGATATACCAAATTTGAACGATATCAAAGCATTAAACCATATAACATGATGTGGCTTCAATAGCGACCATAATTTAGAAGTGGGTCCTCTAATCCATTTATTGTAAGGGGATTTATCCAATTTGATCCTTGGTTATTCCTGAAGAAGTCTCCATTGGACAAAACGCGTAGAGTTATTTCAGTTGGCCAAATGTTGGATCAAGTATTGAAACTTTATGTGAAACCACCTATTGGAAGAAATCTTTTATACTGCTGTTCAGAATAAACACTCTGGGTGAAATTTAATAGGATGAGAGATTCAGAAAGTGAGAGATTTGGTAAGAAATCTCCAGTTTTTTTAAAGCGGCAATCATTTACACGGCAAAATCTGTTTGATTTTGAAGTATAAATGATTGCCGCTTTAAAAAACCTGGAGATTTCTTTCCAAATCTCTCACTTTCTGAATCTCTCATCTTATTAAATTTCACCCATTGGGGCAGATGTATGAACGGTCGTTATGGGGGAGAAGGGGTATTAGCGCACGTTATGTGCACTGATACCGCTTCTCCCCCATGTATGAAGGAGCCAGGATGCGGTAATGGACAGGGGCGCTATGCGCCCCTGTCCATATCGGCGCTGCTATCAAAATGATAGCAGGCCGAATGTATGAACGGTCAGCATCGCTGACCGTTCCGCACGAAGCCGGGTTTGGCTTCGCCAGCATCAGGCTGGCGAAGCCCTATCTAAACAGCAGGGACAGCGCTGTCCCTGCTGTCAGCTGTGGGCTGCGCTGGGGATCTCGTGTGAACAGCGAGATCCCGCGCATGCCCAGTGCGGCCGGCCGGGGGACAGGAGATAGCGCATCAGTATTAACTGGTGCGCTATCTCCAGAAAGGGACATCGCCGGAGGGGGGAGTTAACGCTCCCCTGCTTCGGCAGACAAGATGTTAATACATCTTGTCGATGTCCCTTCCTGCTTCGCCTCGCTATTGAGGCGAAGCAGGAAGTATCATAGCGGCGCGATAAGCGCTGCTATGATACATCTGCCCCATTGTGTTTTTACCATTGTGTACTTTCTCTGGTGAAACCCTACAAGAGCACCTCTATACCCTTCTTCTTTTAATTTCTATTCTCCGTGAAGGACAGCGAGGCTCTATAGAAGTGCAGCAACCCCAACAGTGTAGGTAAAGGTCACAACCCCCCATCTTCTGATACCCTATTTCCCCAAAAATAAGACCTACCCCGATAATAAGCCCTACCCTTATTTCTGGACAACGGTCCAAAATAAGCCCTAGCCAAAAAATAAGCCCTAGCTAAATAAAATACTGCAGGCACTTTGCAGGGAACAATATCACCGGCAGGGCTAAGCTGGGACAGCTCCCTTAAAAGGGATGCACTGACCAATCAGCCACCGCCACCGGACCAGGCCCCCTGTAATTATACATTATACACAGCTGCCCGGGCGCGCGCCGCCCGGCATCCCTTGGTTGCTAAGCAACCTCCGGACAACGCGGCCCGATCACTAACAGTGTCCCCCAACCAGGCATAAGTGACGCGCCCCAGCCGGCAAGACCTGACATCACCCGTCCGGACACCGCCGGGCGGAAGTGCCTGGGAAGCCCTTCTGAGGGTGGCGGTGCCGCAGCAGCGCTATTGTCAGCGTGGCTGGCACTAAATACAAGTAAACGCACACACATTAAGGTTCATGTTTTTGCCTGGAGCAAATTAGACTACTTGTATATTTTTGTATTGTGGAAGGAAACCGGAGTACCCCAAGTACTAGGAGTAAACTCACACAAGAACAGAAAGAATATACGGGGGAAAAGCCCCTATCATTCTTCTTAACTCAGCCCTGTGACAACAGCCAATCAGCACTCACGGCCGGCAGCCAATCAGGAGCCGGGCTGCGAGCTTTTATTTGCTGACAGACAGCCCAGTCACAGGGAAGGGAAGCGGCAGCAGCGGAGGAGACGAAAGACAGAGGAGCCAGACAGCAGGGGTGCACCGGACTCTCCTACCCCCGGCAGCAGCAGTAACAACAACAAGTGATTTCTGCTGATGTTTGCACAGTGGGAGCATACCTGTTTCTGTCACAGTGGGGGCATATGTAGCACAGTGATGGCATTCCTGGCACAATGTGAGACATACCTGGCACAGTTGAGGACATACTTGGCACAGTGGGGGACATACCTGTTTCTAGCACAGTTGGGGCATATGTGGCACAGTGGGGGGACATACCTGGCACAGTGGGGGACATACTTGGCACAGAGGGGGACATACCTGTTTCTGGCACAGTGGGGGCATATGTGGCACAGTGGGGGATATACCTGGCACAGTGGGGGCATATGTGGCACAGTGGGGGCATATGTAGCACAGTGAGTGCATTCCTGGCACAGTGGGGGTATATGTGGCACAGTGGTGGCATATGTGACACAGAGGGGGACATACCTGGCACATTGGAGGACATGCCTGGCACAGTGGGGGAATACCTGTTTCTGGGACAGTGGGGGCATATGTGGCACAGTGGGGGTATATGTGGCACAGTGGGGGACATACCTGGCACAGTGGGGGACATTCCTGGCACAGTGGGGGCATACCTGTTTCTGGGACAGTGGGGGCATATGTGGCACAGTAGGGGAATATGTAGCACAGTGAGGGCATACCTGGCACAGGGTGGGCATACCTGGCACAGTGTGGGCATACCTGGCACTGTGGGGGCATATCTGTTTCTGGCACAGTGGGGGCATATCTGGCACCATGGGAGCATATGTGTATCTGGCACTATAGGGGACATATGTGTATATGGCAATATTGGGGGCATATGTGTATCTAGCACTATTTTAGCATATGTCTATCTGGCACTGCACTGCACTATTGGGTGCATACGCATACCCCCATTTTCGTTGGACACACCCCATGTGGCTACACCCATTTTTTGGGCGCGCACACAAAGTACGATGTGTCGCATAAATAATGTGTCAGGGGCATTAAAGTGTTTGGCATAATGTGTAAAGGATATTATTTGGTTATTAGGCAGATTTTTTTTTTTTTTTTTTAAATGTTAGTAGCTTTTCGATTTCGAGTTTATTTTGCCACGAGTAGCTCACACCCCAAAAAAGGTTGGAGACCACTGTTCTAAACTATGCTTCCCATAGTCCCATTACCCCACCACTAGAGCGAGAAATCAGAGCTGGCAGATGCTCTCTGCTACAGAATGCAGCAGCAGTAGAAGCCTCAGCTAAAGGGGTTGGGATCATTTGGTCTACAGCATTACGGTCAACAGTCATTAGATCGACACCATTAGGTCAACATGGGAAAAGGTCGACACCATTAGGTCGACATGGGAAAAGGTCGACATGGGTCTAGGTGGAAAGGTCATTAGTTCGAAAGGTCATTAGTTTGACAGGTCATTAGTTCGACATTGTGTAGGTCGACAGTCAAAAGGTCAACATGGGGTTTTTCACAGTTTTTTTTACCTGAATATCAACACAGTTGACATGGATACAGTTTAATGTGCACTGCACCCCCTCGCATCGCTCGCTGCGCTCGTAATGCGGTGGGCACGGTGCCTCGCTACGCTTGGCACACTATTTTGTTCTCCCACCACGCCCTAGTGGATGGTAGGGCATGAAATACCACCTGTTGGCAAATGACGGCTCAAAAATCAGTGAAAAACCCCATGTCGACCTTTTGAATGTCGACCTAGACAATGTCGAACTAATGACCTGTCGAACTAATGACCTTTCGACCTAGAACCATGTCGACCTAGACCCATGTTGTCCTAATGGTGTCGACCTAATGACTGTCGACCATAATGCTGTAGACCAGGGGTGTCCAACCTTTCACCTTCCCGGGGCCACATTAGAAGTTGAAAATTTGGTTTGGGCCGCACATAAAATAAAATAACAGTAACGATACCTGATCATCCAAAAAAACATAGAAAACATAGTTAACATATTAAACTTACTTGGAAATGAAGTTAGTGAGATGTTTCTCAGCCACCAATGCATCCAGATTTGCTTCGATGGAACTTGCTGCAATTCTCAGCGAGTGCTCAAGGTGCTCATCAGATATTTTGGTTCTAGTTTTATTCTTTGTGTGCTTCATCCTTGAAAATAGCTGCTCACAAATGTAGGTGCTACCAAATAGCGATGACATGAATAAGGCATGATTGTGAAGTGCAGGATATTTTTCTATATATTCTTTGTGAATTGCTGCACTCATCCCCTGTGTCAACAGCTGTGGTGAGTGATCACTACAGGGGGCATTATGAATATAAGTGGCATTACCAGATGGCATTATATTCATAATGCCCCCTGGTAATGCCACTTATATTCATAATGCCCCCTGGTAATGCCACTTATATTCATAATGCCACCTGGTAATGCCACTTATATTCATAATGCCCCCTGGTAATGCCACTTATATTCATAATTCCACCTGGTAATGCCACTTACATTCATAATGCCCCCTGGTAATGCCACTTATATTCATAATGTCCCCTGGTAATGCCACTTATATTCATAGTGCCCCCTGGTAATGCCACTTATATTCATAATGCCCCCTGGTAATGCCACTTATATTCATAATGCCCCCTGGTAATGCCACTTATATTCATAATGCCACCTGGTAATGCCACTTATATTCATAATGCCCCCTGGTAATGCCACTTATATTCATAATGTCCCCTGGTAATGCCACTTATATTCATAGTGCCCCCTGGTAATGCCACTTATATTCATAGTGCCCCCTGGTAATGCCACTTATATTCATAATGCCCCCTGGTAATGCCACTTATATTCATAATGCCCCCTGGTAATGCCACTTATATTCATAATGCCCCCTGGTAATGCCACTTATATTCATAATGCCACCTGGTAATGCCACTTATATTCATAATGCCCCCTGGTAATGCCACTTATATTCATAATGCCACCTGGTAATGCCACTTATATTCATAGTGCCCCCTGGTAATGCCACTTATATTCATAGTGCCCAGGGGCGTAGCTAAGGGTTCATGGGCCCTGGTGCGAAAGGTCAGCTTGGGGCCCCCCTACATACAACAAAATTAAAATCTCTGTCTGTTTATATTTTAATACATCAAGTATATTATGTTAATAATAGAACTAACATTTAAACATAGGATAGCAGTTTATTTAAATAAAATATTAAAAGAACAAAGATGATAAAACTGGAGAGGCCCAGGTTACTGGAAGCTCAGATGGTGGCAGACCTAGGAGCAGTAAGAATGTTTGTTGTTAGGAGTGGTAATAGTAGTATTGTAAAGTGCTCCTTTTAATATATATAACATATAACCTGTAGTGTTACTTATAAACAAGCAAAACAGAATGCATAATCTCACATCAAATAAATAAAGCTGTGTTATATAATGGTGGAGTTTACATGATCCCACATAATTAGCACATCTGCACATTTATATCTACGTGTATGGTAGAATAGTTGACCGGATATACTTTAATAAGAAAGCTCAGATTGGGAAAAATCAGCGGAGGGGTAAAAATGTATGCGAAAAGCAGCATAAAAACTAATTTACAACAAAATATTTAATAAAAAAAACTGAGGTCCTTTGAGTGACCATAGAAACGGGGATCAATGACATAATTCACACTGGGGTGGTCTTTAAACCACCATGCCAGGGAGAATAACAGGACAGGAACCTTTTGCAGGATGTCACTTTATTTACTTTAAAAGGAGAGGTTATAATCATGGAGACTTTTATTTACCTGAGGTATTACCTTGAGGTGTCTGTTACCAGTTCTGCTAAAAGTGGTGACTTTATTATGTGCCCGATTCAGGTTGGTTCGCCTTGCCAAGCTGCGGACATCGCAACTTACCGAGGCAGCTCCTGAGATGCCGTCCTTAGCCCCACCGAACGTCCTACGCCCCCCCCGGGAGGGTACGTGCCAGAGCCGCGTGACGTCAGCGCGACGCACGCTGGCCGGGCCCGCAAAGCACCACTGGGAACGGGTGCTGTTCACTACCCTCATCCAGGACGGCCGGACAGTGGCGGGGGTTGGGCCCCCCTGGCTCAGGGGCCCGGTCGCAGGTGCGACCGCTGCGACCCCTGTAGCTACACCACTGATAGTGCCCCCTGGTAATGCCACTTATATTCATAATGCCCCCTGGTAATGCCACTTATATTCATAATGCCCCCTGGTAATGCCACTTATATTCATAATGCCCCCTGGTAATGCCACTTATATTCATAATGCCACCTGGTAATGCCACTTATATTCATAATGCCCCCTGGTAATGCCACTTATATTCATAATGTCCCCTGGTAATGCCACTTATATTCATAGTGCCCCCTGGTAATGCCACTTATATTCATAATGCCCCCTGGTAATGCCACTTATATTCATAATGCCCCCTGGTAATGCCACTTATATTCATAATGCCACCTGGTAATGCCACTTATATTCATAATGCCCCCAGGTAATGCCACTTATATTCATAATGCCCCCTGGTAATGCCACTTATATTCATAATGTCCCCTGGTAATGCCACATATATTTATAGTGCCCCCTGGTAATGCCACTTATATTCATAATGCCCCCTGGTAATGCCACTTATATTCATAATGCGCCCTGGTAATGCCACTTATATTCATAATGCCACCTGGTAATGCCACTTATATTCATAATGTCCCCTGGTAATGCCACTTATATTCATAATGCCACCTGGTAATGCCACTTATATTTATAATGCCCCCTGGTAATGCCACTTATGTTCATAATGTCCCCTGGTAATGCCACTTATATTCATAGTGCCCCTGGTAATGCCACTTATATTCATAATGCCCCCTGGTAATGCCACTTATATTCATAATGCCCCCTGGTAATGCCACTTATATTCATAATGCCCCCTGGTAATGCCACTTATGAATATAATGCCCCCTGGTAATGCCACTATATGAATATAATGCCCCCTGGTAATGCCACTTATATTCATAATGCCCCCTGTAGTGATCACTCACCACAGCTGTTGACACAGGGGATGAGTGCAGCAATTCACAAAGACACTGATGGTAGTGGGGGTATGAGAAGGCACCGCTGGCCTGGCTGCCTGCTCCTGCCGCCGCCGCCACCCATCAGATCATCATCCAGCCCTGCGCGCTGCTGGGATGGATCATGTGGGGGAAGCGCCAGCTCAGACGTCCTTCGGACCGCGGGAGCAGCTGAGTGGGAGTGAGTTTGGGAGAACTCGATGCTGGCCGCGGCCATCTTTACTTTGGGCACAGTGCCGCGGCCAGCACGGAAACGCTGCTGCGGGCGGACCAGGTAGTTGTCCTAAATATATTATACTTAGAATTTCTTAAAATGCACTGGGTCGCATTACTACCCGACCTGGGCCGCATGCGGCCCGCTGGCCGCGGGTTGGACAAGCCTGCTGTAGACCAAATGACCGCATAACCAGCTAAAGAGGAGCAGCATTAATGAAGAGCACAGTTGTCCAGGCTGACACAGTCATCTACAAGGCAATCACTGCACAAGACTCTGACAGACTGTAAGCTGCTGGGGCAACCACCAATCAGCTGTCCAAACTTTTAAAAAGAATGTGTGGAATGAGAAATATTAAGCCATTAGATACCACTAATCTACACTAAATACTAACAATTAGATATGGTAAATACAGAGTTAGGTAAAATATATAGGTCACAAGGCAATCATTTATAATTTATTGCATGTATTATAGTATTATACTTGTGTTGACTAACCAGAAAAAGAATGCTCTGCTACTCAGTAATAGATTCAACACTGCTGGGGCAGATTTATTAAGCTTGGTGAAGTGAGAGAGTGGCTGGTGATAATGAACCAGCCAATCAGCTCCTAACTGTCATTCTTCAAACCCAGGGGTAGATGTATGCAATTTTGGGTACTCTTTACCTAGCAGGGCGCCCACGATGTCCATCGCGGTCATCGGGGGTAAAAAATCGCGGGCATCGCGGCCATCGCATGCACTAAAAAACCGGGTGCGACGCGATGCCCGCGATGCCAGCGATTTCCCATAGGGATCAATGTTAAAAGTGTGATTGGACGCGATTTTACTGTTCAATGCCTCAATGCCCGCGATTTTTCCATAGGAAACAATGTTAAATGGGCCACAGAGCCCTAATAGTCCCCCTGAAGTCTGAAATGGCCCCCACAATTGTTAACGCCACCCCACGATCAACGTGAACCTGAAGCGTGGCGAGCGCAGCGAGCCCGCGCGGGGCGGCGGTACGCGTCCTCCGACCTTTTCATACCCCCACTATCCACGTCGGCGTGGAGTTGAGAATAGAATAGTGTGGCGAGCGCAGCGAGCCACCGAGCCTGAAGCGTGGCGAGCGCAGCGAGCCCCGCGAGGGGACGCGGATACCTGTGAAGCCCGCGAAGGGACGCGTTTACCTGTGGAAAAATCGCGGGCATTGAGGCATTGAACAGTAAAATCGCGTCCAATCACACTTTTAACATTGTTCCCTATGGGAAATCGCGGGCATCGCGGCCATCGCGTCGCACCCGTTTTTTAGTGCATTTGATGGCCGCGATGCCCGCGATGGGCGCCGTGCTAGGTAAAGAGTACCCAATTTTGTTAAGTGCTAGTAAAAGGTGTGTTTTGTTTATTGAGGTAACACTGGAACACAACCAGGAGACCTGATACTCTGGTGCCAGTATAGTGCACAGAGTGATATTGTACAATACAGATTTGGCACCAGACTAAAGCCCCATACACATTACCCGACAGGGCCGCGGCCGATATAGTTAACCATATTAATTGCAGTCAGCCAAAATTGCCGGTACACACTGAATGGTATCGGCCAGTGATGTCATTAGGATCAACGGAACATGGGGGTCGTTTGGCGATATTGTCAAATTGACCTGCATGTTCGGTAGATATCAATCATCATTAATGTCACATAAGAGCGCACATCGTTAATGATATTGAGTGTTCACAATATCACTCAGAGGACCCTTTCTGAGTGATATTGTTAACAATATCGCCTAGTGTGTATGGGGTTTAACATCAAACATAAACAGCAGTAATAAAACAGTGTGCAGAACAGTATACTCCCACTAGAGGGTGCTCCGGCAACAGAATCTGACAGCCAAAGAACCAGCACACTGCTTAATTGGTGAAAAGTACACATGTAATTAGCTTAAATGATATATACATGCAAAGTGTGAGACCTAATCTTCCCAGAAGAATACAGACTATGGGGGCTGATCCTATTAGGTGATGATGATTCACCCTACGGCAGACTGAATTCGCTTAAAAGCTCTCGCACCTCCATAGGGTTGCGATCAATTTTAAGCAAATTTGGCCCAACAAAGAGCGGCTTAATTCGGGTACTGTTTTCAGCATTTTTTTTTTCCAACATGTTTTTTATTGAATCTCATAGAATAGAACAATATTACAGTATATCCAAATGTGGATAATGACATTACAATAGTAACAATGAGAATCCAAAACATTTTCTAACATTTTCTATAACATTGCTATAATACTTCACTATATGAGTGTGATGAGGAACATTCTCCCGAGACATTTTTAAATGTACAGTCCTAAGGCAGTTCTGTCAATAATGCTCAGCCAGTAATCCTGGGAGAGGCCTCCCTTTTATAAAACCGGTTATATTGCTGGATCAGCATAGTGATCAACATAACAAAACACATAAAAAGAGAGAAGAAAAAAAAAAAAAAAGATAAAAAAGAGAGAATATATCGTCCACAAACAGTGGCAAGTAAACAAATAAATGAGTAATTTGGTCCTACCCTAACATGTTAGGTGGTCGATAAAATTAACCAAAGTGCCTGTCCAGCAGTCGTCCCGGACCGCCGACCCATCCATGGAGAGATCCAATCGATGAAGAAGTTATGAGGAGAAGAAGAGTTGAGGATTTAAAGTATAATAGAGGGTGAAGGAGTGGGGGAGAAGAGAGGGAGAATGCGTATAGACTAGTGTAAGGGGATTTGAATTAATGGTCAATGACAACGGGTGGAGCGTTTTGTAATTGTTGTAAAGAATACCAGGATGTGTTTTGAAAGCAGCCTTGAATGGCCTGTTTAGTACGGGAGGGGAGGGTTTGTATAAATCTGCTCCAGCTAGCAAACAGTTTAGGGGTGAGGAGTTCCTTATGTAGTGAGGTCTCCAGCCAGTCCATCGTGAATAGGAACAGAAGGCGTGAGGTAGCCATCTCTACTGACGGGGACAAAGGTTGTATCCACTGCTGTAAGATTGCTTTTTTGCCTACCGCTGAGAGGAGTATAAGCAGTTTCTTGTCATTTTTAGGTATATTAGGTTGATCAGCTATGTGACCAAATATAGCCCAGGAATCAGTGCATCTAAACGATAATTTAAGTGTATTTGTAGCATAGTCGTGCAATGCGTGCCAGAATACCTGTATTTGGGGGCATTGGGCATGGCATTTGGAGCAGACTGACCTTTCAGTTGTGCCCATTAGGTAGCAGCGTTTGGGCGAGAGATAGGCTCTATGAAAAATTTTATAAATCATCTATTAGTATGAGCTGGCTGTGACTAGCTTAAGATTAATGAGGAAGGTGTCTAATATAGTTTCAGAGTCCAAAGAGGAGGACTGTGAGGCCCACTTAGTAAGCGCCGGTAGGTCAGTCTCGGTGTCCAGCTCTGGACGTATACGTCTGTATATGGTGGAGACAGAGTGAGTTTGGGTGCGGATCACCGAATCTAATGGGTTTGTGATGTCTTGGGGTTGGAGTTTGGCCAGGACAGACCTGAGGTAATGAGTGGCTTGAGTGTATGAAAAGGCTTGGCTAGGCAAGAGTTTGTATCTTTGTGTCGCTTCCTCGAACGTGAGTGGGGTATTAGAGGTGTTGAGCAGATGTTTTAGACACGAAATTCCCTGAGATCGCCAGGCCACGAAAGGTGATCTAGCGTCTCCCTTCTGAAACTCCAAGTTACCAACTAGCGGGAGAGACAGGGAATAATAATGCTTTAAGCCTAGCGACTTTCTCGCACGTCTCCAGGCATATATGGTAGACGCTAACAAGGGGTTGTCGAATTGAGGGCCATTTAACTGCGATGGGCGTGCATGTAGGAGAAAGCTAAGCGAGAGGGGGGCACTTAGCTGTGAATCTAGGGCTGCGTCAGTGAAAATGGCAGTGTCATTTATCGAGTCTACCGCAAAGCGGAGGATGCATGCTAGGTTATAATACTTTATGTTAGGCAGATTAAGGCCACCTCTTTGGGTTGTCTGCATTAACTTATAAATACTGATTCTAGGTCTTTTAGAATTCCATATAAATTTGGTGAGCATAGAGTGGAGGGAGGATATGTCTGTTTTAGAAAGCAGAACTGGCGTCATCTGCATCACATAAAGTAGTTTCGGAAAGCTGGCCATTTTGAATAGGTTGCACCTGGCTAGCAAGTTTAGTGGTAAGTTTTGCCACAGGTTAAATTCCGTTTGAATTTTATGAATAACTGGGGTGATGTTGTACATATATAAATTATGAGGATGGGGAGGTAACGCTATGCCTAAATATGTAATGTATGTTGTGGCCCATTTGAAGGTAAATGGAGTGGTCCAATCAGATCTGACCTGGCCAAAAATGGCCAGTGCTCCTGATTTGATAAAATTAATGGAAAAGCCAGCAAATGAAGAGAAACGTGTAATGACGTCTATGAGATAAGGAATGGAGTGTTTTGGGTTAGATAGGAAAAGGAGAACATCGTCTGCAAATGCGACAACCCTTAGCTCTCTGTTGCCGATTGTTATTCCTGCAAGGTTAGGGGAGGAGATGATATGTCTTATGAGTGGTTCAAGTGCTAGATTAAAAAGCAAGGGTGAAAGGGGGCAGCCCTGTCTCGTACCTCTTTCGAGGCGAAAGGACGGGGAGGCTATGCCATTGACCATCACCTGGGCTGTTGGAGAGGTGTACATCGCTTGAATCAGTCCCCTGAAGGGCCCTCCGAAGTGTTGTCTGGAGAGTATGTCATGTAAATGTGTCCAAGAAATCTTATCGAAAGCCTTTTCGGCATCTAGATTGATAAGAATATTGTTTTGGAGGTTGTGAAGTCGGGTGTGCGTTATTGCTGCTATGGCCGCACGAACGCCCATTACCGATTGTCTACCCTTCACAAATCCCAACTGGGCTGGCGAGATCAGGCGAGGCAAACATTTTTGTAGGCGGTTAGCCATCAATTTAGTTAAGATTTTAAAGTCTTGATTCAAAAGGGAGATTGGGTGATATGAGCCCATTAAGGTGGGGTCCTTTCCTGGTTTTAGTAAGACTATGGGCAGGATGTACTAACGGGAAAATGTGGTAAAACACCCGTTTTACCGCATTTTCCTATGTATCAATACCCGTCCGCCCCGTTTTCGCAAGGGAGGGTATGATACCCTAAGAAGCCTATGGGCTTCTTTTTCCGCCCGCCGTCTGACGTCCGCGCGCCCACCCCCTCCCATCCTCCTTTAACCTCCTCCTCCCCCTGGTGTCACAGCCGGCAGGACATCCGGCTTCAGGGGGGAGGAGGAGACACAGGGGGACGCTGGCAGCCGCCGGGAGGTGACGGAGACCCCCGCAGCCCACATCACAGGTATCGCGGGGGTCTCCGTTACCGCAGCCCGATGCTGGCCGCATATGTTAGTACATATGCGGTAGCATCGCGGCGGCTGCCGTGCGAAGGGCGGAGATGTATGTTGATACATCCCGCCCTATGATTCTAGCTTCGTTGAATCTGAGTGGTAGTTCCCCCGTGGTAATTATGTGATTATATAGTCGAGTAAGGGTTGGTGCTATGTCTCCTTTTAATAATTTATAAAATTCTGCTCCGTACCCATCTGGGCCAGGGCTTTTGCCATTAGGTAGAGCTTTAATGGTGTCTATCACCTCCTCCTCTGTGACTAGACAGTCTAGGAGGTCCCTTTCCTCTTGGGTCAGCGTTGGCAGTTCTGTTTCCGCTAGGAATGCCTCACTGGCATGTGTGTCGAACGGTTCCTGTGAGTAGAGGGATCCATAGAATTTAGAGAATTCGCTGCAAATTTGGTTAGGGTCAGCAATAAGGACACCGGAGTTATTGATAGTCTTAACCCATGTGCGGGACTGGGGGCCCTTCATCAGGTTAGCTAGTAGTTTCCCTGATTTATTGCCAAATCTATGTAATTTATTGCGATAGTAATTGTGTGAGGATTGGGCCTGTTCAGTGAGGAAGGTATCATATATTTGTTTTGCGGACAGATAGTTCTCTCTGTTGTCAGGGGTGTCTTGTCCCTTATATATGTTGTAGGACAAGGTTAAAGCAGTGCTGAGGGTGTGTAGTTGGGTTGTAAATGAATGTATGACATAATATTCCCCCTAAGAACCACCTTTGATGCTGTCCAATATATATGATAATTATCTGCCTGAGCCGAATTGTCAGTGACAAAATCGGACCAGGCACGTTTAATATGTAAGAGGAAGTCTTCGGAGTGAAATAGATGTGCAGGGAACCGCCAGCATTTAGTGTACAGTTGGGGCATATTTAGTTGGATGGTAAGTAATATAGGTGCATGGTCAGATATTATTATATCATTTATGGCCGTGTGTGTAACTTTAGAGAGAAGGTGATAGGAAAGAAAGAGATAATCTATTCTGGAGTGTGTTGAGTGTGGGTGTGAGTAGAACGTATAGTCCTGTTGAAGGGGGTGAAATATGCGCCATGGGTCACTGATGCCTAGTTGTGAGCATAGAGGAGAGAGAAGGGTAGGGGAGGTTTGGGATCTGCCAGTACTCACCCCGGATCTGTCCATGGATGGGTCGACAACTGTGTTGAGGTCTCCACCTAAAATGAGGTTGGTATACCCCCAGGACAGCAACTTCTGTAGTAACATAGCAAAAAAGGATGCATCAGGGTTAGTTGGAGCATATACATTTAGCATTGTATATTGAGTATTATCTAAAAGCATATCAAGGAGGATGAATCTGCCTTCTGGGTCTATAAACCGTCTGGTTATAGAGTATCTAAGGTCCCTGTTAAGTAAGATAGCCACTCCCCTAATCTTGTTCGTAAAGGATGCCGAAATGCATTCCCCTAGCCATGGGGCCTTGAGAGAAGGATGGGATCCCTCCACCCAGTGGAATTCTTGCAAAAAGACAATATGGGGCTTTAAACGGTTAAGGTGAGATAGGACTTTTTTGCGTTTAACGGGGTGGTTGAGGCCTTCAACATTCCAAGAGACTATATTAAAAGTGAGAAGTGTGGAGTCTTCTCCTGTTGTATTTAAAGATGGTAACTGACTGGTTGTATCAGCCAATTCCCGCTGGGAGGATCATTGTGAAATAGAATATTTTCAAAAAGAGGGGCCCCTCTCTGTCCAAGCGAGCAGAGGGGGGTGAGCCCATAGTGGGACGGGGTCCGTTAAAAGGACGGGCAGGCACATAACATAACATCAAAACATGTGAAAGAATCAAGAGAATCATAGGTCTAAGCCTATCGAATGCCTAACGGCTATATCAGTACATTCCAAAGAGATTAAGAGCACAAATTGCAACATATGTTTGCAGCAGTGGAGCACAAAAGCAAACATCAGCGGGCCCTCAAGTGTCCGGGGACGCCAGACCTCCCAGTCAAGTGTCTGGGATTGAAAAATGAGCCCTGGCTTTTGCAGGGTCATCAAAAAAGAGAGTCTGGCCATCCCCAAACACACGGAAGTGAGCCGGGTACAGCAATGAGAATTTAATTTTAGAATCAATTAAATGCTTGCATATAGGGGCAAAGTCCCTGCGTTTGGAGGCCACCATGTTGGAAAAGTCCTGGAAGATGAGGAGACGATCACCCTTGTATGTGATGCTGTCCGTTTTCCGATAATGTTCCAGGACCTTTACTTTATCTGCATAATTTAGAATACGCATGATGACTGGCCTTGGTCTGCCATTGGGGTTAGGTCGATCTGGGCCGATTCTGTGTGCCCTCTCAATTGCCAAGGGTGTCCCTTTTAAGTCCAGTGCTAATTGCTCTGGAATCCAGGAAGCAAGAAGATCCATAAGCTCATGTCCCTTGATTGATTCCGGTATGCCCACCACCCTCAGGTTATTACGACGATTTCGGTTCTCCAAATCGTCCAATTTTTCAGATAAGGTAAGTATTTCCTTGGAGTGAGTGGCCACTGTGAGCTGTGCGGCCTGGAGGTCATCTTCAAGGGATGAGATTCTCTGTTCGGCAGTGTCTAGGCGTTGGGAGTGTTGAGTGAGTTGGGCCAAAGTGGAGTCAATGGAGGTCTTGAGTCCCGCCAGCTTTTCATCTAGCATTGGGCCTATAACGGCCGCGATGTCTGCTGGTTTCATTTTAGAAGATCTAGGTATGCTTGTGGCTTTCCTTTTGTTTTGAGATGCTAGACGGGTGACGGAGCGGTCAGAATCTGATGAATAGCCACACTGAGAATCAGTATGCAGGATGCGGGAGGAGCCTGTAGAGGACATTGAATAAGGCACTAGGAATTTTTCCATACACCCCCTCCGGCAGATATGGGCGACTGATACTGGCCAAAGCAGGGATGGATAAGTGAAGTGTTGCGGGTGTGCTCAGCTGAAGAAAGCAGGTTACATTTCACTGAGGGGAATTATTCATAAAGAGATGCAGCAGGTGGCCGCCTTGGCATCCGAGGCCAAGAGTGGTTCAATCACATTCTAAAACAGCAAAGGCATAGAAACAACATGGAAGTAAGCGGTGTAGTCAGCCATGGTAGGCCAAATCTTTCACGGACAATGTTTATGACATCAACTTGCATACACAGCTCTTCTCCCAGCACAGGGAGAGTGATAGAGTAGAATAAGCCGTGTAAAGTGAGGGGTGGCAGCCACACTATAACGTAGCGTTTAGTAGATCTATGGCATAGTTCTGTAGCAGGAGAGTAGTTACAGCAGGAGATTATATGCCGGCAATGAGGGTCTCAGCCCAGCAGGGGAGATACTGCAGGGATGCAGGTAGTCTGGTATGCAATGATAATGAGCATCCAGATGGGTATTCAGCAATGCCTATGCTTACAATGGTAGTGTACAGTGCAGGGTTATAGATGTTACAGGGGGCAGAATGCAGAGCCACACACGGGGCCCGAATGCAGTGCAGGCTGCTGAGGTACCTGTGGCTAAGATGGCCGCCGCTGGTTCCTTTCTCCTTCACCTCCTGTCTTCCTCCCCAGCGTCCAGCGCAGGGGGACCGGAGGGTCAGATCAGGCTGTTGTTGTGGTTATTCAGGGCAGGCAGGCTGATGTGTGGATGTTATGACTGCCGCGGCCACCGCAGTGTGTCCGCATCCAGCCGCCTGCACGTGATGCCGCCTCAGCCCCCTGCTTCAGTGTATCAGCCTGGCGTTCTGTCGGGTCAGCGTGTGGGGTGTTTTGTCCGGCTTACCGGGTCTCTGGGTGAGCGATCGTTGCTGGGCAAGTGTTGCTAGGTCTCTCCTCCTTCACCGCCGCTGCCACGGGGTCTGTACGGCGCCGCTCCGTTCCGGCCGCTGCTGTCTTCAAAATCGAGGCCCCGGCTTTAGCCCTGTAGTAAGGCCGCAACCTGCAGGAGCACTTAGAAGTGCTCCCCGGCTCTGCGGCGTGGCTTCACGGGCGTCTGGGCACAAACGGGCAGGCAGAGGGTCAGGGTAGGAGGCAGATAAAGAGGGATTAAGGGGTATTTGGGGTAGATTTGGGTGCTAGGGCTGAGGAGCTGATATGGCGTGCGTCCTCTCTGTTCGGCTGCCAAGCCACTCCCCTGTTTTCAGCATTTAAACGACCCCCAAATGGCACCTTGCACCCTTCAGCGCTAATAGGATCGACCCCTATGATGGAAAACTAATATAGGGCGGTTTGTGTGTCAATCTGAAACTGTGGTCTGATGTCCAAACTCTGTATTTACTATTCAGCAATGTTTCCCTATATATTTTTCTCTTTTTTTGGGGGGGAGGGGGGGTGTTTAATTCTCAAACCGGAAAGCAGTTAAAAGGTCTACAGTGTCTACGTAGACAGTGAATAGGTCGACACCAAACGGTCAACACAGGCAAAAGGTCGACATACACTTGGTTGACATTGACAAAAGTTTGACATGCAATTGGTTGACTTTGACAAAAAGTTGACTGAAGTAACAGGTTGACATGAAACTGATCGACAATTGTAAAGGTCTACATGAGTTTTTTTGAGCTGACATGTGGCGATGGGCGGTATTTCATGCCCTACTAACCACTAGGGTATGGAGCAAGGCACCATGCCTGAAGCATGCGGGGGGACGTGGTACACTTTGCCGGTGTCCATGTTGACATTCTGGGTGAAACAAAAGTGAAAAACTCAAGTTGACCTTTTGACTGTCAACCTTCCCATTGTCGACCTAATGCTTGTGTCGGCCTTCCAACCCTGTCGACCTTCAGTGGTCGACCTAATAACCCATACCCCAGTGGGCCAGGCACTGGAGAGCAGCTCTGACAGGGAGATGCACCTGGGAGCACAGAGATGGTAGGAAAGCAGGAGGAGTTCGCAGTCCCAACTTGGTGAGTGTCTGTGTCTATGTGTATGCTGGCACTGATGTGTGTGTGCGCGTGCTATTATTTGCTTATCTTTATTGAGAAAGTTACAGGCAATTCATAAGTTAATATTACATAGTACTGTATACCTGCCTAATAATACCACATGGTATATTATATAGTATCTGTTACTATCATATCTGGTAAATTGATTTAATGGGCATGACGGTGTGGCATAGGGGCCAGATGTACTAAGCTTGAAAAGCAGTGGTGTAGCTAGGTGCCACGGCGCCCGGAGCAAGGGCATGTTTCGCGCCCCCCCCCCCCCCCCCCAAAAAAAAAAATTTGAAGTAGGTGAGGCTAATGCGCAGTGAAAAGTGGGCGTGGCCCAACATTATACCACACACCATAATGCTCAAGCATAGTAGTGGTGTGGAGCAGGGAATGAGTGATAGGGAGGGTGGGAGTGATAGTGCGGAGCAGGGAGGGAGAGGAGAGGGTGCCTGGGTTTGAGAGAGAAAGAGAAGAGGGGGTACAGAGATAAAGAATCATGGATAGAGAGAGACGGGTGGATGAGAGAAGTGGTTAAATGAAGTGGGGTGAGATAGGGTGTCAGGAATAGGGGGGCCTTATCAGGGCAGATGGAAAGAGAGGGGTGAGAGAAAGGGAAGAAAGAAAGGAGGGGGGACGAGAGATGGTGTCTCATGATAGAGAGAGAGAGGGGTGAGAGGTTGTAAGGAAATGAGAGAAAGGGGGATAAGAGAGAGGGGGGTCAGATACAGAGAAAGAGAGAGGGGTAAGAGGGGAGATCAAAGCTAGAGAAGAGGTGAGAAAGAGAGGGATCAGGTACAGAGAGGGGGGTCCGACTCAGGTAGAAAGAGGTGAGAGAGCGGGGAGGGGCAGGCAAAGAGAGAGATGAGTGAGAGAGAGCAAGTCAGGCAGAGAGAGACAGTGAGAGGGGGGTTAGCCAGAGGGGAGGTTGGGGAACTTCCTTGTGTCAAGCGCTGCTGCCATCATGGTGGCAGGATCTCGGAACAGGGCAGTCCGATGGGGAGTTGCTGCTTAGCTACATTTGCCTGGGGTGGCAGCAGGCAGTGCCTGGGTTATGTGGCACACAGTGGTGACCGTGATGGGGGAGGGGAGAAGATGTGAGACAGCCGCAGGGTGTCAGACTGATGCTTTTTGGGCTCTGACAAAAAATACAAATAACAAAAATCAGTGCTTGAAGAAAGTGCAGCACTGAATACACTCCAAAAATTCACATATACATGCTCCCATATATGCACATCCCCCCCCCATATAAACGTATATATGCTCCTTCCTGCACATATACACATACCCCTCCCCAATTAATTTATACATCCATGCTACCATAATATCAGCCGGGGTACCTCCATGGAGCTGTGCTCTGTGTCATCAGTAAGGTGTGCTCGGTTTCCTGCACTAAGTAGTGCAGGAAAGGTGATACACAGGGGATGAGGAAGTTGTGGTCAGGGGCTAAGGAGCCCTGCCCCTGCAGCTACTACCAGCGGGCTGGGTGAACAGGTAAAAACACAGAAGGGAGAGCAGGGCAAATGGGGACCTCCAGCTACGCTAATGTACCTCTAGCGCCGCGCGGCTGCAGCTGGTTTGCTGGTAGAGCAGCAGCCTCATCTGTTTGACACGCACTCTCGTCTGGCGGCGAGTGATGGGGAGAGGGAGGCTCGGAATACCTGCTCCGGCTTGAGCATTGAAAGAGCAGAAGTGCTCCTTCAGGGCGCACAGCCTCCGTTGTCTCCCGGATTTCCACCACTACTGGATACACAGGGAGTCCGGGCATGCAGTGTTGTAGCTAGGCGCTGTATGATATCCGGGAGACGTGTACCGTTACTGTGCCAGTGGTGCTATTTAAAATTCACATCTCCCGCTGGACCGCGCTAGCCAATAGGCGCTCGCGGTCCAGCAGCCGCCAGTTGATTGGCTGCTGGACCGCAAGCGCCTATTGGCTAGCGGTCCACCGGGAGACGTGAATTTTAAATTGCAGCACGTCTTCCGGACAGTGAGTGGACACAGCGGGGAGCAGGGACAGAGCGGGCGAGCAGGTGGTGCAGGCACGGCTCCGGCGCCATGTTATCTTCCTGCGCCCGGAGCTGGTGCTCCACCGGCACCACCCTCGCTACGCCTCTGTTGAAAAGTGATAAAAAGGAGAGTGATAAACCACCAGCCAATCAGCTCGCAACTGCCATGTCACAGACTGTGTTTGAAAAATGACAGGTAGGAGCTGATTGGTTGGTTGTTTATCACTCTCCATTTTATCACATTTCAGGCTTAATACATCTCGCCCATAATGTGTAATGGGCATGATGCTGTGGTGCATAATGTGTAATGGGCATGATGATGTGGGGCAAAATGTGTAGTGGGCAGGATGGTGAGGGGCATAACGTGTAATAGGCATTATGGTGTGGGGCAAAATGTGTAATAGGCATTTCGGTGTGTGGCATAACGTGTAATGTGAATTACGGTGTGTTGCATATTATCTCTAATGAGCATGTGAGGCTACACACCCTATTTGGAATGGGCCCGCCATAAGTAGGTTCAAATTCTTTCTATTTATTTTTTTAAACTATTGGGGAAGGGCATATTTTTACTGTTCGTACTGGGAGCCAAATTGCCAATAAACAGCCTGTTTGTATTACCAAATGGGGAAGGGACTCCACAAACTTATTTGTCAGGGGGAGCAAAATTTCTAGTTACGCCACTGGGGCTTTAGTACATAGACCATGGGGTATATTCAATTCAATTGATGTCAAAACTGCGGACTTGCCAAAATTACGGCAGTCTTCGACATGAATAGGTCGGAAGGGGTTCCGACCTACCTATTCAGTGCTGGCTGTTTTTTTTTTCCGGCAGGTTGGAATATTTCAACCTGCGGAAAACCAGGTGGATTGACGGAATAGCCGCTAATCCACCTGCTTTTGACGGAAACACAGCCAAAACCAAAAGGTTTTGGCCATGTTTCCGGCAATCTCAATCTGACATGAAGAGATGTCAGATTGAGGCAGGGAAAACAGCACCAGGTGAGCAGCAGCAGCTTACATGGAGCCGTGCTTCTGTCCGCAGCCTCCTGTACCCACCTGGCCCCCACTGCCTCCGGCCAATTGTGCCGCCTCCTGTCATCCAGATTTAGCAGCTGCATTGAATAATGGATGCCGGATCCATTCCGTCAAAAGAATTTCGGAATGGATCCGGCATCAATTGAATATACCCCCCCAACAATGGTTAATGAAAGAATGCTCACTATGCACCGCGCTCTACAGACCCATCCGTCGGATATACTGAAATACTGATTACGGATAGGGATGGCCATCGACCATCGATGATTAGAAATCATTGATTGTTTATGGCCGATGTTAATTAATTTTGACATTGATTGGGGAGATCCAGATGGTTTCCCACCATCGATGTCAGGCTTAACTGATTAGTTTCATTTTTATTTTTTCATTAAGGGGCCGGGACACGGACTATAGCTCCGCCCCCAACACCTGCGAAGCCCCATATTTTGATTGGCCCATAGGCAAATCTCTCAAAGCAAATGTACACCTATATATGTAAAAACATCAATGGTCATCCATTGCATACTTCTACACCATCGATTGTCTGTTGCACTTTTGCCATCGATGGCAAAGGCAACGAAGGCCATCCCTATGCAACGCGCAGCCGCTCCTCTAGGTGGCAGCGTTATCACTGACAGACACTGCTGGTACAATACGTACACTCCCCCACATGTATGTGCTGTGTCTGAGATAACCCGAGCAACATGCTAGGCCCAGTGCTGACATAGGAAAAGCATGTAAGTGATATCACATGATTCTTTCATCTCCCCTGTGCCTGGCGCTGTGCAGAGAGCGGCAGCGTGTCCGGGAAGAGGAAGTCACTAGGAGGAGTCTGCGGTGTTTGCTAGCAGCTGACTCAGGGATGCTGCTTCCTAGCACGGGACACGGCTGACGGAGAGGGAGCATAGGGCTGAGCAGCTGCCGGTCCAACACCAGCAACATGACTGCATGGGGAAGCGACAGCGAAGCGGAGGACCGGAGCCCTCTGCTGGCAGAAGAGGAGGTGGTGCAGCAGCGGGGTAGCATACAGAGATACCCGCCTGCTAAAGGTAAGGCAGTGCAGTATTTAAATTATACTGTACTATACTTCTCATCAGGAAGTGGCTCAGCCAATCCCTGCCCCATGTAATAATAATGCAGTGACACACAGGAGGCGGTACCTGCTGTCACTACAATATCAGCAAAGTAGTGGTGACCATCGAATGGTCCTGGCATAGATGGTCAATGGGTAATCCTTATCACCATCATACAGTAATTATCGATGGTGATGCTTTTGGTGGTGTGAGTGTGATCGGTGCATGTTCAACATGCATTTTTATTTCACCATCTGATAGCTGTCAGTATTCGATGTGGCTGGCCATTGATGGTGAAAGTGAAACCACTTACACTCAGCCTGTGGCCACTGATGTTGTTAGACTTTCCATGGGAAACACTAAAAGAAAGCGCTTAGTAACATGTAAGGGCCAAGGTGTGAATGCAATTGAGGTTGAGTTCATGGCAGATCAAGTACCCTCAGATCTGACTCCCATGTAAGATCTGTGGGTCTGATGCATACTTACACGCTAGTCTTATGGTCATGCATCTGAGCAGCTATCTGTGGTGTTTGTGAATGCACAGAGATTGAATTGCGATTACAGATGCATTAAGGATTAATTTGCAAGTGTTTGACAGGAAGCAGCAGTTTTGTGGGAGTGATGACAAAGCACAGGTATGGTATGGACATTTCTGAGATATCACTTGCAATACCACACATACCGTATAACATAGAAACATAGAATTTGACGGCAGATAAGAACCACTTGGCTCATCTAGTCTGCCCCGTTTTTTAAACATGTTACCTCAAACCATATTTGATCCTTATTTTTTTGTAAGGATATCGATATGCTTATCCCAAGCATGTTTAAATTGTACTACTATAACATATCTCCTTTACCATGCCAGGGCTCGGTGACCATATATCACTCTCTGGGCCAGATGCACTAAGCTTTAGAAGTGATAAAATGCAGCATCAACCCTGCCCTATTATACCCCTTTCAGACAGATAAGTCTGAAAATCCCGGCAAATACACGGCATTTCAAATGCCGTGTCAATTTGCCGGGAGCAGCCTGACCCCCCTTCACACAGAAGAACAAATTACCGGGTTGAAAATTTCTACCCGGTAATTTGCTGAATAACATGGGTATTTCTTCTGTGTGAAAGGGTCAACACGGGTCATAAATCCCGTGTCCTCGACCTTGGTCAATTCCCGGGTCGGAGACACAGGATTTACGACACGGGTGTGCCCTTTCACACAGAAAAAGGACCCGTGTATTTAATGAAATTCCCGGGTGGAACTGCTTCACCCGGGTATTTCATTTTCTGTGTGAAAGGGGTATTAGTCAGGTTTGGTGCTGCAGGACAATTCATGATGTTCATTCCTAACTGTGATCATGGCACAGTTTTAACAGTCACAAATGCAGGCAGGAGGTGGTATGCACGTGTCCTGTATTTGCATTGCTAAGGATCGCATATCATATACCAGTGGTCGCCAACCCGTCGCTCGCGAGCTACCGGTAGCTCGCCTGAGCGAAACGGGTGGCTCGACCACTGCTGCCTGCCCGGTCTGCCCGCCCGCTGTTGCTGCTGGCTTGCGCCGCTATAGCTGCCACCTTGCGTGGCTCTAGCCGCCGCCTTGCCCCGCTACAGCCGCCGTCACCTTCCCCCGCTGTAGTCCTTGTTACGGGGACCAGAGGAGACAGCAGGCGCTAGAAGTCATATTTGACCTCTAGCGTCTGACAGGGAGCACCGCGCTAAGCACTTCCGGGTAACGCTGCAGCGCTGTGTTCCCTGTCAGATGCAAAGTCAAAAATGACTTCTAGCATGGTGTGGGGGAAGAACGGACGGACTCCATAAGCCAGCAGGGGGATGATGGAGCTGAGCTCCGATGCTGCAGCAGCCAGCAGCGAAAAGTTTATTATGAAGAAATTTATTATGGTGCAACTGCCCACTATGCCCATGTGAAGACGGGCATAGTGGAGGGGGCAAGCAGTGACTCCCTTGTCAATCAGCATTAACCCCTGGCAACAAAAATGAACCCATGATAGCAAGCAGGTAATTTACATTTTTTTTATTAGAAGCCTTACTGTGGGACATTGTGTGCAATATGTGTAATGGGCATCATTTGTGTGGCACATGTTTAATGAGCATCAAGGTGTGGGGCATATGTATAAAGGAGCTTCACGTTGTGGGTCATAGGCATAATGGTGCATCACGGTGTGTGGCATATGATTAATGGAGCATCACGGTGAGGCATATGTATAATGGTGCATCACGGTGTGGGGCATTTGTATAATGGAGCATCACGGTGTGGCCTATGTTTAATGGAGTATCACGCTGTGGGGCATTTGTATAACGGAGTATCACGTTGTTGGGCATATGTATAATGGGCATTGTGTGTGTGTGGCATATGTATAATGGAGCATCACGCTGTGGGGCATTTGTATAATGGAGCTTCACATTGTGGCATATGCATAATGGAGCATCACGGTGTGGGGCATTTGTATAATGGAGCATCACGGTGCGGGGCATATTTATAATGGGTATCACGGACTGCACTATTGTGGTCATGTGTATCTGGCACTGCACTATTGAGGGCATATGTGTATCACACCCCCATTTTCCATGGCCGCACCCCATGTGGCTACAGCTCTTAGAGAGCTGACTATGCCCCCATAACAGAAAAAATGGGGGATGTAGCCTCGCAGGAGTTCCACGGTAGTAGCTGAGCCTTCGGCACGCGCAGATGACTTCTCCTCTACCTCCAGTGTTGGGAGGTATGTTTTGGGGCATTGCAGTGTGTGGCATAATGTGTCAGGGGCATTACAGTTTGTGGCATTATGTGTAAAGGGCATTTTTTGGGATATTATGCAGATTTTTAATTTTTTTTTTTAACTTTAGTAGCTCTTCGGGCAGTTTATTTTGTCGCGAGTAGCTCCCGACCCAAAAAAGGTTGGAGACCACTGTCATATACTGATGCGAGCAGCTTAGCATATATTATCTATGCTAAATAAGGGCCATTCAGTTGTTTAAGCCAGCACCTACGCTCTTTCCTGACTACTGCCACTTAAATGCTTGTCGCCACCAGGGCCGCAGAGAGGGGGTACTTGCTGGAGGGCCTGGCGGGTGCCCTGGTCTGACCCCCCTCCTGGGCAACAGCATCACACACCTACAGCATGTGCTGACAGTTAGTAATACAGATGGAGCCGCTTTCATCTGAGCAGCTCCAGGTGCACCGACCGCCAGCCTGTACCAATGGACGTGCGAGCATGGGAGACGTTCGCCCACCCTCTGCCAGCAGCCATTGGATTGTCAGTTTGGAGTAAAAGCTTAATGTTTTGTGACTCATCTCACTCACTCACTTCTGGGCAACTAAAGACATTGCGACAAAAAAAAAATGAATAGGGATGACATCGGTGAGACAAACAATGTGCTGTTTCCTTCCTTTACAGATATCTGGTATGCTGGTGGCCCCATCTGTATATACATGAATGAGTTAACAAGGAATATAACCGAACGCAATGTTTTTAGGAGCACTGGACAAATGTTCTCTTGCACAAGCAGATTTCAGTATGTAAACAACCCAATAAAAATAAAATTTGTTCGAAACACAAGAGCCACACAAGTCCAGTTGCTCTGGTTTCTTCTAATGCTGCTTTCACACCGCAAAACCTGCTTAGACCAGGTATTTTAAACGTTTTTTTTTTAAATGGGTTAGAGCAAGTTTAACCCCTGTCACATTGCATGTAAATACCTGGTCTAAAGCAGGTTTGCGGTGTGAAAGCAGCATGAGACATTGGAGGTATAGAGAGAGGGCATCAGAGCCCGCACCTAGACTGCCAGCAGGAGCTCCGGCACTGCAGGCAGGGAGGAGAGCTGCAGGACGCTAGAAGGGTAAGGGTAGGTAGAGTTCATTCTAGCACCCGCTATGTTTGAAAACCCATGCAGTTCCTCTTCCCTGCCTGTGGTGTCACTGTCTGCTGTAGTGCTTCTAGCACAGTGTGGTCTGTATATCAGCACTGATATGCAAACCAGACCTGTGCTACAAACACCACAGCAGATAGTGACACCGCAGGCAGGGAAGAGGAACTGCATGGGTTTTCAAACAGCGGGTGCTAGAATGAACACTAGGTAGGGGGTCTGACACTGAGCATTAGCTGGTCCCCTTTGAGCCAGCACAGTGCATATTTAATGAGGCGGATGCTCATTACATATGCGCATATGTAATGAGCATACGGCAAAAAAACGGGTCTGAAACGGGTAGGACCCTGCTTTTTTACCGTTTTAAAATACCAGTTATTTTAAAACGGTAAATTCACTCTGGACCTTTCAGACTGCACATATTACCATTTTGAAACAGTAAAAAAACGGCAATATACCAGTTAATATGTGCAGTCTGAAAGGGGCATACAAATCCAAAAGTATACTGGTACATTGCTCAAGGGCCTCTAGCTTTACAGAAATATTTGTTTATACAAATGCTAGAAAAGTAAATAGAACTTGAAAAACAAATACGCACATATTTTGCTTATGGCATAAAAAAAATCCCAAAACTGCTAAAATATTGTACAGGTAGGGTGTCACTGCACACATTTGACATTTCAAACTGCAATAAGGGGGCATATTTGGTGGTATGAATTTATTTTGTGAAAATAGGTAACAGCTACAGAAACAAAAAATTCTCCTATAAAACAGCCTTTTAAATTAAGGAAGGTGTTTGCACAGTAATGCTGCTTTCCCACTGCCTACACGGGTAAAGACCCGTTGGTACTCTTTACCTAGATGGGCGCCAGCGATTGAAATCGCGGGCGTCGGGGGTAAAAATCGCGGGCATCGCGGGTAAATCGGGATGCCCGCGATGACCGCGATTTTTCCATAGGGAACAATGTTAAAAAGGCTGATTGACCGCGATTTTACTGTTAAATGCCTCAATGGACCCGATTTGGCCATAGGAATTAATGTTAAATGGGCCACAGAGACCAAATAGGCACAATTAACCCTTAAATGTCCCCCCCAATTTTTAACGCCACCCCACGATCCACGCCAACCCGAAGCGTGGCGAGCGCAGCGAGCCCGCGAGGGGCGGCGGTACGCGTCCTCCGACCTTTTCATGCCCTACTATCCACTAGGGCGTGGAGTGAGAATAGAATAGTGTGGCGAGCGCACGCGGATACCTTCACAGGTAGACGCGTCCCCTCGCGGGCTTCACAGGTGTTGGCGTCGCCACGGACACCTGTGAAGCCCGCGAGGGGACGCGTATAACTGTGAAGGTATCCGCGTCCCCTCGCGGGGCTCGCTGCGCTCGCCACGCTTCGGGCTCGGTGGCTCGCTGCGCTCGCCACACTTTTATATTCTCACTCCACGCCCTAGTGGATAGTAGGGCATGAAAAGGTCGGAGGACGCGTACCGCCGCCCCTCGCGGGCTCGCTGCGCTCGCCACGCTTCGGGTTGGCGTGGATCGTGGGGTGGCGTTAAAAATTTGGGGGGACATTTAAGGGTTAATGGGCTCTGTGGCCCATTTAACATTGATTCCTATGGCCAAATCGGGTCCATTGAGCCATTTAACAGTAAAATCGGGTCCATCGCGCCTTTTAACATTGATTCCTATGGTAAATCGGGAGCATCGCATCGCGGGTACATTTATGGCCGGCCGCGACGCGACCGACACGATTTCCATGTTTAACATGGGTTTCAATGGGAAATCGCGGGCATCGCGTCGGTTGCGTCGCGGCCAGACATAAATGTACCCGCGATGACCGCGACGGGCGCCCAACTAAGTAAAGAGTACCGACCCGTTTTTTTTAAATGGGTCTTTAAACGGGGAAGAGCCATAAAGACCCTTTCCCACTGCAGCTTTTAAACGGTAAATTACCGTTTAAAAGGCATTTTTGGCACGTTCACACTTACCCGTTTTAAAAACCCATTTAAACTATAGTAAAAATGAGGGGGGGGGGGGTGTGGAATTAAAAAAAAAAAAAAAAAAAAAACGGTAACCAGCACCAGGCTGAAAGAGCCGCGGCTGGTATTAAAAAGTCAGGAAACCCGACAAATAGGGCTTCGCTGATTTTTTTTAAAACCAGCCCCAGGCTCCAGGTCCGGGGCTGGTTCCCAAAATACGGGGGACAAAATGACTAGGGGTCCCCCGTATTTTAAGAACCAGCCCCAGGCCAAACCAGCCAGGCTAATGCCACAGCCGGGGGGAGACTTTTTATACAAGTCCCCCCGGCCAAAGCATTCAGCCCTCTGACCGGTCAGCCTGGCCAGGGGCCCTGGGGGAGAAGGGACCCCCCCCAATTAAGGCCCCCCCCCTCCAGGACTTACCTGACCAGGCTGAAGCCTGGTGCTGTCCCCAGTGACCCAGGGGCGAATTTAGGTGTCAGGCCGCCCCTAGGCACAACATTTTTGTGCTCCCCCTATTTTAATGTAATCATATATGTATATACATTGTTATTTATATATTTCATAAAAATTTAACTGTAGCCCACCTTAATATTTTTTTAAGCACTCTGGACTGCTCACTGTACGGAGGACCCGGAGGGAAGGAGGCACTTATTAGTACAGTGATTAGCACAGTGTCTCCGTCAGTCTCTCCCCGGCTCACACACTGTGACTGTCTGAGCGCAGTGAGGATCTGCGTGCCGCTCAGCTGCTGGATATACAGCAGCCAATTGACTGTGTGTGTGTGTGTAGAGTAGCCAATGGGCGAGAGCCGGCAGCAGTGAGCCTGAGCCATTTCCGGACGCGCAGGGGACTGTCGGACCCAGCCACTAAGCATGGCAGAGTGGGTGGGCAATGGCGGGTTATTTTGGGAACCAGCCCCTGACCTGGAGCCTGGGGCTGGTTTTAAAAAAATCAGCCCCGGCTCTTACAGCCTGGTGCTGGTTATGGCAGTGGGGGGGAGGGGACCCCATGCCGGTTTTTTTTTAACGTGTAAAAGGGGTACCCCTTTCCTACTGCCGAAAAACAGCTTTTAAATGGGTAAAACTCTGCTTTTTACCCGTTTAAAAAAACCCGGTATTTTTAACCGGGTAAAGCACTCTGAAGCTTTCCCACTGCAGCTCTTCCCGTTTAAAAAGGCTAAAAAAAGGCAAATTGTGTGGTGTGCACTGTTTCACAGCTAGGATGTTTGCAGTTTAATGTGTCTTAATTATAGTAAGTTGGCAGTATCCAATTGCCTCCATGGCAGCCCCTGTGATGACCAAAAACACCTATGTGCTTATTTGGGGATAATTGGATACACCCCCCCCCCCCCCCCCCTCCATTGTCTCTTGTAGGAAGTGAGGTGTTCCAAGCAGTGGCAGCTTGTGCCTTATGGTAGGAGGGGGGCTGCCGCTGGACACGATGCAGGCACTCACCCCCTGCCGCTGCTTCTCCTGGTTCCCGCCACAGGTGCAGCATACCCGGCGGCTGTACTATGATGACAGGCACCGGGACTGGTGCATTCGCATTACCGACCTCTCTACTGCTCATGCAGCCAGCTTCTTTCGGCAACAGCCCATAGAAGGGAAATCACGGTCCCAGCGCCTGTACAATACAGATGACAGGCAAAGGGACCAGTGCATGAGCAGTACTAACGTAGGTACTCTGGATTTTATGGTGGCAGCCCATAGTGAGGCATACAGGAGGAAAGGAACACCTCCCAATGGGACTGCCTTGGTGACTGACAGGTCAGACTTCCAATAGGTAGGCACTGCCAGTCACAGTGAACTTAGTGTAGTCTCACAGACTGGCTTCAGACAGTGGTGGATTTTTACCTGGGGGGTCTGCAGCCCTAGGTGCAGCCATAGGTTTGCCACTGGTTCCAAGACATTTGTATCCGATGAGTTTCCTATATACAAAATTCTTGGGACCAGAAGTATTTGTATTTCAGATTTTCCATATTTTGTAATAATTGCATACTATAATGAGATCTTGACGATGAGAGCCAAGTCTAAACACAGAATGCATTTAAATTTCATATACACCTTATACACACCTTTTTATAGAATTTGTTTAATCATTTTGTATGTGAAACTAAGTTTGTGTCCCTTGAACAATAACAAAGAAAATATGTCACTTTGTCGTGATCAAAATTGTTTGGATTTCAGAATATTTTGAATTTCGGATACAGAAGACTTAACCTGAATGTCATATACTGTATAATTTAAAATTAATTTCTTGGTACTTGTGTATTATTACAGCGCCCACTAAGCTATTTGCTTATTGGGCTATTCTGCGTAGGGAAATCGCATCGCATCGCATGGGCCATTGTAAGTGCGATGCGATTTTCCTATGTAATGTATTCAGTGCTCTTTTATTTATATTGTATAGGGTGTACAATGCCATTAGGTATACAATAATGACATACAATGAGGTTTTAGGCACTCCACACCACCACGCTTCAGGCTCGGTGGCTCGCTGCGCTCACCACACTATATAACATCAACTCCACGCCGACGTGGATAGTAGGGGTATGAAAAGGTCGGAGGGCACCTTCCGCCGCCCCTCGCAGGGCTCGCTGCGCTCGCCACACTTCAGGGTGGCGTGGATAGTGTGTGTGTGTGGGGGGGGGGGGTGCCTAAAACCTGATTGTATGTCATACAATGATATAATTGTATAGGTAATGTATGGGCATCGTACACCCTATATATGCGGGAGATGCGATGTGATGCGATGCGATCCCCTGGGGCTAAGAGAGCAGTGAATAAATTACATAGGAAAATCGGATCGCATCGCACGGCCGTTACAATGGCCCATGCAATGCGATGCGATTTCCCTACGGTGCCATACTTAACAAACTTGGACGCCGTGATAATACACAAGTACCAATTTTTTTCACACCTAATCTATGGTAGAAGACAGTCCTTCTGTTCTTGTGAGTACAGCTCACCTAAAGTGAGAAGTGAAGGAGGTTGTTCATTAGATAGACAAAGTTTTGGTCATATTGTGTTCCATTTATGCACATTTATGGTGTGGTCTTTAGATGTTATATAGCACAGGGCTCGACAAATTTATTTAAAATCTAGGAGCCAAAATGAAAATTTAAGAGCCAGATAAACTAATGAGGGACAGTGCACACAAAATTTGCACTTGCCATAATGCCCATTACATGTTCTACCAAACACTGTACTGCCAATTACATATAATACGACACGCAGTAATGGTTATTACATATTATCCCACATAAGTGGAGCTTACCCTACATGCTCATTGCTATGGGGTTTGATGCTTGATGCCAGGGGTTGCATGCTGGAAGCCATGCAGCCCCACTTGTCCAGCAGCAAGAAGCAAGGAAAGACCTGCATCCCGATGGTGGACTTTTGGCAGTTGGTGGAGCCCCTGCATGAGAAGTAGGTAGCCACTGGTCTGACAGGAGGGGGAGGCAGGGGTCAGGCACCACGCTGTCGCTGCTCTGACAAGAGGGGGAGGAGGGGTTAAGGAACTGCCGGCGGCTGGTTTGACAGGAGGGGGAGACTCTGACTGTCCACGCTGCTGCTCCTCTGACAGGAGGGGGAGGAGGGGGTCAGGTGCTGCGGGCGTCTGGTGTGACAGGAGGGCGAAACTGTACCCGGCCATGCTGCTGCTAGTGTGACAGCAGGGTAAGGCGGGGGTTGGGCACCGTGCTGCCACTGCTCTGAACAGGAACTGTGAGCACTGATGTAACAGGAGAGGGAGACTGCCCAGCCACACTGCCGCTGGTGTGACAGCAGGGGGAGGCAGGGGTCGGGCACCGCGTTGCCGCTGCTCTGAACAGAAGGGGGAGGCGGGGGTCAGACACTGCGGGCGGCTGGTGTAACAGGAGGTGGGAGACGGGTCAGGCACTGCAGGCACTGGTCTGTGTGACAGGAGGGGAAGACGGGAGTCGGCCATCGCTGCCGCCGATGTGAGCAGATTCTGCTTCCACCCTGGTAAAATCTGGTCGCCAGGAAGCAGAATCTGGTAGCCGTGGCGACCTGGCTCCCGGGTTTTGTCGAGCCCTGATCTAGCATCAGCAATTTCTGCTTTGACCCTATTAAAACAGATGAGCTATAAAAGGCAGATAACAGATGAGTCTATTAAACTTTGGGAATATTGACCACTTATGTAGGGATCACTGACATGGGAGAGACGGATGCTTTTAATGCTAAAGAAGAAAAATATGCTTTGTTGACTTCAATCTGTTTAGTCAGCTTGTTTGTTTCTCGTGCACTGTTCACACAAGCTTTATTTAATTTTTTTCATTGTTCTGTTGTCATTTCTGAACATATGAATATATATATATATCAGTGGTGGCCAACCTGTGGCTCTTGAGCCTCATGCGGCTCTCCCCCTTGTAAAGTGTGGCTCCTGCTGCCCGCCGCCCACCGTCCGTCCCAGTACCCCCTGCTGCCGGTTCCCTGAATCCCTTCTCCTTCTGAGGGGAGGAGAGTGCGCATCGCGCATCTCTCCTACCCCTTACTGTGCATCCTTGTGACTGGGCCGTCCGCTAATTAGAGCTCGCAGGCCAGCAGCCAATCAGGAGCCGGCCAGCGAGCTTTGATTGGTGGACAGCCCAGTCACAGGGAAGTGAGGGGGAAGGAGATGCGCAGTGTCCTGTGCTGTGCTCTCCTCCCCTCAGTGACATGACAGGACTGCAGGGGGACGCCAGACTGTCCTCTCCCCGCCCGGCAGCAGCAGCAACAATGGTGAGTGCTGCTGCTGGGAAATTTGCACTGTGGGGGCATAGCAGTCTGTGGCACTGTGGGGGCATAGCAGTCTGTGGCACTGTGGGGGCATAGCAGTTTGTGGCACTGTGGGGGCATACCAGCTTTTTAGCCCTGTGGGGGCATACCAGCTTTCTGGCACCGTAGGGGCATACCTGGCACCGTGTGGGGGGAATATGTGTATCTGGCACTATTTGGGGCATATGTATATATGGCACTGCACTATTGGAGGCATATTTGTATCACACCCACCCAAGGGGTCAAAATAGACTACGCCCCTTTTTTTGGCGCTTTCGCCTTCGGCGTGCGCATGATGTCGGCTCTTTAGCTTGACTACCGATATTTTTTGGCTCTTTACCTCTGACCGGTTGGCCACCCCTGATATATATTTTTTGTATAGACCGCAAGTATAGTCCAACAATTCCCTGACCTCTGCCAATTTGCTCATCTTAAATCCCTTTTCTGGCAGAAAGAGGTACTACTAATTGAAGAATGCGCTACAAAATGTGCCGCCTCCTCCTCCTGAAACTCCCTTTTTTATTTTTAATCACCTCTTTATTTATTTTCAAGTTATACAGGTTAAGTATCCCTTACCCAAAATACTCGGGACCAGAAGCATTTTGGATAACGGATTATTTCGTATTTGCAAATATTTTTATATTTCAATGAGGTATCTTGAGGACTGGACCCATGTGTGAACATAAAATGCATTTATGTTGTATAAACACATGAAATACACACACACAAACACACACACATTATATAATATATTTGTGCGTGTACTATCTCAGACACTTGAATTTCAATGCTAAGCAAATCATTTTCTTGCACATATTTAGTGCCAGTTACAGATCATGTCCCCAGTATTGATTTTAGCAAAAAAAAACGGTACTTATGTAGTATCTGGGCGTCCGATTTAGAGATCGCATCGCATGCGGCCAAATCGTATGCGATGCGATGGTCAAGATTTTTCCATAGGATTCAATGTTAAAATGGTCTGAGTCCATTTTAACATAGAATTCAATGGGAAAAAGGGGTCCTTTTCCTTTCCCCACTATCCAAGTGGGCATGGAGTTGGATATAAACCTGTGGCGAGCGGACACAGAATACTTTTTAAGAAATATGCGTCCCCTCGCCACGCTTCGGGCTCGGTGGCTCGCTGCGCTCGCCACGCTATATAAAATCAGCTCTATGCCCACTTGGATAGTGGGGAAATGAACAGGACCTTCTTAACATTGAATCCTATGCAAAATCGCATCGAATCGCATCGCATCTGATTGTATGCCTTAAGGTAAGGCATACAATCACAAAATCGGCAGCCCAGATACTACATAAGTACCAAAAAAACATTCCAGAAACTATGGTTCTTGTAATAATTTGGATTACGGATATCCAGATAAGGAATACTCGACCTGTAACAATATAAATACGGAGAGCTGCTGGGATGGGCGAAGAGCTACAAGAGCAAATTTCTTAAGGGTGCTTTTGGGAAAGGCATTTATTTACTTCCCTTCCTACTTTTTGTGGCATATAAAAAGGTATAGGGCCAGATGCACTAAGCTTCAAAAGTGATCAAATGTAGAGTGATAAACAGCCAGCCAATCAGCTCCTACCTGCCATGTCACAGACTGTGTTTGAAAAATGCCAGGCAGGAGCTGATTGGTTGTTTGTTTATCACTCTCCATTTTATCACATTTGAAGCCTAGTGCATCTGGCCCTTAGTACTTCTGGACAGCTCAAACAATAGGGCAGTGCCTTGCAGGACTTGCAGGGGTGCCCTGGATTGGTGATCCATGACCCATTAAAATTATTTTATGACCAATGTAATAGGCAAATTGTGGACAAACAGAAGTTAATCCTGTCCCCATCACATAACTGACACTAAGCAATAGATATAAACACAGTTTACTTATGTTAATAATTATTTCTTATTTTCTCAATTAGAAACGTTTGGGCTAGGGGTACCTTGAAGTACTTAGGGGGTGCCGTGATTGAAAAAAGTTTGAGAACCACTACAATAGGGTAATAAGTCACTTCTAAGTTGGCCATAACAACCCCAGTATGGTCTATAAAGCTGCTCTTTCTCCAGTCTCCTGTGTATTTTGCTGCCTCTAGTTTTGTAGGTCAGGTAGCATACTTACTGAGTTTCCTTTCTCATCAGCCCCAATGATGCACCATTCTAATGTTGCTAACCGAAGACAGTCTGCTTGTCTTATGCTGTGTACACACTATGCAATTCAGTGTCATGTTCGATTCGATTTGGACTATATAGTTCAAATCGAATTAAAAATGACACTGAATCACACAGTGATAGCTGCGTTCGATGCAAATAGACTCGGCAGGCAAGTTTATTTTTGCTTCGATCTGCTAGATCGAAAGCATTGCCATGCTGCTCAATGTAGCCCCCCTCCCCGCGCACAACATCCTCCCGCAGTCCCTGCCTCCCACCTGGCCGGCAAATCGGTATCGATGGCCGCTGGATGGGCCCATGTGTACACCCCATATGGTACATCTTTTTGTTAACAATGGGATGTGATCATTTTCAAATAGAGTGCCTCAACCAGAGGTTCCCAAACGCACCCCAGCGGGCCATTTTTTAAGTACATCCATGCTTGGCCACAGGTGGATTTATTGGTACCTCAGTCAATTTGATTCACCCATCTGTGCTGAAAACCTGGACAGTTGGTTCACCAAAAAATGTGCATTTCTTCTGAAAAAGCCAAGTGAGTTTGGAATTGGAAAATGGAAAATGTAATTTGCAGTGTGACTCGCCATGAGAACTGCTGGCAGGACCCAAGTCACACCTAATTTGATTGACCACCATGGGTGAAATGTAATAGGATGAGAGATTCAGAAAGTGAGAGATTTGGTAAGAAATCTCCAGTTTTTTTAAAGCAGCAATCATTTACACTGCAAAACCAGTTTGATGTTGAATTGTAAATGATTGCTGCTTTAAAAAAACTGGAGATTTCTTACCAAATCTCTCACTTTCTGAATCTCTCATCCTATTACATTTCACCCCATATCTTTTTTTATTTAGACACTAGTTAGGGCAAGAAAATATATTTATTTATTTTCTAACACTGGATGAAGACAGGTGCTACAGCCCTTGAAAGTGTTATAGAATTTTTGATTAGGTAAATTTGTAGCGGAAGTATATGTATAAGGTATATTATAAATGCTTGTTTCATGTGTCATTCGGGTTGTGTACGTCAGTGTCGTCCCGACGCGCAAAATCCAGACAAATCCTGGTAAGTATTTTAGCCCTAAACCTCACCTCCCATAGCCATAGTAGTCTGTAAATTGTAAAATATATTCTGGTATGGTATTTTGTATTGTATTCACCTGCCTTAATTTGAGAGAGTGATTTTGAGAGCATTGACAAAAATAGCTTAGTTTATGTAAAACAATTACTAGCCCATCAAAATGACTGAACAATGTAACCGTAATGACAGCGCTGACGGCTGTGCGCACCTGAACAGAGCAACACTTGAATTGCTCAGGCACAATCTAGTGGGCTCCGGTGTGCAAAACAATTTAATCGCCCCCCCCCCCTATAGAGGTGAGGCTTTTATTATGCAGGATGTGTTTTTTTGGTACTCTTTACCTAGAACGGCGCCCGCGATCAGAATCGCGGGCGTCGGGGGTAAAAAATCGCGGTAATCGCGGGCATCGCGGGTAAATCGCGGGTACATCAAAATCGGGTACCCGCGATTACCGCGATTTTCCCATAGGGAACAATGTTAAAAAGCCTGATTGACCGCGATTTTACTGTAAAATGCCTCAATGCCCGCGATTTTCCCATAGGAATCAATGTTAAATGGGCTACAGAGCCCAAATAGCCCCAATTAACCCTTAAATGTCCCCCCAATTTTTGTACGCCACCCCACGATCCACGCCAACCCGAAGCGTGGCGAGCGCAGCGAGCCCGCGAGGGGCGGCGGTACGCGTCCTCCGACCTTTTCATGCCCTACTATCCACGTCGGCGTGGAGTTGAGAATAGAATAGTGTGGCGAGCGCAGCGAGCCACCGAGCCCGAAGCGTGGCGAGCGCAGCGAGCCCCGCGAGGGGACGCGGATACCTTCACAGGTAAACGCGTCCCTTCGCGGGCTTCACAGGTGTCCGCGTCGCCACGGACACCTGTGAAGTCCGCGAGGGGACGCGTTTACCTGTGAAGGTATCCGCGTCCCCTCGCGGGGCTCGCTGCGCTCGCCACGCTTCGAGCTCGGTGGCTCGCTGCGCTCGCCACACTATTCTATTCTCAACTCCACGCCGACGTGGATAGTAGGGCATGAAAAGGTCGGAGGACGCGTACCGCCGCCCCTCGCGGGCTCGCTGCGCTCGCCACGCTTCGGGTTGGCGTGGATCGTGGGGTGGCGTACAAAAATTTGGGGGACATTTAAGGGTTAATTGGGGCTATTTGGGCTCTCTAGACCATTTAACATTAATTCCTATGGGAAAATCGCGGGCATTGAGGCATTGAATGCAAAATCGCGGTCAATTAGGCTTTTTAACATTGTTCCCTATGGGAAAATCGCGGTGATCGCGGGCATCGCGTCGCGGCCGTTTATGTGCTGCCCGCGATGTCGCGATCACCGCGATGGGCGCCGTTCTAGGTAAAGAGTACCGTTTTTTTTTTATTTTATTTTATTTTTTTAATAAAGAATACATAGACCAGTAGTGTGTTTATGTTTATAATTTATGAAGATTGTGGTGAGTTGGGTATACGTATATTTGCATAACATACACAAATCTTTACTGCCTAAGCCCACAACAAAAGCATAACTTGTGCTTTGTTATGCTTTGAGAGGTGGCAAGGACATGCAAATGGTTACCGTACATCTGGTGCAGATACACACTGATGATGATGATGATGATGATCACAGGTTCATACCTCCCAACTTTGTAGACACAGAGGAGGGACAGGGTGCGCGCCAATTTTTTTTGGGGCGTGGCCTATCAGAAAGGGGGAGTGACCTATAATCGCAGCGCTACTGCGAGGCCACGTCCCTGTTTTTTGCTGCGGTGGGGGCATGCACAGCAGCTCTGTGAGCTGCTGGCCAGCCCCCAGCCCCTCTGTCTGCAAGAATAAGGGCGGGATGTATTAAAATACATCGCCGCCCTTCGCGCCCCCCCGCCGCGATGCCGCCGCATATGTACTAACATATGCGGCTGGCATCGTGATGCGGTGACGGAGGCCCCCCGCGATACCTGTACTGTGGTCTGCGGGGGGTCTCCGTCACCTCCCAGCCGGCTTCTGCTGCTTTCACGCCGGGGACAGCTAAGCAAGCTGTCCCCGGCGCTTCCTCCTCCCCCCTGCAGCCGGAAGGACGTCCGGCTGCGTTGCTAGGGGGAGGAAGGACTTACCTTCCGGGGTCCAGGAGGACCTGCAAGAAGGTAAGCCCAAGGGAGGGGGGAAAGGGGGGGTCGGCAAGGCGGCGGGGTTGCGGCGGCGGGCGGCGAAAAGAAGCCCATAGGCTTCTATAGGGTATCGCCACCCAAAGGTGGCGATACCCTGCCCTGCGATATCGCTGCGAACGGGTTTTAGTACATAGGAAAATGTGGTAAAACGGGGGTTTTACCGCATTTTCCCTTTAGTACATCTCGCCCTAGATGCTGTGCGCATGTGCACAATGTCTATTCACGGACTCCCAACTGACACACACACACACACCCGCGGGACACTGCTGACGGCGGGAGGGACGCTGGAATGTCCCAAAATACCGGGACATTCCCGCGATAAGCAGGACAGTTGGGAGGTATGCAGGTTGTCATCACTAGTAAGTCACTGTGACTGGCTGATTGTGGATTCAGTTAATAGATGCTTTATTCAATCAATCATCTAATTTTGTGGGGGGGGGGGTTTGAGGACATAAGAGAATATTGTTCCTGCTGAAGATATTAAAGAGATTTTTATTCAAGTTAAGCCTATTATTTAATATAGTTTTTCCTATTTATCTAAAACGTTTGTGTTTAAATAGCCCTGATGTAAACTTGCTGCATGTAATACTAGTGCGGAGCTGTATGCATCTCGAGAGTTTTCAGGTCCAGTATATGGGAATATAGAAGATGTCTTATTCAAGGTTTTACTTTATTATTTTTTTGTGCACATGTGCTTTTATCTCTGCATTACGCAATATGCTCTTGTTTACACTGATTTCTCAGTTATATTTCTGTCGTTTTATGGATGTGTGAGCTGCACTGTGCACACATTAAAAGTAATCCGCTCACTAAGTAAATAGAACACAAAGGTCAGAATAAACATCTTCTCTCCCTGTGTATGAATAATGCTGCAAGTCTCTGCCCTGGAAATATTCACATGCAAAGATGTCTCTCTGTGTTTCAGCGCCTGTGTGCTGCTCTGCTCGCTATAACCTGGCAGTCATGGCGTTACTTGGCTTCTTCATGCTGTATGCACTGCGAGTTAATCTAAGTGTAGCGCTGGTGTACATGGTAAATTCAACATCAAGCGAGCAAGAAAACAGAAGCTCCAATGTGTGCTCTGATCACTCTGCGCCTCCCAAAATACCTCATAATTCCACGGTAAGTTTTTTTTTTTTTTTTTTTCACTTTTTAAAGATAGCTGGTTATAAAAAAGATACAATACATTCAGCGGCGTAGCTAGAATTTGTGCGCCCCCTAGCCCTCCCACTCACCTTCCCAAGTTAAGTTAAAACCCCCCTTACCCCTCCGCGTGCCGCCGCCACATTCAGGGTCCCGCATCCGGCTCCGTCTCCGTCTTCTCCTGTAGTTCTATAATGACCATCAGAAAATGGCTGCCCCCTAACAGCAGTTTTTAAGGATGCTAGAGGAGGCCGCACCTCCTCTAGCATCCCCAAAAACTGCCTGCTGTTAGAAGGCAGCCATTTTCTCATCATAGTTTTTCATTAGGAGTGTTGCAGGAGGAGACGGAGCCAGGACAAGATCTGCGCTGCGGCCGGGAGTCGGGACCCTGAATGCGGCGGCATGCGGAGGGGTAAGGGGGGGTTGTTAAATATAGTAACTATAGCCCCGCAGATCGGCGCCCAAAGCCCCTCAGCGCCTCCCCGCCACCGCGGGGGCTGCGGGGCTATAGTTACGCCACTGAATACATTGCTTCATATATTTAGCTTTAACTACAGAGGCGTGTACTGTGCCACATGGCCATTCTAGGAAACATAACAGGGAAACCACGGGAATAAGAGCTCCTTTTTTTTTTTTTTTTTTTTACTTGCTGCCTTCTTAACTACTGTAAGTATTTGCTTCGTTTTTGGTGAGTTTTCCTTTAAAAAGCTTCAAAAATAAACACTCCCACATCATTTATCTATTCATATATTTCAAAGTTTTAGTCTACTGACTTCCATCCTTGAGCCTTCCCTGTCTCTCAATGGGTTACTGCGTAATACATCGAAAATCATTTAATTCTGCAATTTAAGTTTTGTTTTTCTTTTAGTTACAATACCCATGTTTTATAAGTCAGACATGTGGGTCTCCTTTTACTATGTTTCCAATGTCGTGTTTACCCCTGCATGAACTCCGCACCACTGAGTCAATGTTCATGATGGTTATCTCTATAAAGATCTTCAGTGGATACAGGATTGCAAGACCAATAATACCACTTTCACACCAAAATCCCTAGTCCGACCCGGTATTTGGAACACTGTTCCAATCTGGGTCGGATCCGGTATTTTCCCTATTTACACCACGGTGCCAACCTGAAATATTCCTGGGCCAGCACCGTTTACACTGCACACGGGTGCAGGGTGTGGCGCTTAGAGATGACATAATCTCCAAGCACCAAAACTACTGATTGCCAAGCCCAACACCAAGGTAAGCTGCTGGGCAGCCCCCAGCCCCTGTGCACCCCCCTAGCCCCAAGGCATACATACAGACATCCAGTCCCCTCCTCCCTGGCTCCACTGCTGTCTGCACAGTACAGCAGACAGCAATAGAGGTTGTACCCCCCCCCCCCCCCACAAAATCAAATGACCCGGTAGGTCATAAAGGTATTAGAGATTCTCACTGCCCTAAAGCAACATGGGTGAGATGTACTACTCATCACCTCCACAATACATCCCACCACTTATTGGGTACATACTGGAGTAAATAATGCTTGTATGTTCCTAAAAATGCGATTAGAATTGCAAAGGACCGCTCTCTCAATAAGATCTGTCATTTGTGATTGCTAAACCTCCATGTTTAGGACCTACTGTGCATGCGCAGTGTGAGGTGCATGTCTTGGAGGATGCTGAAGGGTTCTGATTAGAAGGAAGGAAATGAAAAAAGATAAGCTTCTATTGGGTACCGACATCCTAAAGATCCAATGCATCACATTTGGCCACAATTCGCAAAACTGCATTTTCAGAGCTTTGGACACCGTTTCACCTTTACTATATACCAGCCCTTGTTTTATTTTTATTTATTTTTTTACATTGATTTGCTCAATGTTTTTAACCTGTATTTCTCTTCCGTCTATCCCGGTGACACAGCTAACCTTGGGATGTAGGAGGGTCCGCAGGAGCCAAGGCAGCTATGCTGAAATTCTCCTGGACGCAGGCTCCTATCTTCTGCATCCCATCATGCTTCAGTTTGTTTTAGGTGCCAACAGGAGTGGGTGCTATTCTGATCGGCTGCTGCTGCAGCCGCCGTTTTCTTGGATTTTTACTAGAAATAGTTAGGTTTTTATTATTTTATTAACTTTGTGTTTAGTGCAGTTTTTTCACCAGTGTGCTGCTTCTGATAGAAGCTCTGCACACTGAGAGCGCAGCAGAGGCTGACAGAAGCGCGTCCTATCGGAGTACGCTGTCTGTACCCACTGCACAGTGCTTAACCTCTGTTCTGATGAGGTTTGCCTGGGCCCTGGGAGCGTCTGGATCCGGCTCCTTGCTTAGAAGGGGACTGTGGGGGAAGGACCTCCTGCGATGACGGGTGCCATCTTGGAAGGGCTTATAGACTGAAATGCCACTAGGGAGGTGAAGTCTATTACAGGTGTCTAGCGCAGCTGGATGACTCCAAGTGATCCCAGAGAGAAGGGAAGGCACTGGAGGTGAGGAGAAACACTTGTGGGAGCGGCTAAAGGGGGAAAGGCGCCAATCTGGCTCCCTACCCCGCTGAAGCAGAGACCCGGTCTCTTCCTACTCTGTGTACTGGCGCTATTTCTCTCCATACTGCGGAGCTGAAGCCTGGCTATCTCTTTCAAGTATAGAGGGTGCAGTTTCTCCTGGAAAGCACTATCCCCACTGATGCTGAGGTCGCTGATAGCGAGCAGGCAGATAAGTACACTATACATTGCTCTGTGCTTTGCCTAACATTGTACACTGTGGGTTAAAGGTGACTGACGGATGTGATGATGATGCTGCTGTGGGGGGGGAGGGGGGTGCGCTGGGCATGTTATTGGACTGCAGATTTTGCAGGGTTTAAATTAACACGTGAACAGATGGATCAAAGGGATTTGTGCCCTGCTTGTGAATCTGTGCCCAGTGGTGCGCAGGCCCTGAGGTCTGAGCAACAAGAACCTGCGTGGGCTGCTGTGTTGGTAGGTCTAGGAATGCCTTGGCTGAGGCTCTTAATAGGCAAAAGGATAACTTCATAAAGTCTCCTGGCCCTAGTTCCTCCTCCCAGACTTCTATGGGATCCAATGCTCCTGCGCAAGGGGACCCTAAGTTATTGCAGGTCATACAGGACACTGCATAGGGGATTTATAGGATGAATTCTCTTACGGAAAAGTTTGCAAAACCTTCTGAAAGTCCTTCCTCCAGGCGGCCTTCAGCTACACCTCCTCTGTTACATTCCCTTCGGACGAAGGTATGGTTTCCTTGTTGGGGGAAGCTTGGAAAGTTCCAGATAAAAAAGTGACTGTCAAAAAGGTTTGCGAATATGTACCCCATGCCTGAACAGCATGTAAAGTTGTGGGAGAAAGTCCCGATAGTGGACGCTCCTGTGGCTAGATTGTCTAAAGCCACAGCCTTGCCGGTCCAGGATGGGGCAGCTTTCAAGGACCATGTAGACAAAAAAGTGGAAGGATGCCTTAAGGCAGTTTTTGAAGGTGTGGACTATACACTCCGCCCCATTATTGCTTTAGCATGGGTAGCCAAAGCAATTATTAAGTGGGCTGAGGCTTTGGGAGATCAGCTGCGGCCTGATTCCGAGGCGTTTCTCTTAGCAGAAAAGCTCAGATGTGCTGCAGAGTACATTTCTGAGGCTGGGGAAGAAGGCGCAAAGATGGCGCCTGAGGTATCCGCCACGTCTTTGTCTGCAAGGCAGGCCCTCTGGCTTAAGGCCTGGGAAGCAGACAGTGAATCAAAGAGATCCCTAGAGTCCTTGGCCTGTAAAGGGGAGCTACTTTTTTGGTTCCGAACTGGAGTCCATCATAAAGCAAGCTACAGGGGGAAAGAGTACATTTCTCCCTACTACGGCAAAAGCTTCAGGTTCAAAATTTGGCGTTTTTAAACCTGCTTTTTGCTCATCCTTTCGGGGTGGAGCATCCAGCAAAGGTCAGGCGGGAAGAGGTAGATTGCCATCCAGTAAAGGGAAATCTTCCAAATCCAGATTTGGAGCCTTTGATAAGAAGCAGGTGTCTAAAGGAGAGGATAAGTCCTCTGCATGACGCGGTGGAGGCTCCCCGTTCTGGCCTCAGAGTGGGGGGGGGGGGGGTCGTCTCCTGCAGTTTCGGGACAAGTGGAATAAAAAAAGGGTGTTGTGGTCCCGGTTCCTCAGGAGGAACGCAAGAAGGGTTTTTACTCAATTCTTTTCTTGGTTCCCAAACAAGACGGGTCGGTCAGACCTATACTAAATTTAAAGTCTTTAAATCTGCATCATTGGGTGGATCATTTCCACATGGATTCCCTGCACTCAGTGCTTGGCAGCATAGAGCCAGGGGAATATTTGGCATCCGTAGATATTCAGGATGCATATCTTCATATACCCATATGCAAAGAACATATTTACAGTTCCAGGCTCTACCCTTTGGTCTGGAATTAGCACCAAGGGTATTCACAAAGGTGATGGCTGTCATGGCAGTGGCACTGAGGCTGAGAGGGATAGTGATTATTCCCTACTTAGACGATCTGCTATTCAAAGCAGAATCAGAGGAAAAAGTCCAGGAACACCTAACAGTGGTGTCACAGTTCTTGCAGGACATGGGATGGTGTTTAAATCTCCCCAAGTCCCATGTGATCCCCATGCAGAGACTGCTGTTTCTGGGGGTAATTCTGGACACTCACTTATACCGGGTATTTCTACCGGAGTCCAAAGCAAGGGACATCCGTCAGCTGGTGTTGATGATACTACAGGCATCTGATCCTACTGTTTGGCAGGGGGTGAAGCTACTCTGCAAAATCGTGGCGACTTTCAAGACGCTCCAGTTTGCCAGGTTTCATTCCAGAACATTTCAATGAAACATCCTTTCCTGTTGGTCAGGGAATGCGAAAAACATGAAACAAGAGAGATTACTTCTATCCCAGGAGACAAAGGAGTCCTTAGTCTGGTGGATGGACGTAGAGACGTTGCAGCTGGGGCGGTCACTCCGCTCCTGGGACTAGGTGGTGATAACGACCGGCGCCAGTCTCAGGGGTTGGGGGGCAGTTGCCCTTCACCTACGGTTGCAGGGCCTGTGGTCCAAACAGGAATCCAGACTGCCAATAAATATCTTGGAACTTCGAGCGGTTTGGAAGACTCTTCAACAGGCGGAAGATTGAATGAAGGGCCTCCTGATCAGGGTACAGTCAGACAACGCCACGGCGGTGGCTTAAATTTGGGCAGAAATCAACATTCCTGTTCTGTCTCCTGTGTTCATTCCGGGGATCCGGAATATAGAGGCAGATTTCCTCAGCAGAGAGGACCTGCTGGAGGGAGAATGGTCATTAAATCCGGAAGTATTCCAGGAGATTGTGAGTCGCTGGGGGCTCCCAGAAGTGGATTTAATGGTATCCAGGAACAACTGTCAGGTTCCGAAATTTTATTCCCGGACCAGGGACCCAGCCGCTTGGGCAGTGGATGCCATGACGGTTTCATGGCACTTTCACCTGGTTAACATTTTTCCCCCATTCCCAATGATACCGTGGATACTGAGAGGGTGAAGTTTTAACAAGTGCAAGCCATTCTGATTGCAACAGACTGGCCCAAGAGGTCATGGTATTCGGACATTCTGAGATTATCAACGGACTCTTGGCCCCTTCCTCTTCGACAGGACCTTCTTAGCCAAGGGCCATTTCTGCACCTGGACCTACCTCAGCTCAATTTGATGGCCTGGCTTATGAGACCTCCTTACTGAAGAAAAAAGGATTGTCTGGCGCAGTTATTCAGACTGCGCTAAGGGCTCGTAAGCCGGTGCTGCAAATTATCATCTAAGTTTTTACCAAAAGTGGTTTCTTCCTTTCATTTAAACCAGGAGAGTGTGCTCCCGATATTTTCCCCTTCCGAAGGTGCAAAAAATAGGGACAAATTAAGGAAGTTGGACATTGTTCGCACCTTGTGAATTTATGTGGAAAGGGTAAAGGACATCCACAAAACGGATCTGTTGTTGGTTCTGTATGATGTGCATAAGAGAGGGTGGCCTGCTTCTAAGCAGACTAATGCCAGGTGGTTAAGGTCAGTAATTGCCTTTGCTTACACCAAGGTAGGTAGACCTGTTCCTTCTCAAATTAATGCACATACCACCAGGTCAGTTGCTTCCTCTTGGACTGTGCGTCATGGGGCTACGGCGGAGCAGTTGTGCAGGGCTGCCACTTGGTCCTCTGTTCACACCTTTACCAAATTTTACAGGTTCCATGAGTTTGCGTTGGAGGACACTTCTTTTGGACGGGCAGTGATGAGAACTGTCAGTCTGAGCGTACCCTCCCAAAGGACCGGCTCGTGAACGTCCAAAGGTTAGCTGTGTCACAGGGATGGACGAAAGAGAAAAGGGGATTTTTGTAAGAACTTACCATTCGAACCCCTTTCTCTGAGTCCATCCCGGTGACACAGCAATCCCTCCCTTACGCTCAGTAATGGGCCCCATACATCAGCAATCACAATTTATGAATTTCCAGATCCAGGGATTTTTTTGGCCAGATAAATGGATTTTACAATCTATCTGACTGTGCCCACACATTACAGATTTATTTCAGTGATCGGCAGATTTTTCCATCTAAAGATTGCATCTTCATATCTGGAAATTGCCCAATCGATTGTCATTTCAGCTGTTCATTATGTAAATAGATGAAGAAGACGAATTGGGAATGCCCACACATATAAAAAAGATCTGCAGATAATACCAGATTATTAAACCTGTTTCAAAACCTGATTAAGCAATCGATTGGCGATTTTGATTGGGATTGCCAAAAGGGGGAGCCCACACATCTAAAATTAATTGTGGCAATCATCTCCATATCTGAAAATTGTCATAATTAATTGCTGATGTATGGGGCCCTTAAGTCATACTTCATGTGTGTCATGTTATGGTTATATGATTGTGCATATAAGATGTCAGGCATTGTACGGAGTTGTGTATCCTAGTGTGCTTTAGAAGTTGAACTGAAGCATGGTGGGATGCAGAAGGGTGGAGCCTGCGTCCAGAAGAATTTCAGTATAGGTGCCTTGGCTCCTGTGGACCCTCCTACATCCCAAGGTTAGCTGTGTCACCAGGATGGACTCAGAGAAAGGGGTTCGAACGGTAAGTTCTTTCAAAAATCCCCTTGTGCCGAAAATCTATATAAAGATCAATTATTTTGGATGACTTGGATGCAATGCTTTATTGGCCTTTATATGAGAGAGTAGAAACAAGTGAAATAAGAGCTGTAAAGTAGGTGTTGTTACTGCAGACATGTATATGACATACAGTTTATCTCTCTTCCCAAGGGAAAGAAGTTTGAATGGGATGCATCTACCCAAGGATGGATACTTGGTTCATTTTTCTACGGTTACATCCTCACTCAGGTTCCTGGTGGATACATAGCTGGTAAAATTGGTGGCAAGTTATTGCTGGGATTTGGAATCCTGGGCACTGCAGTATTTACTCTACTAACTCCAGTAGCTGCAGATTTAGGAGCAGGTTACCTTATAGCGGTTCGAGCACTTGAAGGACTTGGAGAGGTAACTGGTTTTCTTCAATTTAAGTAGCATGTATAATGTATGACTTGTGAAAGAGTGAAACTTTTAGTTGCACCAAACATCCCTTCTAGATAGACATTGTTTCATACGATTTGGCTTGCCCTGAGCATCTTATTCACATTGTGTATAGGTGTGGTGCACTTCCCACGGCGTGACCTCTAGGAATCGTGATAAAATGATATTAAAAACTCTTATCTGTCTTTGCTGTCTTTTCACTCCTGTGTCACTTCAAAGAGATAAATCCTGAAGTCTTGGTCCGTAGTCATAAAAAGTAAACAGAGTGTACACTTACCAGTGGCGTGCGGTGGGGTGAGGCAGGCGAGGCACAGCCTTTCCTGTCATACTAAGGTGTACGCCGGAGTTCTGAGTTTTTATTAAGTGTGTCAAAAATACAAAGAATCTATTAAAAAAAATCTTATTTTTATTATTCTAATAATTTTTATAGTCAAAACTCTGGAGTAAACCCTGTTGTAAAATGTCATTATCTATGTTATGCTCCAGCAGTGTATACTGCTGCACATGTGTATAATCCCGGCATGTACCCCATGGATCATATATTCTGTGCAAATCTGGCTCTGGTACTTGCCAGGGACTCCTCATCCATTTACCTCACCGCACGTCCCTGACACTTACCTAATCAAACTATGGATCTGTTGCCTTGCTTCAGGCCACCAGACATTAGTTAAAGCGTACCCCCACTCACTTCCATAAGTGGTTATGCTAAACACATAATGGTATCTTTAAATCTTCAATTGATAACAGGTGCATACCCCACTCACTTCTTGAAGCACATAAAGGTTTCTTTTCTTTCAAACGCGTTCCAGTACTCACGTAGTCAGATGTTTGGTCACGCACAGCAAGGTATATTTCGCTTTGTATAAAGATTGAGTTAAATGATTTATGAGATTAAAATGATTTCTTCCAGATATTCACCTAGAAAGTTCCTCTCCAATTTAAGAATAACTTTCTAGGTGAACATCTGGTGCTATGTCCTAAGTGGAATGGTCAGTTATCCGCATTGTCTGGCTTTTTTTTCTTTTTGATATTTACACCCGGTGTATAACACCTACCCCCCATCTTCAATATTATTACTTTTATAGATATCTTTGTTTATTGAATAAATACATATACTTTATTATGGAGCTGGTCCCCCCTGTTCCCCAGCATCCACTCTTCTTATACCACTTTTTACATCACAACTAAGTACCGGGTACAAGCCGGTTTAACCTGGTAATTAGTTGCGATGTGAAAGGGGTTGCCGTGTCCCAAAAACGGGTAGCAACACTGCAAAGCAACCAGTAAAAAAGCAGAGTTCTTACCGGTTCGATGCCATGTTGCTTGGCGGTGTGAACGGGTTAAACGACTCGTTTCCCTTCACACTATGGAGGAGGCAGCGCTTGGAGCAGTGCCAGCTCTAAGCGCTGCATCCTCCCCCGCCCCTGATGACGCGCTGACTCCCCACTGCGCCACCAGATGATGTCAGCGAACCGGCAATAATGCCGGTTCGCTGTGGGGATGTGAACATCCCAAAATGCAGGTTCGCGCCGCGACCGAACCATTTCAAAGTCCCAGGGCGAATCTTCATTTTGAGACGTGAAAGCAGTCTTAGAAGGCTTTCCACAAGATCTAAGGGTATTTTGATGGGAATGTCCATTCATTCTGTAGAACATTTGTGAGGTGAAACACTGATGCTAGACAAGAAGGCCTGGCTCGCAATCTCCATTACAGTTCATCCCAAAGGTGCTTGATGGTATTGAGGTCAAAGTTTTCGTCACCAAATTCTTCAAAGCCTTGGTCAAATGTAATAGTCTTTGAGTTTGACCGGCATGCGGAAGATGGACAAATTCAGAGTTTTTTTTTTTTAAAGGGGCAGTCATTTATGAGGCAAACATCATGCCTTGTGAATGAATGCCCCTTTTAAAAAAAAAAGTCAGCATTTGGCCAGCAACCCGCAGGTCTGCTGAACTCAAGGCTATTGCATTTGTCCGCATGTTTTTATAGTCCTCGCTTTGGGCACAGTCATGTTGGAATTGAAAAGGCCTTCCTCAAACTGTTGCCACAATGTTGGAAGCATAGCCTTGTTCATATTATCTTTGTATGCTGGAACATTAAGATTACACTTCACTAAAGATAAGGGGCTTAACCCAAACCCTAAAAAAAATGGCCAAATACCATTAGCTCTACTCCACCAAACTTCACAACTGGCATAATGCAGTCAGGCAGATAAAGTTTCCCGGTATCCACCAAACCCAGACTCACCCATATGACAACATAGATGCGTGATTCATCACTCCACAGAACACATTCCACTGCTCCACAGTCCAGTGTCTGTGTTTTGCATCACTCCATCTGATGCTTGCCAATGGACTTGGTGATATGAGGCTTGTATGCAGCTGCTCTGTCAGTGAAACCCATTCCATTTGTTTTCCCATACACTGCGTGTGTGCTTACATTAATGATTCATTTCTGAGCATAGCGTTGGTGACTTTTGCGGGGGGGGGCTTTGCAAAGCCGTCCTCAAAGCCACTCATCTGCTGGTATTACCAGCAAATTAAGGGCTTTCCCGGCGATGATGCGGGAGCACTCATCGCTGGGCCATACACACTGGGTGGCTTTGAGCTGAAAGCCACTCAAACATGCTGTTTTGAGCGACTTTCAGCTCAAAGTTTCCCAATGTGTATGGGCCTTTTACACTTAACCGTGGAATATCCAGCAGGGATTACATTTTACAAATATCGCAAAGGTTGTATCTAGTTACAATGCCATGCTTGAAGTCAATGAGCTCTTCAGAACAACTTATTTTACAATACAAATGGAGACTGCATGGCTAGGTGCTTAATTTTATACAGCTGTGGCAGCAGCAGGTAACTGAAAACCTGGAATTCAAAACAGGTGTGGCCAAATACTTTTGTCAATATAGTGTATTTTAATGGATGGATGAATGAAAGTTGCATGCTTCCCAGAATGACATGCTACTGGAATTTAAAAAAAAATAGTTTAGGGCTGTACTGAAAGGAGAGAACAGTGTGCACTCAGTAGGGAACGTCATCATATGAAGAGTTTTATGCATTGTAATCAATTTTGTAAAGCTAAAGTAAAGTAATCTGAGCTAATATCTGTACAGGGCGTGACGTTTCCAGCTATGCACGCAATGTGGTCATCTTGGGCTCCCCCTCTTGAGCGTAGCAGACTTCTAAGTCTTTCCTATGCAGGTTAGTATATTGGTCTTAGCCTTGTTTTATGATTTTTATTTTATTTAAAAAAAAAATTTTTTATGGTTACCTAAAAGAATAAAAGAAAGGAAAATGTAAAACTTTTAAAAAGTATTGTGACCCCCTGTACCTCTGGTGGATACATAAGCTGCTATGGTACGTCTAGTCCAGGGCTGGGCAATTGCGGCCCTCCAGATGTTGAGGAACTACACATCCCAGGATGCTTTGCATTAGTTTTGCTATGTGGCCATGCTGAAACTGATGCAAGGCATGCTGGGATGTTAGTTCCTCAACATCTGGAGGGCCGCAATTGCCCAGCCCTGGTCTAGTAGCTATAAGAGCTTCTCAAGCCTTAAACCCCACCCCCACCCCGTTCTAATCCTAATAATGGTACACACACTGTACTTTCATTATAATGCCTCCCTCCAGCATTATTTATATTTATTTTACGCCTCTCCCACTAGTGACTGCTCTCCCCAGTGGGTTGCCACCACCCCATGGGCATATAACCCCCTCATGCAGTGCGCAATGATGCGTATTTTTGGGGAGTTCCTAGCTCCGCATTGTAATCCCTAGCTCATGCATTCCAGAATGGCAGTCGCACTGCATTCTGGGTCGTTATTTGTGCGGTGATGTAGGTGGTCAGACCACCATATTACTGTAGAGCACGGGTGTCAAACACAAGGCCCGCGGGCCAAATCCGGCCCGCCAGACCTCGTCATGTGGCCCGCGCGAGGAGATAGCACGCAGGGGCAGTGTGTCTAAAACAGGAGTGCTGCGGGCCACGTCCACGTCCACGTCCGCCTTACCTGTTCCTCCACTGTCGGCGGCCATGTTCCTGTAGGCACATATGTATGCGGCTACAGAAACATGGCCGTCGGCCTCCAAGGCTACGTGGAGGAGGGCCCGGCCGCCTGTTCCCTCTGATGCCCAGCAGTGACAGACACTGGGTGGGGAAGTCATGATGATGACGCCGCCTGCCCATGGGTCTGTAGAGAAGTAGGAGCAGGCAGGGAAGCTGGACCGGGAATCGAGGACAGTGTGGCCGCAGCAAGCAGTGAAGAAAAGCTGTAGCCGCAGCAGCTGCAGGACAGACGGAGAAACAGTAAGTGAGGATGAGGCTCACACTCACAATAAAAAAAAAAAATATATCTGCTGTTTCCTGAGGTGTCCCCGTGTATAATAATAATAATGCCATGACACCACAGGCTGCTCCTCCTGTATAATCATTTATGTGTCATGGCATTACTTTTATTATATTATACAGGGGGAGCAGTCTGTGGTGTCATGGCATTATTATTATACAGGGGGAGCAGCCTGTGGTGTCATGGCATTCATTTTATATTATAAAGGGGGAGCAGCCTGTGGTGTCATGGCATTATAATTATACAGGGGGACCTACAGATACAACCGGCCCTTTGAGGGTGACCAAACTGCTGATGTGGCCCCCGATGAATTTGAGTTTGACACCCCTGCTGTAGAGGGTTTAGGGAGCCAGAGAGATCTGTTCTGTACTTGCAGAATGGATCTCCTAATGTAGAGCTGGGGAAGTGCCATTACATGTGATGCAAAATCCCTTGGAAAATGATGTGAGGAAACTCTGGGAAAATGGCTGCCTCATCATTTCTCTGGAGACCTGGACTCTGGCACTATGAAGCCCTGCTGCCTTGAGAGGAGGGGGCTCAGACAGATTGTACACAGGCTTCCTTCTCTCAATGTGCTCCTGATATATACATACATATGTATCACATATTTCAGTAAAATAGGTGTGTCTGTTACAAAGCAAACTGTCTAGGAGTCTGAGCAATAATGTCTATAATAAGAATACATAAATAGGATATACAAAGTTATAATTAGTATGCTTAGCATATTTAAACCTTTTTGTCTTTTTAGGGGCACAGCTTGGAACAGTTGTATCCCTTCCTCTGTCTGGCTTAATTTGTTACTACTTGGACTGGATGTATGTGTTCTACATGTTTGGTAAGTAACACTTTTTAAATATCAAAAAGAAAAGATGGTACAACTTTTAAATAGTCCTGCGCAATAATAGTCCAATCCAATAGCTGCTAGTGTGTGGTTCTGAACCCACAGAACCGACCTTCTCAAGACGGTAAATGACAACACCAAAAACAATTTGTATCCTAAGATACACTTAGGGATAGATCCTCACACCAGTGCTGACTTAAAAATAACTACCATACATCCCTTATGCTGTGTACACGGTACAATCCAGCATGAGATTTTGACTATATAGTCAAAATCGTATGCAGATCGTACAGGTTTTTTACCTTGCGATCCCAATGCGCGCTCCCGTGACAGCACAAATCGAAACCCAGATAGACAGGGCAGCAATGACTATATAGTGCAAATCTAAAGTAGATAGCATAAATTGTATGTAAAAAGTACAGAGTTAGCAAAGATTGTATAGCAGTCGAATAGCAAGGGAATCTCACCGTGTGTACACACCATTAGGATTGGCATGCGGCTCCGCTTCTCCAATAGGGATAACTTAAACGGAGATGCACTCCCAGTCCAGGCTCTCACCACTGTCTCCTGGAGTCACTCACTCTTATTCATAAAATGGTGAACGGATGTGATGGAGAACCCGGCAGGCTCACAGACAGGCAAGAGTGGGAATAGATCGTGAAAACCCCGGGGATGGCCCACTGCATAAGCTGAATGAAAGTCCCGTCCTTCTTTCCTCCTGGGTCCTAGTACAGCCACCCAACGCGTTTTGGACACTCCTGTGTCTTTTATCAAGGAGGACTTTTTAAATATACTATAGGTTTAATGTAGGTTCAGTTATTATATTGCCACTCTTATAAAGTCACAAGATGTTTCTCATCATGTTAATATTCCATGAATCCTCAAGCACATACATTATGTTCAGACATCAGGATGGTTTTACATTTGATGTACTTTGTTTTTAGCTTTTGGATGATTTAATTTAATTACTTTCTCTTCGTACACAGGAGCGCTTGGTGTCTTGTGGTTTATAATGTGGTTGTTACTAGTCAGTGATACCCCACAAACCCACCGTACGATCTCCGACTCTGAGAGAGAATATATTCTATCAGCCCTCAAAAATGAGGTAAGTACAAATAATAATTTACCTCTTACACCTCTCCGTAGTCCTGGTTCATAGTTCAAATCGGATCCTAATGGGTAAACATTTTCAATGCAGCATATTAAATGTAAGATTTTACACGCATACTGCAAAAACATTAACTGTTGTTTTGGTAAGGGTCTTATGTGATTGTGTATCTATTTTGTTAAATGGAAGATACAGAGCTTAAAACATAGGACACAAAAGATGCACATGAACAGAATATTCCTAATTCATAATTGAGCAGCGATTTATTATATAAAAAAATGGGTACTTGTTTCCTAGCACGGCCACAAAGATGTTGATCGTGGGCATCGTGAGGAAAAATTGGGGGCATCGCGGCCATCGCATGCACTAAAAAATCGGGTGCGATAGTACCGACGCGATGCCCGCGATTTTCCCATAGGGAACAATGTTAAATACCTCAATTTAGCCGCGATGCCCCCGATTTACCATAGGAATCAATGTTAAATGGCTCAATTGACCCAAATCATCATAGGGAACAATGGGAAATGGGCCAGAAAACCGCTGAACACTGAAATGTCCCCCCAAAAGTAGTTGACGCCACCCCACGATCAACGCGAACCCGAAGCGTGGCGAGCGCAGCGAACCCGAAGCGTGGCGGCGGTACGCGTCCTCCAACCTTTTCATACCCCCACTATCCACGTCGGCGTGGAGTTGAGAATAAAATAGTGTGGCGAGCGTAGCGAGCCACCGAGCCCGAAGCGTGGCGAGCGGACGCGGATACCTGTGAAGCCCGCAAAGGGACGCGTTTACCTGTGAAGGTATCTGCGTCCCCTCGCGGGGCTCGCTGCGCTCGCCACGCTTCGGGCTCGGTGACTCGCTGCGCTCGCCACACTAATCTATTCTCAACTCCACGCCGACGTGGATAGTGGGGGTATGAAAAGGTCGGAGGACGCGTACCGCCGCCCCTCGCGGGCTCGCTGCGCTCGCCATGCTTCGGGTTGGCGTTGATCGTGGGGTGGCGTCAACTACTTTTGGGGGGACATTTCACTGTTCAGGGGTGATTTTTGGGTTTTCTAGCCCATTTACCATTGTTTCCTATGATGATTTGGGTCAATTGAGCCATTTAACATTGATTCCTATGGGAAATCGGGGGCATCGCGAGTAAATTGAGGCATTTAACATTGTTCCCTATGGGGAAATCGGGGGCATCGCGTCTGGACCATTTAAGCCTTTTTTAGCCGCGACCGACGCGATATTGACTTTTTTCAATGCATTTCAATGGGAAAATCGGGGGCATCGCGTCGGTTGCGTCGTATACCACTAAAAATGACACCCGATGCCCGCGATTGTGGCCTTGCTAGGAAAGAAGTACCAAAAAATGCAATAAAATAATCAAACTTTTGGTACTTGTTTCCTAGCACGGCCACCCCGATTTGCATCGGGGTGGTCGTGTCGGAAAAATCGGGTCGATCGCATCGCATGCGATTTGGTCGCATGCGATGCGATCGACGCGACCGACCGATTTTGGACCCGATTTTTTTTTTTTAATGAAATCTAAATCGGGTCCCTGGGACCCGATTTTACATTGGATTCAATGTAAAATATTCCCAACCCCCCCAAATGTCACGGCGTACACCCCACCCCACGATAGACGCCATCCCGAAGCGTGGCGAGCGCAGCGAGCCCACGAGGGGCGGCGGTGCGCGTCCTCCGACCTTTTCATTCCCCTACTATCCACGTCGGCGTGGAGTTGAGAATAGAATAGTGTGGCGAGGGGACGCGTATACCTGTGAAGTTATACGCGACCCCTCGCGGGGCTCGCTGCGCTCGCCACGCTTTGGGCTCGGTGGCTCGCTGCGCTCGCCACACTATTCTATTCTCAACTCCACGCCGATGTGGATAGTAGGGGAATGAAAAGGTCGGAGGACGCGCACCGCCGCCCCTCGCGGGCTCGCTGCGCTCGCCACGCTTCGGGTTGGCGTCTATCGTGGGTTGACGACGGGGACATCTATAATGTGAAATGGGTCATATTGGCCCATTTCACATTTTTCACATTTTTTCACGATTTCAATGTTAAAAAATATTTTAACATTGAAGCCTATGGAAAAATCGGGGGCATCGCGTCGGGACCAATGTTAATGGTCCCGACCGACGCGATGCCCCCGATATTTTACCTTTCCCGACAAGATTTCAATGTTAAAATATTTTTTAACATTGAAGCCTATGGGGAAATCGGGGGCATCGCGTCGGTCGCGTCGGGACCATTGTTAATGGTCCCGACCGACGCGATGCCCCCGATATTGTCTCCTAGCCGGCAAAATGGACCTGATTTCAAAGGAAATCGGGTCCATCGTATGGATCGTGTACCTTAACTTAAAGGTACACGATCCATATGATTGTGGCCGTGCTAGGAAACAAGTACCAAACTTTTAAATGTTTGTTAACGAAAACCATAGGACAGAAATAAGTTGGTAGACATGGTACCCCCTTTTGTCTCTGTACAAAGCTTGGTACTGAACAGAATCATATTCGTGAAAGTTACAAGTGTGTATGTGTATATAAATATTACACCTTGATAAAGGGGTTAGCGAACCCCGAAACGTTGGCTTTCACTTGTCCACCATTCAAACTTTTTTTAAAAAGACCTCCCGAGTGTCTCTGCTTATTCTCTGGACTGTTTGAGATTATATATATATATATAGTTATGCAGGGCGGCACTCCATGTAGGTTAGACTTGGTGCAAGGTCTATATAGGGTTTTATATACAGCACTTACCCCCCACACTCCCTGTGAAGGATCCAGACCAGCACTCCAAAGTAGGTGAAGAAAACGTGTTTTATTCCATGCTGTGCAGTACAAACAAACAGCTGCTTAGCCCGACGGCCGTTTCAACTGTGCTCTGCCAGACCCCTGACGAAAACTGGCAGAGCCCAGTTGAAACCCCAGGTCCCCTTAAGGTCCATACACACTGGGCGTTTTTGCCCAGCGTGTATGGACAGCGATGATCACTATCATCGCTGGGGAAAAGCCGCTCAGTGCATACACACTGAGCGGCTTTCCCCCTGCCCGGTGCCATCAGCGGGGGAAGGACGGCTTTCCATACTGCATCGCTATGGAAAGCCGTTCACAAAGCCACTCATCTGCTGGTAATACCAGTAGATGAACGGCTTTCCCGGAGATGATGCCGGAGGGCGCAGCAGCGCTCACCGCTCTTATCGCCGGGCTGTACACACTGGGTGGCTTTCATGCTGAAATGTGAAAACTGAGCGGCTTTCACGTAAGTCGCCCAGTGTGTACCCTTTACACCTACCACGCCAGCTCACTGCTCTGTATCGCACAGCTTTCTCCTCTTCATTCTCCTCTTTCCGAGCTCACTATCTGCTGTCCTCACTCCCTTTGTTTATCTGCACCATACTGCTCATGTGCTGTTCTTAGGTGAGATTAATAAAATTGAGACGGCAATAAAATCCCCTAATCCTCACAGCATTCGTCCATTGGAATGTACCATCCAAGTCTTACCAGGACAGCTCTCTAATTTGTAGGCCAATTACAGTAGGAGCATTATTTTTACCAAGGTAAACAGGTGCAGGTGCTAGAGCAGTGGTAGCCAACTCCAGTCCTCGAAAGCTACCAACAGTTCACATTTTCCAGACAACCTAGCTGCTGCAAAGGTGCACTCATTGCTCACTGTCACATTTTAAAAGATCCACAGGTGGAGCTAATTACTTCACTAGTGATTCTGTGAGGAGATCTGGAAAACATTAACTGTTGGTAGCTCTCGAGGACTGGAGTTGGCTTCCCCAGTGCTAGAGGGTTGGTGCAATGATACACCGTAATCTTTATCAGTAAAACCTACTAAACTCTGGCCCTCCAGCTGTTGTGAAACTACATATCCCAGCATGCCTTGCCATTGATTTAGCATTCCCTACTAGCAAAACTGTTGCAAACCATGATAGGACTTGTAGTTTCATAACAGCTGGGGGGCCATTGTTTGGGCATGCCTGATCTAAAGGCCCCCATACACTAGTAAGATTTATCTGACCTGTAAATTGCATCTAATTTCCCTTGAACTTCCCCAGCAGCTTCCCAGGAGGCCTACATACAATTTGACACTTGATGTGCCATTTTAAACATCCAATTTGTGTCGGATAAATCGCATGTGATTTATCTGACGCAGTGTCATGTGATTTACAATGCCACACAGCCTAGCGGCCCTGAGCCATCAGTGGGGTCCCTGATCCTAGGCTGTCCCTCATCCCCTGTTTTTTAACACAGGATTTTCTGGTAATCTGTCAAAAATACATTGTGCTGGTAACACATATACTGCAATACGCAGTGAATCAGTAAGTGAATGAGGGTGTCAGGGATAGCAGGTGGGATGCTCTAACATCTGCTGCACCTCTCCGCTGGCCACCGCATTCTTACTAATCGCATATGTACTAACAGTTAGTAACGCAAAGGACAGCTCTTGCGATAAGAACTGTCCTTTGCTATGCAGCACTGTCCCTGAACTTCCAGGTCTGAGACTCGGGAGTCACTCATGCGCATGCTGAGAGGCATCCGTGAAGGACCCATCACACAGCACTGCGTAGAGAAGCCAATAGACTTCTCGCCGCAACTGGCATTTCCCGCTGCAGTGGTGCCCCGATGGAGCGGCTTTAGAGCATATGAAAATGTGGTAAAAACCCTGATAAAGGAGTTTCTACAGCATTTTCAGTTTAGAGCATCCTGCCCACAGAGAAAAAAAGAGTGACTGGGAGAAAAAGTGGAGCCAAAGGGGAGTGTAAGGGAGCCAAAGGGGAGACCGAAAAGAGATAGTGGGTGTCAGGGAGAGACAGTGCCAGGTAGAGACTATCAGAGAGAGAGAAAGAAAAAAATGTGGAGAGGAGAGATAGAGGAGAAAGAAAGGGCAGAGAAAGCAGGGCAATAGAGAAAAGTTCCATACACATGGAGCGATTTTGTCTGTGCGATTTTTACTTAATATTGCTCAGCGACCAAATCGCAGCGACAAACGAGACACGCTGAATGGGAAAGCCACGTGTCGCACAGCTGGTCGCTGGAGCACACTCTTAGTGACCGTTGCCCTGTACACACTGAGCAACCATATCTTCTGCGATATGGGCTTAAATCACCCCATGTGTACGGGGCTAAAGAGAGGAAAGGGATGGGGGAGAGAGAGGGAGGGTAAAGATAGAGAGCGGAGATAGGATGGGGGGGTGGGGCTGAGGAGGGGGAAGGACAGTGGAGCAGGGAGATGAGGTGGAAGAAAGGAGTGGTGGGATAGGGGAGGAAGGGAAAGGGGGACTCGGGACGGGAAGAACTGAGAGGGGGTAGAAGAGAAAGAGGGGGAGAAGGGAGAGGAGATAGAGTAGGGGTTTGAAAGGGTTGTGACAGGCAGACAGGTACTGTGTATGTGTCCTCCTCAATACAAATGAATTACCTGTATACATCTGACAGTGCTGGATCATTTGCTCTCTCTCCTCCTGGCGCTGGGTCCCCTCCTCACCAGCGCCATGTGCCGTTTTCCCTCCACCCGACGCTGGGTGCCTTGTTAGATCCTCCGCACCCCGGGTTCCCCGCCCACGGGTGCCTTGTTTCTTCCTCCCATCAGGTTCCCCGCCTATGGGCACCGCCAGGTGACTCGTCTCCTCCTCCACACCGTGTCTCCAATTGGCCATCTCAGGTCCCCCTGGCGCAGGCTCTGGGACTACCTCTGCTTCTCCCTTTTGGAAGCATCTCACAACTTCTGGCCTGCACACTACCCCTGCAGACTCAGAGCCAGAAAGGGAGCACGGGACAGTGATATAGGGTGCAGGGGACTGCCTGCTGGGACCTCGGGCCCCGCCAGCCGCTGGGCCCCATAGCAGCTTACTTATTATATTTAATACTTACTGTATATATGCACCTTAATACTTACTGTATATATGCACCATATAGAGACTCAAGGAGAACTACAAGCACCAGCATGCACATGGATGTGCCATAAGTGTGTACTACAGTTGTCCTTCAGTTATAAAAGCTGGGCCCCCTTCAAAATAAAGCTGGTGTTCCCTCCGTTTACTAATGTAATAATGCTCTTACTGTATTTGAATAAAAAGAAGTACTCCATCACCTCCGGGCTGAATTCCAGCAGCGTGCGGTGTCTTCGCGCCTCTCTGTGGACTCCCGTGTGTTAAATTCTTCTAACACTGGAGTCTACAGAGAGCCACGCAGGCAATCTGGTGCCGTACACTGCCGGAGCTCAGCCCAGAGGCGACTGAGCACTTCTTCTTTTACCGCTCAGTGCTGTCACTACATATGTGACAGCCTGACAGGACAATCCGGCGGCTTCTCTCCGGCAGCCGTTTCTGGTAACATACAAGTACTGCGGGGGGTGGGAGGAGGGTCCAAACATATAGATGTATTGGATCTGATACATCATGGGTGCAAAAGCACCCACGATATGCCCATGATGGGTCAGATTCCGATACATCTTTTATGTTCTGCAGGTCCGACACCCTGATCCGATCTGATGCGCACGGGACCGCGCATCAGATCAGATCTGATGTCAAACACATGCGATTTTTGGCCGATTTCACCCGATTTATCGGCCAAAAGGGCTGAAATCGGCTGAAAATCGCATAGTGTATGGGGGCCTTAAGCCCTTCTGATTGACCCCTTCTAGCTGCACTCTAGTAATATAAGGTGTCCCTGTAAAGAATAGGCAGTCTATATACTTTACTTTTATATTCCTATTTGGACAAAGGTGAGAGAGAAGATTCCCATTTGCTATTTAAAGAGGAAATAAACAGATGTTAGCGCTGTAGCATTAAATGTATTGTTAGAAAATATACATATAGTGCAATTTCACAAATATATAGCGCTCTTGGGGTAACCACATTACTACAGATAAAGTAAATAGAAATACCTTTGTATTATATACAAAAAAAAATTCAGTCACCATACACTGGGCGGGATGTTATAACATCCGCGGCCCCCCTTCGCCGGACATCGCATTTTTAATAACGGCATATGCTATAACATATGCCGTTATTCATGCAAGGGACAGCTCTTGCGGTAAGAGCTGTCCCTTGCGATGCGGTGCCGGCGCTGGACTTCCGGGTCTGTGACCCGGGAGTCCATCTGCGCATGCGCAGACCCCGGCGCCGGCCGCAGGGCACGCTGGGAGGGATCCGTGACGGATCCCTCAAACAGCGCTGCGGTAAGAAGCCCATAGGCTTCTGCAGGGATTCGCCAGCTTTAGCTGGCGATTCCCTCCGCAGCGCTGACACTGCGGAGGCGCCATATAGCATATAGAAATGCGGTAGAAACCCCGAAAACGGGGTTTTTACCGCATTTCTGCTATATAGCATCCCGCCTAAGGTTCAAATAGCTGGTGATTCGCCCAAGCAGGTGGCGATCAGCTTTAAAGGGATAAGCAGTCCATCATATTCCTTTTTTATAAATATAATTTCAGTACAATATTCAATCCTGGGCGAATTCCCAGGATAAGTATTCAATCAGGGGCAGAGTACAGAAGGAAAAAATGGGGGGGGGGGGGGGGAATTACCAACAATAATTCCATTGTTATAAACAAATAAGCAACAATTAAATACAAAAAAAGATTAATTATCTCCATATTTTATATATCAAGACCATGTTGAAATAAAAAAAAAGGTTAGACGCTAAAAAGTGGTCCCACCTGTTTTCATCTGTTTTTTAAAATATCTAAATGTATTTCTCATGTTGAAATGTATATGAAACTATTTTATCACTTATATTTAACCCCTGCTAGACTACACAAGTTCTAGCCAACACAGCCTTGGTTTTGTTGGTGCGGCTGTGAATTAGTGGGTGACGGTATCCACATTTGTTAAGATAAGTTGTTTGGCAGTGAGTTAGATGTTCTAATTTCCAAGGCAACGGTGGGGAAATCCACTTCTTCTGACCACAGCCACGCAAACCAGACGTCCCTTTACGGGACCGTCGCAGCAGTCCTTTCGGCCTTCCAAGCCTTAACAGAGGTTGAGAGGGGCTTCCTCTGCGGCCAGAGGCGGCAGAGGGAAATTCAGAAGAGCTCCAGCTACACAGGAGCGTGCCTCCTGTTCAGCTTCTTCAAAGCCTTCAGCCTGACTCGCGGTCCCCCATGCGAGACAGCCTCGAGGTGGGGGGTTGGTTGGCATATTTCAGCCAAATATAAGAATGCCTCTCACTTGGATTCATGGGTGAGGGATCTTATTTCCAACAGCTACAGGCTGGAGTTTGCCGGTCCGCCCCCTCACAGGTTCTTCCGATCAAGATTATCAGCAGCTGCGGAGGATCAGGTAATACTGAGACAAGTGGTACACAAGCTGGTAAAATCTATGGTCATAGTCCCAGTCCCAGTGGCGGAACAAGGAAGGGGTTATTACTCCAACCTGTTCGTAGTACCGAAACCGTACGGTTCGGTACGCCCCATACTGAACTTAAAGACATTGAACCCTTTTCTAAAGGTGTAAAAGTTCAGAATGGAGTCTTTGAGAGCAGTGATAGCCAGTTTGGAAGTGGGAGAATTTCTGGTGTCCTTGAACGTGAAGGATGCCTATCTCCACATTCCTATTTGGGGCCCACACCAGGAGTTTCCGAGATTTGCTCTGAAAGACGAACATTTCCAATTCAGAGCCCTGCCGGTCGGCCTATCAACGGCCCCGCGCATATTTACCAAAGTAATGGTGGAAATGATGCTGCTGCTCAGAAGGATGGGGGTAAACATCATGCCCTACCTGGACGACCTGCTGATCAAGTGGAAAAGTGCTTCTCCACAAGGAAGGAGAGGGGAAGGTGGCGCTGTGACCTGGGCTGCTTCACTAGCAGCTGCTGTAGGTGTCGGGTTAGTTGGACCCGAACTGTGCAATACAAAAAAAGAGAAGGGATGAGCAGCGCTGGCTATGTGGGTGTATGTAATGATAATTGGACTGATTGTACAAGTTAAAAAACAGTAGGTTTAATATGACCAATAAAATTGATGTAAACAGGTATACATTAAGACTGGTTTGGGGGATTTAAAATGCAGTGTGTGGACTGTCCATTCCTATTATGCCTGGAGTTAGGACCATAAAGTGCAAATGCAAGTGCAAAGATTTTGGGGTTACCGTCCACCTGTAGATCGGATGCTGGGGTGTGTGGTTTGTATCTCCCTGGGACTCAAGGCCCGAGTTGGAATTAGGGCCGAGTCACCTTCCAGAGTGAGGGAGTCACCCAGAGCTGGATTGTCCAATTGACATGGATGGAGTCCTTCCAGGTGGTGGGCAAATCGCCAAAGTGCAGCAAATGATGGTCCACAAGGGAAAAAGGGGTCCAAGGCTGGTCTGGAGTAGTCCAATAAAACTGGCTGTAGGCAGACACCTGACGCGTTTCGCTGTCTCAGCGGCTTTATCAAAGGTGATGTGGTATTGTATCTGAAGGGTTTATATACCAGACTGAACAGGAAGTGAGTTGGTCACATGATACACAATCTAGCACATAATCAGTCCAATTTGTTCATAAAATATAATTAAAGTATGCAGAGGAGGCAGAAGATAACAAGAATAGTATATTTGTATTAGTTAAAAAACGTTTTTTCCATATAATTACAGATAAAAGAAACAATCAGGAGAAAGGGTTCATTGGTGAACTGTGGTCACATGTTGCGGGGTATTGCATTAAGGAGATGAGGTTTCATTGGTTAGGGGTTGATACTAGTTGACTGTAATGATCCCGTATTGGTCTGGGATGTGAGTGAGGAAATGGGGCATTGATGCAGAAAGCACTGAGGGCGGAAGTACTATATCTGTGCTTCCTCTTTCTAGTCAGCAAGTGTGACACTCGTATAATGAAGGTGGGCGGGTAGGGAGTCGTTAGCGTCCGGTCCTATAGTGCAGAGGCTGTGGATACTTAATACTGCCGGACGTACGTCTCTGTGTTACAGATACACTGACGTAAGAGAGTGGGCGTGTCTGTGGCGTCCGATCACGTGATCGGGACTGAAGGAGTGATCATCCCTCTGTACTGCGGTCACGTGGTCGGTGACGCTGCTCAGCGGTTGCCATAGCATTTTAAAACAGTGGGCAGGGGGAACGTGCGGCTCCGTGTTGGTAATACAGTGATGTGGAAGATGGGCGTCTCTCTGACTTCAGGTCACGTGGTCGGAACAAAGGGAGTAATCTTCCCTTTGGTTACGTTACTAGATGGTTGCCAAGGTAATTGCAGATACAAAATGTAGAATAGGCAGGTAGGAGAGTATATGGCAATCAAAGGAACATATTAGCGTTATCAGAAGATAGGCAAATATTTATAACAGTTAAATAAAGGTTTACTGTAGAAGTTCACATTTAGTGATTGAGGTTGTATTAGCACTAAGATATTATGGTCATTCATAGTTATATAGTTGTGGGTCAAAATGTGTAAACCAGGTAAATACTAATGAAGGTATAAATGAAATAAAGGTGTATATATAATGATATTAATAAAATCTAAGAAAAAAATATATATAAAAAAATATATATATATATATAAAAATATGAAGATATGAAGTAGAGGGAGGAATGGACATGGAAAAATTATTAGGATGAATTGAAAAAAGATGGAAAAATAAAAAAATAAATAAGGTCACAATATAGATATATATAATGAGTAGCTTACAATTGGAAACAGTTTCATTATTGGTCGGCTGGATGTATGTATACATTACTATTTCTATTGATCAGAGTTTCTCTTCCGAGCAGACATGGTTATGCAGGGTTCGTTCAAACATTAATGGAAGATACGATAGTTATCAAATAAAGAGATAAATAGATCTAAATTTATTAGGGAAGTCAAAAATGTAAAGAGCAGGGCTGGGGCCAAAAGGCCGGTGAGCGGTGGTTCTGGACAGAAACAATAAAGATACTGTGTTGCCTCCTAGATCAGGACATTAAGCTCAACCGCCTCATTTAGGCCCTCTGGATGTATTGATCCAAACTGGTGCATCCAGTATACTTCCTGGCGACATAGACTCCTGTATCTATCGCCCCCTCTGGAGGTTACATCTATATATTCTATGCCTAGAATTTTTAGACTTTTGGGGTCTTTATTGTGGTGGATAGAAAAGTGTTTGGAAACACTGTGGGTTAATATACCATTAATGATGTTACGTCTATGTTCTAGGAACCTTATTTTCAATTTCCGTGTTGTTCTGCCTACATAAAAGATTTTGCAGCTGCAGGTCAGAATATAGATAGTATATTTCGTGTCGCAATTAATGAAGTGTTTAATAGTATATATATTCTTTGTAGTTGGGATCATATATGTTTTTGTTTTATGGATAAATGAGCAAGTTATACATCTGTTTCCGTTGCAACTGAAACATCCTTTGGGTTTCTGAGGTAGCCACGTATTGCTGGCATTTGTAGTTGATTCTTCTTCTCTCAAAAGACTTGGAGCCAGCAAATGTTTCAGAGAATTGCTTTTTTTGAAGATGAAAATAGGTTCGTTAGGAAGACATTTGGCCAGAAAAGGGTCCTGCTTAAGAATTGGAAAATTCTTCTTTATGATCTTTTTAATCTCCATGCTAGAGTTATTAAAGGTAGAGATATATGCAATGTCTTTGTTAGGCGTTTCTTTCACTTTGTCGGTGTAGGTCAGAAGGTTTTTTCTCTCAACGCTGAGTACTTCATTAAGGGCTTTTGTTACTAGGTGTTGTGGATACCCTCTTTGGAGGAAAGCAGATGACATGTCCTGGGCTTGTATAATAAAATCGTCTGTGTTAGAACAGTTCCGCCTTAACCTAGTAAATTGACTCTTTGGAATAGAGCGTTTCCACGGAAAGTAGTGCTGACTTTTAAAATGAAGATAGGCATTTTTTCCCACTTCTTTTGTGTAGTTTTTAGTGATGATTTTATTGTCGACTATCTCCAGTGAGATGTCTAGAAAAGTGGTTCTAAGTGCGTGAAGGTGATGTGTAAAAATTAAATTGAACTGATTGTGGTTCAAGTGGTCAACAAAAGATTGTGCTGAAGGTGCATCCCCGTCCCAAATAATAAAAAGATCGTCAATGTACCGACCATAGAGGATCAGGTTCGCGCCAAAGCCACTCCCCCAAATTAGTTGTTCCTCCACCTCGCCCATGTAAAGGTTAGCGTAGCTTGGCGCAAACCTGGTCCCCATGGCGGTACCCATGACTTGTAGATAGTAGGTGTCTAAAAAAAGGAAATAGTTGTGTTCCAAAATAAAAAGAATAGAGTCCCGAATAAAGTGTTGGTGTTCCACCCTCAGGTCATTGTCTTTTGCCAATCTGTCTGCAATTACCTGGATACCTGTGTGATGTGGAATATTTGAGTAAAGGCTCTGGATGTCCAGAGTAAGAAACTGATATGAATTTTTCCATGTGAAATCTGTGATCAAATTTAAGAAAGAGGTAGTATCTTTGATATATGACCTGAGGGTGGGCACTCGTGGTTGTAAAAAACTATCGACATAAAAAGAAAGGTTAGAAGTGAGTGAATTAATTCCCGAAATAATAGGTCTCCCAGGGGGTGAGGTGAGGGATTTGTGTACCTTGGGTAAATGATAATAAATAGGCACCACTGGGTGTTCGGTGAAAAGAAAACGAAATTCATCATTTGAAATAATGCCTTCATCTTTCGCATGCTCTAAGAGAATACGAAGTTCCATGAGATAGGTGTTGGTCGGATTATTAGCCAGCTTTCTGTAGAACGTGACATCGTTGAGTTGTCTAAAGGCCTCGGACACGTAGTCTTCTCTATTTTGAATGACGAGTCCTCCGCCTTTGTCGGCCTCCTTAATTACAATTGTTGTGTCAGATGTGAGCTTTTTTATAGCTTGTCTTTCGAGTTTGGATAAATTTGATTTATTTTGGATTTGGTGTTTTTTTGAATAAGATTTCATGCATAGTGATCGGAAGTCTGAGAGTGTTGTTTTATAAAAAGTTTCAATGGAGGGGCCTTTATGTTTAATGGGAAAAAAATCTGATTTTAGTTTGAATCGCCCTCTGGTGATGTCAAAAATCTTTTCAGTTGTTGGTTCTGTTTCGGCTGGGAAATTCATTTGTTGCAATTCCTCTAATATTTTTAGGGTTGGTAGATCATCGGAATCTAAAATGATGGGCTGTCCCTGTTCAGGTTGGTTCTGAAGATTCTTGTTCGCAAAAAAGCGGTTGCGGCAGAGGCTCCGTATATATCTATTAAGTTCTACGAAAAGAGAAAAAATATTGGTAGAAGAGGTGGGGGCAAATTTAAGGCCGCGGCTTAACAAGGAAATTTCAGGTTTTGAGAGTACTTTGTTAGACAAGTTGATGATATTTATTACTTCTTTCTTATTTTGTCTATTTACTTGTTTCTTGAATGCCACTCTTCTTCCTCCTCTACATCCTCTATGCTGTATCTTCTTTTTTTGGGGGGGTCTGATAGTCTCTCTGGTCGTGAGATCCTCCTTTGGCTCTGGTCTAAAAAAACAGTCGGTTCATTAGGTCTTGCTACATCTGAGTATAGTCTCTCCTTTCTTTTGGGTCTGGCTCCAAGTCTGTTGGGAGTCTCAGCTGCATACGGTGTTGGTTCTATTCTTTGGCTATATGGAGGTGTTGAATGGTCGGGTCTTGATGGATAATTGTTTCTCCTTGAAGGTTGTGGATCTGGATAGACATTTTGTTGGAATCTATCTCGATACTGTCTGGGGCGTTCCTCGTTTCCTCTTCTGTCATGTTCATTTCTATTATATTCCCTTGTATTGGCTTGGTAGGTATTTCTTCTTTTGTTCAAATTATTTCTATTAAGAAGTTTGTATGTACGTTCCTCTCCTCTCCTATAGTCCTCTAGATCCCTCTTAAATTTTGAACACTTGTTATTTAAGAGTTGTTGTTCGAATTTTTCAACTTTTTCAGTGACTATTTTGTCCCTTTCCTTAAATTCTCTACCGTTACTGTGTGGTTCCATTAAGATCTTTAGTTCCTCTATCTCTTTTGCTAGAGACTCAGCTTGTTCTTTTCTATATTTTATTACAACTTCCATTAGGGAAAAGGAACAACGATCTAGGATGCTGTTCCATTCCTCCTGGAAAATTGTCTCATCTTGAAAGATAGAGGGCTTAAAGAGTCTCAGCCCCCTAGGTACCATTTTTTTATCAACGTACTTCTGTAAGTTGGTGCTATCCAACCAATGTCTTAGTTCGGACTTCAATAAATCCTCCAATTTAAAAAAACTCTCTTTGAGTTCACAATTTGCTTTCTCAGTGGGATCCTCCGTGGAGGACTCCCACTGGGAAATATGATTCTGCCTCCTCTTCATCCTATCCTGGAAATGAGTGAAGCAACTAACCCTTTTCTAAAGGTGTAAAAGTTCAGAATGGAGTCTTTGAGAGCAGTGATAGCCAGTTTGGAAGTGGGAGAATTTCTGGTGTCCTTGAACGTGAAGGATGCCTATCTCCACATTCCTATTTGGGGCCCACACCAGGAGTTTCCGAGATTTGCTCTGAAAGACGAACATTTCCAATTCAGAGCCCTGCCGGTCGGCCTATCAACGGCCCCGCGCATATTTACCAAAGTAATGGTGGAAATGATGCTGCTGCTCAGAAGGATGGGGGTAAACATCATGCCCTACCTGGACGACCTGCTGATCAAGGCAGGATCAGACCAGGTGCTCCTGCAAGATATTGTTACGACCAAACAAGTCCTGACGTCACACGGATGGATTATCAATTTACAGAAATCTTCCATGACACAGACAAGGTGGCTTCTCTTTCTGGGACTGATACTGGACACAGAAAACCAAAAGGTGTTTCTTCCCCAGGAGAAGGTGGGGGATATTCGGACTCTGGTCCTGGAGGTCCTAGCCAGGACTCTGGTGTCTGTTCACCAATGCATTAAGTTGCTGGGAAAAATGGTAGCCACGTTCGAAGCACTCCAATTCAGGAGGTTTCACAACAGACCTTTCCAGCTAGAACTGCTGAAGAAATGGTGAGACTCACACCTTCTCATGCACAAGAGGATATTCTTGTCACGTCAAGCTCGGCAATCACTTCTTTGGTGGACCCATGCTCCAAACCTGTTGGCAGGAAGGATATTCGGGATACAGGACTGGATACTCCTGACAATAGATGCCAGTCTGTTGGGATGGGGAGCGGTTACCCTAGGCAGGTCCTTTCAGGGCAGATGGACCTGGTGGGAGTCGATGCTGCACATCAATGTCTTGGAATTGAGGGCAGTATATTATGCAATCCTGCAAGCTCAAACCCTACTACGTCACAAGGCTGTTCAAATGCAGTCCGACTATGCCACGACGGTGGCATACGTCAGCCGCCAGGGAGGAACGAAGAGCAACTCATGTATGAGGGAGGCCGCAAAAAGTCTCCACGACCTCCATCCAGGGGAATGGAGCCTCATTCCTTCTGATGAAACTGTTGCTATAATTGACGGAGAAATGCGTTAAGGGTTGGGGATTGCTGAACCCCTTTATGCTACGCATTCCAATCGGATTGTCAACCACCCGCCATTGAGCCTTCTGCAGAGAATTTCTCCTCTGGTCTGACTGACTTAGCGGTAATTACTAGGCGGCTTTTGCTCTGCTCGGAGCTCCAAATTACCACCTGTAACTCCGTTCAGTATTGTACGTCCAGCTCCCCGCTAAAGCTATCAGCAGCTGTCTGTCATCGGACAACATCGCTGAGTGGGTGCAGCTAGAGTCGACAGGACACTTATGCCTACAGCATTGCTGGATTACAATCATCGATTTTTTACAAGTTTTTACAAGTTTTGACGCCCTGGCCAAAGAGGATACCCAGCAGCTGTCTGTCATCAGACAACAGCGCTGAGTGGGTGCAGCTAGAGTCGACAGGACACTTATGCCTACAGCATTGCTGGATTACAATCATCGATTTTTTACAAGTTTTTACAAGTTTTGACGCCCTGGCCAAAGAGGATACCCAGTTTGGGTGGCCGGTACTGCAGCAGTCTCCGCACTTTCCCGCCCCTTCTGGAAGCTTTGGGACTTCCCCAAGGTCTTAAGACGTTTCCCAGTATCCCATAAAAATGATAGTGAAAATAGGAATTTAATACCTACCGGTAATTCCTTTTCACAAAGTCTTTATGGGATACTGGGCGCCCGCCTCAGTGCGGGGTCTTACTGCAGTTGATTACTCTGTTGAGTAGTCCATACTGTTCGACTACGGTGGCCTTTTGGTTGTTTGATTGTTGTATGAACGGTGTGCTGCTATAAATCTCACCACTTGTTTACACATATGTTGGTTAACATATTGATATCTACATATCCTTCTCTCATATGTTTCATCCTTCTTCTGGCAAAGTTTTTCCTTAACTGGTTCCTGGGTGGGGATTCAGAGGGGAGGAGCCAGTACACCCAGTTTCAAAGTTTTATATGTGCCTGTCTCCTGCGCATACCCTCTAATAAGACATTGTGAAAAGGAATTACCGGTAGGACACATCTCCTGAAGTTGACACAAAAGGAGGGTATGCACAGGAGTATGTGTTTAAAAAATAACAAATGCATTTAAAATCCTGCCCAATACAGATCCCATACCAAACAAAAGCAATGATGGTAAACAATAGAAGCCTAACATATGACTGTATGGTTAAGAGAATGCTACAAATGTAAAGCCTAATTCTGTACATTTTAAGTGCAATTAGCAAACTAGAAAATAATATCATCTTCTACCAAGATAAGATAAAATGACCTTTTCCTCCTTTTGGTTACCAGCACTGCATGTGTCCAGTCAGTAGATTTACAGTGTCTAAGTTGACAGCCAAAAAGTCAACAACTATTGGTCGACAAATGTTGACATGAGTTTTTTATGATTTTTTTTTTTGGGGGGGGGGGGGGGGGGACGGGACAGACTACTTCATACTTTACCATCCACAAGGATATAGAGTTAAGGTACCCATACACTTATCCGATTTGGACTGATTTTGCCCGATCCCAAAGGATTGGGCCGAGAAATTGTCCCAAATTGGATGGCAGTGGGGAGTGCCCCGCCGCAGCGTTGCACCCACACCCTCCGGGCACTCGGCGCAGCACGGACCCTGACAATGCCTAGGTTCATTACAATTTTATTCTCCTGCCCCCTCAGCTCCCCGGGAATTTACATGCATGCGATTTATCCTATGTAAATAATGGCACATCAAGTGCCAAATCATTAGTGTGCTCTCCCGGGGGAGCTCAAAGGAAATTAGGTCTGACTTGTCCTTCGGCCTTTAGATTATAATAGTGTGCTGAAGCATGGTGAGCAGACATGGTGTCCTTGTCGACATAGACGCCAGAAACCCATGAAAAACTCATGTTGACCTTTTTGACCTTTTGACTTGACCAAGACACTGTACATCTAATAAACTATAACGCATCAGCTGCTGATGAGGCAAAGGCATGCACCATTTAGGGGATAATTTCATGTTTGTATGTTCATTTATTAAGCAATAGCTGCAATATAGAAGAAGGAAACAAAAATTAATGTAATTTTCTTGCCTCCACATTTTTGTCTTCTAGCTGTCTAAGGAGAAGTCTGTGCCTGTTTGTGCTATGCTGAAGTCAATGCCACTGTGGGCTATAGTTGTAGCTCATTTCTCTTATAACTGGACCTTTTACACTCTGCTGACTTTATTACCTACATACATGAAGGAGATCTTGCGATTTAATGCACAAGAGGTAAGTCGGGGACCGTATATTTCAGTAGAAAACAATGCAGATTGTAGTATGTAGAACAGCTATGTTTTCTGAGAAAAGAATGATTATTCATTCACAGCTGTTCCCTACCGTTTCACATGTCAGGTGCGGTTCTGTGTTATTCATGTGCTGGAAGTTCCAGTTAGAGTTCAAATGTTTTTAGGACAAATATGCTTATGAGGTTCCCATCACAAGGTGTTTAGCTATCAGATGTCTCTGCAGACAGCAGGATCATGCTTCGTATCAGCCCTGCCCCTCTCGCTATCACTGATGTTCCCGTCACATATTCTGCAGGATTGGCACAATGTCAAATACCAAATATGTACCTTGTATATAGGGATGCCAATCCCAGGATTTAGGGCATGCGCATTTGATTCCCTTCTCCCATGTAGCGCTGAGCGGGTTGGGAAGGAGGCAGGTACCTTGGAGTCCGGACAGACGGGGCGGCGTGAGAAACAGTGTGTGGCTGCGCGGCGTGTCCTCTAACATCACTGGTGAAAGCTATCACAGGCATCCACCGGAACAAGACAGCCACTGCTTATCGAGGATTTGCTTCATCTGCCCCAGGTAGGAGAAGCATAAGCAGCAAAATGGGGCTGCTGCTTTGCGAAAACACACAAGTTTCTCTGAACCTATGTGTTTTCAGCCAAAGCAGGCCCTTTTTATTGGACTATTCAATAGTATATCCCTATGAAGCTGTTGCACTAACAGTGGCTATGATGGGGTTATCCATCCGCCACCCTGGCACTGAAAGATGGCACCTGGTTGTCAGGAGACCACCACCCCTGGCCCCACTGCCACAGTGTACCCACACATAATTCCCGTCATGTATGTTTCTGTATTGTACTTATTATTTTGCAGGGGCAAAGAGAAGCTACAGCAATTTGTATTGGTTGGGGGGGGAGGGGGGGTTACTTGTTTTCCCTGTGCCTCTCCCAAGGCTTAACCACTTGAGTGGTATGCCCGGGCATACCACTAATTTAAAGATGTGCGCCAATGGTGCCTGCAGCTGTGCACCACTGGCGCGTCACCTGTCCAGGCACCCCCCACCTCCTCTGCCCTCCCATCCCGTCGCTCTGGCGATCGTACGTCTGAGCTGCCCTGCAGCAGCCCCTGCCGCCATTAGTTGCAGGGAGCAGGTGGCAGGTTTGGGGGGACTCTGGAGTGCTCAGGAGTTCAGGTGCCCAAGTCCTCCCGAGCCGCTACCAACATCTCCGAGCTTCCTGAAAAGGACTAGTAAATACAATTACACACACAAACAAACAATAAACAACTCAGCAGACTATCGTTATTAGTCCCCCTGTAACCGCAGCAGTAGCAGCACGAACTGTCAGCGGTACAGTGAAGGACAATCAGCATACGGCAGCCCGCATTGCGGCACTTGTGCCTCCAGATAGCTGTGAATCCGGACGATTACACCGGCAGTCTCCCTGTTAACCGCAGCGTGACCAGCGTTAGCGGTCGGCGGTACAGAGAGAGAGACGGCCAACGTCCAGCAGACTGCATCGCGGCACCTGTCCCTATCACAGGGAGTGCCTATCCCTATATAGGGAGTGATTGTAAAGTACGGCGATACCAGCAATCTCCCTGTAACCGCAGTGTCACCAGCACTAGCTGGCAGTGGTACAGAGAGAGACAGCCGGTGCACCGTAGCCCGCATTGCAGCACTTGTCTCTAGCACAGGGCGTGCCTATCCCTATACAGGGAGTGATTGTAAAGTACGGCAACCCTGCACTGTGATACCCAGCAGTCTCCCTGTAACCACAGTGTCACCAGCACTAGCTGGCAGTGGTGCAGAGAGAGACAGCCGATGTACAGTAGCCCGCATCGCAGCACCTGTCCCTAGTACAGGGAGTGACTGCAGACAGCGGGGTAGTTATATGACCACACTAACGCCTAACTACATAGACCGTATCTGTATCCAACTTACGAGTGACACATATTAGGCAGATTGCCAGATTGTATCGACATGGAACAAACAGATACTCAAATGTAGCAAATATCAATGCAAGGAAATACAATCCCACGCATATCTGTGTAGACAATATCTCTGCATGTATTGATATAGCCCAGCTCGCAATCCTTGTCAGTGCTCCTGTACCTTGATTAACTGAGTTATTAATCGAGGGCTTCAATAAGTGCCAATAATTGTCACCACAAGGTAGTGGTCATTATAGAAACGTACTGCTGAATTTATGATATAACACACACAAACCCCAATCTAATAAACACCCTCCTCCTCAACAATTGTTTTATGGAATAAGAAGGAGTGATATAATGGTGTCATACATATATTTTTGATTAAGGTAGTTGCTCTCTGAACCCGCACGTGCCTTTTAAATCACACTGTTTTCACTTGTGTACATGTTTTCTGTTGTATGTCATATTTCGCGCTCTTTTTAAATTATAACCGAAAAAAAGGTATATTTTATGACTCATTTTCTTATGAATGGTGCACGACCATATGACAAAATCTTCTCTTTATCAATAAAAACATAATATGTAATCCGGCTGCTGATCTTGATATAGAACTCATTGCCTACCCAGCGCTAATTGCCTAACATATTTAGTGCGTGACCCGGATGGGTGCATAATAAATAAAGGCAGAAGCGCAGGTATGGACATATACCAGTGGCGGCGATGAGACTGATAATATAGCTACAGGTCGAGTATCCCGTATCCGAATATCCGTTATCCGAATTATTCCGAAATACGGACATTCCAGAAAGTGAAAACAATTTTTTTTGCTAAAAACTCACTGGGGACATTTGTAACAGCATCACTGGGGACATGATATGTAACTGGCACTATATATGTGCAAGACAATGATTGCTTGGCATTCAAATTCAGTGCTGAGATAGTACACACATTTTGTTTCACGTTTTGAAACCTTGTTTTTTGAACAATTAAAATATATTTGTGTGTATTTTATGTGGTAATAAAATATATTTGTGTGTATATTATGTGTTTATACAGCATACATGCAAGATACTTCAAAATACATAATTGAAATATTAAAATTAAATATAATTAAAATATTCCAAAATACGGAATAATCCGTTATCCAAAATTCTCCTGGTCCCGAGCATTTTGGATAAGGGATACTCAACCTGTATTAACTATATTGCATACACAGCCACAACTGTAGCCGGATACATGAAATAGATGGTGGTACAGCATCAGTGTAGGTGAGAGATCAGTAACAACTGTATTTTCTGTTGTGCGAGTTGAGCAGCACATAAACAGATAAATAATCATCTATCCTCTTGCTGCCTTAGAGCGTAACATGTCTCTATTAAAGTGAACAATTTATATACAATACAAATCACTTTAATTATATGAGAAAGAGACCAGGAAAATTTGAAGTAGCTGAGGACAAGGAGGTATACATTTGAATAGAATACAGTTAATCACCCAACACATCAATTGGAGAATATTCATGATATACTGTATTCATTGCTTTTTCTTTAACCACTAATAAGTGTATTTGATTTATATAAACGCAGTATTAACCAATGAGTAATTTATGAGCAATTCTGTACAATATTCACACATGGGGCCTTATTCTGGTTCACTCCTTCTGGCAAATTACTTCTTCGATGGACAAAACCGTGTGCACTGCATGTGGGGCAGATGTAACCTGTGCAGAGAGAATTAGATTTGGGTGGGGTTTTACTTCAAAGTGAGATCTATATTGCAGTGTAAAAATAAAGCAGTCAGTATTTTCCCTGCACAGAAACAAAATAACTCACCCAAATCTAATTTGCCCATGGTTTTGTCCATCTAAGAAGGAATTTGCCAGGAGTGAACCAGAATAAGGCCCCATCATTTAATTTCAGCTGCAGACAAGTGAAATGTCTAATTATAAATAAAGCAATACATATACATTGTGTAACACAGAACTCATTACCATTGTACTAATAAATAGAAAGTAACTGTCTTATTATAAGTTCCCTGAAAACACATATAATATGCTGTGAGATAATTTGAAATACTCCAAAAAGAATATTCGTAAAAAGACAGACACCAGTGATCCTTTAAACATAAAGCTTTGTTTATTTGTATATAAAATAAAGATATTTCACATATCTGACCGTTTTTAATGGTCATAAAATTACAATATTTTATTGAATTTCAAACCTACACATTTAACTCTTTAATTTACTAGGGATGTGCACCGGCCACTTTTCGGGTTTTGGGTTCTGATTACCTTGAGGTTTTGGGTTCTAATGGGTTTTGGCAAAACACCTCCTAAGTGTTTTGTGTTTGGATTTTTTGGGTTTTGGGTTCTGATTTTTTCGTTAAAAAAGCATAAAAACTGCTAAAATTGCAGAATTTGGGTGGGTTTTTTTTTTTTGCTCCTACGCTATATTAACCTCAATAACATTCATTTACACTCATTTCCAGTCTCACAATATTGTTTTTAGGGCAAAAGGTTGCACCGAGGTAGCTGGATAACTATGCTAAGCCACACAAGTGTGCGGCACAAACACGTGGCTCATGTAAGAGTGGCACTGCAGCGGCAGACAGGATTGCAGTTTAAAAAAATAGGCCCAAAAAAGACCCCTATCTGGCTTGATCATGCACTGTTTACCATGTGCAGCCAAGGAGCGGTGGGCATTTTGTGCAGCACAGAGTTTGTCTGCAAGTGTGTAACTGTTTTGATCACTTTAACATCCAACAAGACCCCTATCTGGCTTGATTGTGTGATTATGATTAATTAATGTAATCTGTTCAATTTTGTGATTATTATTCATTTATTACCAGTCGTCTCTTAAATCATTGCCTAATGGGTGTAGGGGAGGGGGCTAATCAATTTTAAGGTGGCAGATGGAAAATGTAATGTAAACCATCAAGAGCATTGGTTGCAGCAGTGGCAGTAACTGATGGACCCGGCTGTGCAGATAAGGATGCTGACAGCTATTATGTCACAGGGAGAGCCAGCGAACTGTTGCTCCATGCAGCGCTGGAAAACTTCGCTGCCCGTGGTGATGCCATAGGGCATGCGGAGGAAGACGTAGCACCCAATAGGGGTCATGAAGGCAGTAAGCAAGGAAGAGGCTCTGTCCAGAGGGATCTGCCAAAACCCACACTTGGCATTCAGGGTGCTAAAGACAGTTGCACCTGGCATGTCAGCGATCACCTGCTCGATGGTGCAGAGTGTGTATCTGTTTTTGTCAGTTTAATATTTAATAAGACCCCTATCTGTCTTGATTGTGATTGATTATAAATTAATTTAATGATGTGATTGATTAATTTCATGATTATTAATTTGTGCCGCACTGATTTGTTCTGCGAGTGTGTATCTGTTTTGGTCAGTTTAATATTTAACAAGACCCATATCTGTCTTGATTGTGTTTATTATTTATAATTAATTAATTTCATCTGATTTTTAATTTTGTAATTATTAATTATTCATTTATTATTTATTACCATTCGTCTCGTCAATCATTGCCTAATGGGTGGAGGGGAGGGGGCTAATCAATGACTAGGTGGCAGCTGGAAGAGTTCTATCTGGCTGCGACTTCTGTAACTCTATTGATCGCTAGGGTGGATTCAGGTGATCTGGCTCGCTAGGCGGGTGTTCCCTTTGCTCACTGCTTCACATGCATCCCTCGTGAAGCTGCTCGCTCTGTCGAGGAGGATGTCCTTTGCCGGTAGAGAAGTACTGATCTTCGCTCAAGGTGTTAGAGTAGCTGCACTCCCCTGCTACAACCTCAAAACAAGTACCAAGACCCCTTTCTGGCTTGATTGTGCACTGTTTACACAGTGCAGCCGAGGAGCAGTGGGCGATTGGTGCAGCAATCAATTACTCTCATTAGTGGAATGCAATCAGTTGTATGCATTTAAAAGACAAGTCCCTCATACGAATGACACTCAGCAGTGGGCACCAAACCAGACAGGTAGATGAGGCAGTACTAGGCACCACACGGTTGATACTGCAGTACTAGGCACAAGACCGGTAGATAAGGCAGTACTAGGCACCAGTCGGTAGATACGGCAGTACTAGGCAGTGGGCACCAGACCAGACAGGTAGATGAAGCAGTACTAGTTGTGTGTGTATCTGTTTTGGTCAGTTTAATATTTAACAAGACCCCTATCTGGCTTGATTATGATTGATTGATTGATTATTAATTAATTTAATGATGTGATTGATTCATGGTCGAAACCCCGTTTAACAACTTGCCTGATCCTGATGTGCAGTTTGTCTCTGTGCTGAAAGATCCCAATCTCAAATGGCAGACTGAACAACCTGTGTATAGCCATATTTATAAAAGTGTGAATGGTCTTGTGTGGAACCCCACTACAGGATACCCCCTGTGCCCCTGGAGTGCCCCTGTGCCCTCAAAGAAGTTTAATTGCAGCCAATGCTGCTCAGAGGAAAACTGCAGGGATGTGAGGGGTTAAACAGCCCCAGCTCAGTCCACGTGCAGGGAGCCTGACACCCCCTGATTGACTGCCCAGGGAGCGCGAAAGGAGAGGTCAGAGGTGACCTGAAACTGTGCAGCATGACGGAGGAGGGTTTGCAGCAGCGTGAGAGAGGCTGACACGTGCTTAGAAAGAAAAGACACGCTGGGCACCCTAAAGATCCACAGAGAGGAGAGCAGCAGAGTGCGCAGTCTGGAAGCGTGCAGAAGTGAGACCCGCTAGAGAGGAGAGAGCCGGGCAGCGTTGCCGTGCAGGAGACCCGGCGGTGATTGACAGCGACATCTGAAGCTGCACAGTGGCCGGAGGAGAGCGGGTGCTGCTGCGAGGTCCCGAGCAATGTGACTGACAGGAGAGGAGAGCGGAGAGCGGTCGCACACTAATCACCCGCCCGGTAGGTCCGGCGGTGATGGACAGTGGCGCACACAGAGAGAGCCAGCAGCCAGCATCATGAGGGAGGCCCTGCAGAGTGCCAGCCGTGACACCAGGGAGACGCTACCGGCCGGAGTCGGCAACAGCAGCAGAGTACAAGGGTGCCCTACCCCCACTCAGCCTGTACCCATCCTGCCCCAGCCCTGACTCCCCCAGGGTACCGTGCTACAGGGACATGGTGTGGTCCCATTGCTGGCCTGCACCACGGATGGATCCCTAAATAAGACTTGCAAGGCACGTCCAGCGCCCAGAGGCCCCTAGTACCCCTACCTGCAGTATCGGGGATAGTACTGGAGAGACTCCCTTTGTTGAAGGCCCGCTATATGGGCGGAGTGTTTCTGAGGCCTGTTGCTATATGGAGGTTGCCCCAGGAAAATTCCTAGCATACATGGCCAATAAAGTTAATTATATTATATTGAGGGTCAGGGAGATCACATTCTCACCCAGGAAGATGGTGATCGTAACACAATTCTAAAAGAGGACAGAGAACAATCTCATGCACACGAGACCACTGTGCTTGATACAAGACAGACCAGAGTCCACCTAAAGGTGTCGGCTAGTACAGCATTCCTAAAAGTCTCAAGGCTCCAAAAAAAAGGCTGCAGTGGCAGACTCCCAAATTAATGCAGGGTGAGAGCTGCAACCAGCAGTGGGCGATTGGTGCAGCAATCAATTACTCTCATTAGTGGAATGCAAACAGTTGTATGCATTGAAAAGACAAGTCCCACATATGAATGACTCAGCAGTAGGAATAATGAATGGTGATGCAAGATGGAATTGTCCTTGGGACCTCCCACCCACCCTTATGTTGCGAAAATAGGACATGCACACTTTAACAAACCAAACATTTCAGCGACAGGGCCTACAAAACTGTGGCTAAAATGATTGGTTTGTTTGGGCCCCCACACCAAAAAAACAATTCATAATATCTCCCTGTATAAACTGGCTCTACAGCAACAAGATGTCATCGTCACTCATCATCCTCCTCATCCTCCTCCGATTCCTCGCCCCCTTCAGTGTGTAATTCCTCATTCTCAGAGATTATCAATTTGTCCCCGCTGGACTCCACAATCACAGGTCCCGTTATAATCTCTAGAGGCAATTCCTGGTCTTCATTGAATAATTGATAATTCATTTTTATAAACATAATTTTCTCAACATTTTTCGGAAGCAACCTCCTTCGCCGCTCACTGACCAGGTTCCCCGCTGCACTGAATACTCTTTCGGAGTACACACTGGAGGGGGGACAACTCAGGTAAAATAGAGCCAGGTTGTACAGGGGTTTCCAAACTGCCTTTTTTTCCTGCCAGTACAGGTAAGGACTGTCTGACATGTCAAAGTAATCATCCACCATTTTTTCAATGTTGACAGCATCCAATGCACCGACAGTAGACATGTCAGCAATCATTGGCAGGTCCTTGAGTCCGGACCAGATGTCCAAACTCCCTCCTGCCTGCCCTGCATCCCCGCCAGCGGGTTGTGTGGGAAATCGCAGATGTTTCCTCACAGGCACAGGTGGGGGAGAAAATGAAGGAGGAGCTGGGGCCGTGTCACAGTCCCCTTCAGATGACAATCTCCTGACCAGCAGGTCTTTGCACCTTTTGTAGACTTGTGTCCGCCGGAAACAGAGACACAACATACGCTTTAAACCGAGGATCGAGCACTGTGGCCAAAATGTATTCCACTGACTTTAACAGACTGACCACCCTCGTATCCTGGCAAAGCGTATGGAGGGCTTCATCCACAATAGCGACATGCTTTGCGGAATCGCTACGCTTTAGCTCCTCCTTCACTTTCTCCAGCTGCTTTTGTAACAGAAACAACAATATTATTGACCCGGCTCACTCTTGATCCCAACTTGGTAAACCTCCGGCAGACGTGTGATATATTTATACACACGGTATCGGGGGAAACCAAGAAGGGGAAGGGAAAGCCGGACAATTGGGCGCACCAATATACTATACCTGATATATATATATATATATATATATATATATATATATATATATCACTGATAAATTCAATAATGTGTGGCTTGCTGCTCTCTATTAAGGCTCCCTGATTCCTTAACAATCGCTACACATGCACAAGAAAATAGTAAAAACTAGAGAGCGCAAGAAACACACGTTTAAATTAATGTGTATTGTTCTAAAATATTACACACAAAAAAAATTCAATAACAGTTAGTACATAAATACAATTCTGTTACAGTTTAATATAAAATAGGGGGGGGGGGGGAGGTGGATGACACCATCCAATTTATGCCAGGTGGTCTATCGCCAAGAACCTTGCAAGGTATTATACTCCAATATTGGATATCTTAGCCTTCAAAGTTTCAAATCCACATAGATGTTATACTTCCAATCTTTAACTGTGTACACCAATAGTCCAAATCGGACGATTTTTATCTGGAGAAGTAGATTTTAGTTGTAGTTAGAGGGCTACACATTGAGCGATAATCTGTGTATAACCAGTTAAGGGTTAAATGCAAGGCAGCACCAGTGTTTTTATGGTTTCACTTGTGTGACAGTCACCTACAAGGAGCTTATATGGTGAAGGAGCGGTCCTGACAGTGTGAGGTAGCGGGTAGCCTTAGATGTAATAATCGGCTTTAGTATCCAGAACCTGACCGCAGTAGCGAAGCCAGCTAACTGCGTCAGGGAGCCGACTGCTCAAACCCAGTTGGGGGCAGACGCTACACGGACAACGGAAACACAGTTCGTTTGTATAGCTACCTCCACTCCTGTCGATTGATTCACGGCATCCGCCGCGCTCCACTTGTCAGGTGAAAGTTCCGTATCCACAGCCCTGTTTTTGGGGGGCTCCTTAGGTGATCAAGGTATCCCATGTTTGGCAAGGTCCAGCTTGGTGGCAGGTGACAGCCAAGTGGGGAGAGGGGCCTTCAGGTCTGACGGTTTCATCAGAAGATACTGCCCCTAGTATTCTGCTGGTTTTTAAAAGACTAAACACCAATCAGATTCACGGAGGTGTGTAGTCACCTGTATTCAGTCATTTAATTATTTCAACATGCATATGCAATCAACAGCAAAACCATTACATGGTATAGTATGTTTTCAATGGCAAGTAAACCGCAACAAGTTTAAAAATTAATAAATTAATTCCCAAGAGGGGGATAGGAATAGTATATTATTTACCCAGGGACGGTGATGACAACTCTTGTAGTTTAAATAACTACTGCAATCAACCTCCTTTACAAAGGTGGAGGTCACAATTTTATTATTTTCAATGTGTAGGGCAATATCCAAAAAAGAAATGTGCTCATAACTAATAGTGTGAGTGAATTTTAAACCAAATGTGGTGTTGTTCAAATAATCAATAAACTTAAGTGCTTCTGTGGGACAGTGGACTGAGTAACTAAATAATACTGGCAGATTCAGTGCAGGCAGCACCAGTGGACTAAATATATAATATAATTAATTAATATATAATATTACAGGCACAGCACCAGAGGTAGGCCCCAGCACAGAGGAGACAGTAGTACTACAGGTACACAGTTAGACTGTTCTCCTAAGCAGAGAGGAGAACAGAGTACACAGCAGCACTGGGGAGACAGCCCCAGCGAATAAAATAATTGGTACTTGTTTCCTAGCACGGCCACAATCGTGGGCATCGTGTGCCTTAACTTTAAGGCACACAATGGCCGCGATTTCCTTTAAAAAAAGCAGTACTCGGGTACATCGCGTCGGTCGTGTGCCTTAACAAGGCACACGATGCGACCGACGCGATGCCCACGATTTCCCCTTAGGCTTCAATGTTAAAATATTTTAACATTGAAGCCTATGCGCGCCCGACGCGATGCCCCCGATTTCTCCATAGGCTTCAATTTTTAAAAATATTTAACATTGAAGCCTATGCGATGGACCCGATTTGTCCATAGGCTTCAATGTTTAATTATTTTAACATTGAAACTGAGTCCATTTAACATAGGAAAAAATGGGAAAAGGCCGAAAAAAGGGCCATTTCTCATTGGGTATGGCCCCGTCATGTGTGTAAAAAAGAATGTCCCCCAATTGTGGCCTCCACCCCCACGATTGACGCGAGCCCGCGAGGGGCGGCGGTGCACGTCCTTCGACCTTTTCATTCCCCTACTATCCACGTCGGCGTGGAGTTGAGAATAGATTAGTGTGGCGAGCGCATCGAGCCACCGAGCCCGAAGCGTGGCGAGCGCACGCTGATACCTGTGAAGCCCGTGAGGGGACGCAGGGATCTGTGAAGGTATCAGCGTCCCCTCGCAAGGCTCGCCACGCTTCGGGCTCGGTGGCTCGCTGCGCTCGCCACACTAATCTATTCTCAACTCCACGCCGACGTGGATAGTAGGGGAATGAAAAGGTCGGAGGACGCGCACCGCCGCCCCTCGGGGGGCTCGCTGCGCTTGCCACGCTTCGGGTTCGCGTCAATCGTGGGGGTGGCGGCCACAATGGGGGGCCATTATTTTTTACACACATGACGGGGCCATACCCAATGAGAAATGGCCCATATTGGCCCTTTTACCATTTTTTACTATGTTAAATGGACTCAGTTTCAATGTTAAAATAATTTAACATTGAAGCCTATGGACACGATGGACCCGATTTCTCCATAGGCTTCAATGTTAAATTATTTTATTATTGAAGCCTATGGAGAAATCGGGTACATCGCGTCGGTCGCGTCGTGTGCGTTTTGGTATGCACCCGACGCGACCAACGCGATAGAAATCGTGGTGGCCGTGCTAGGAAACAAGTACCAAATAATTAATTACAGCACAGCACACCAGAGGTAGACCGCACAGAGGAGACAGTAGTACTACAAGTACACAATTAGACTACACAGCAGCACTGAGAGACAGCCCCAGCGATTAAAAAATATTGCGTTCAAGGTCAAGCTCAAGTTTAAGCCCCAGCAGCAGCAGCACCAATACACCCTCTCCCAACCCACTACTAGACTGGAGTGAAGATGGCGGGCGCAGCAGCCGCTATTTAAAGTCTCACGAAATCCGGTGCCGGGAGATGACGTTCTGACCACGCGGACGGACCCGAGTCAGGCGGGAATCTCCGAGCGCTGCTCGTAACTGGGCTCGGAATGATGACGTTCGTGGGGGCTCGGATCTCTGGAATCTTAGTCTGCACATCTCTATAATTTACCTCTGTGCACCAACAAAAACATAATTCTTCCCTATCCATCCGATCTAACCATGAGACCACCCTTGCTGCCCTAGTAATGCAGGGAAACACAGGGAATGAGAGCTTACTATCTAGAGAAGAGGGTAAGAAACAAAGAGGGTGACAATGAGTTAGTAAGTGTAACAGTGGCGTAACAATAGCCCCGCGGTGGCGGCGAGGCAATATGTAAGTGTTGGCGCCGGGGGGGGGGGTCTGCAGAGCTATTGTAGCACCGCTGCCGTGTCTGTACTGTACAAACGCCGGAGCGGAGGTGAGGGGGACCCCTACGTTCTGTGGTGGGTTTTACTGGGGTAGGACAAACCTGCCCTGGTAGGTTTGTCCCGTCTCAGAAAAACACACCACTCAATGGGGTTAATATAGTTCAGTAGCAGCAACCAGTCTCTGATGTCCATCCCCCTCTTGTGCTCAAACTAGACCAGTGGTAGCCAACCCTAGCCCTCGAGAGCTACCAACAGTTCACATTTTCCAGACAACCTAGCTGCTGCACAGCTGCACTCATTAATCACTGACACATTTTAAAAGATACACAGATGGAGCTAATTAGCTCACTTGTGATTCTGTGAGGAGACCTGCAAAACATGCACTGTTGGTAGCTCTCGAGGACTAGGGTTGGCTACCCCAGAACTAGACCATGCCTCCAGGGAGCTGTGAACAGAATACTATGATAGCAATGCTTGATTACCCACAGCAGGACAACATCAAGGACAGCTGACCAGGCTTCATGATATCACTAGCAGGCTGCCTGAGTTAAGTCTGACTGTCTGTGTGACACAGGCAGTCAGTGTACCCCCCTTGACTAGTCCCCTTGTACACCCCGAGGTCTGCCATTCCTCCTCTATCCCTCTCTGCCAGTCCTCCTCTCTTAATCTGTACACAGTTTTAAACCCCACCCCCACATAGCTCAGCCCACATCTCCACCCACTCTGCTCCTTCCCAGAGAGTCCCTGAACCTATTTTTCTACAAAAATAGCACTGCTCTCTTACAAAAAAATGGAAGCATTTAGATTTGTCTGAGGACAGGAGCTGCAACACTGACCAATTAGTCCAGTGTCATCTATGAGTTATTTTTTCACAAAAATTAATAGGCTTCTCTGATTTGCAGTGGAATAGGGGTTTTGAAACTAAGTAACTAACTTTTTTTTTAGCAGGTCAAACAGACCTAAATGCTGTATTTGGGCTTGGAACCCGTCGACAAGCTGTACTGAGTCTCATCAGGTTCAAAATCTTAACCTACCTACCACTTCGTAAATTATTCCCCATTTATGAAGCAAATTAAAGTGCATTGCAGAACAGTATAGCTTTTATTTAAGATGTAGTATGTTATTTAACTATGTAGTCAAAATCGATTCGAAATCAAATGGACATCGATTGGTGTTCAGCCTCATTTCAATCCCAATGCATGCTCCCGTTTAGCGTAAAATTAACAGTAAAATAGACTGTGCAGGCAAGACTATATAGTACAGATCTGCACTATATAGTCTAAATCAAATTTATTGTGCTTGCTGTTAAATTCGATCCCAAAAGAATCAGAATCGAATTGCAATCAAAATCACACCGTGTGTACACACCTTCAAGCTTACAAAAATGTTAAAATGGAGAGTAATAAACAACCAGCTAATCTGCCATGACTCAACCCCAACCTATAACATGACAGTTAGGAGCTGATTGGCTAGCTGTTTATCAATCACCCTTAGTCACCTATCAGATGTCTGTGTATTTACCATTGGTCAGTCATGGAACATATACATAAATAATACATGGGAAAACGTTTCATTCCACTGCTCTTACATTGTACTTGTAATTATCTCCATTGACTGAATCGGTTATTTGGCTAATTGTGTTTGTCTGCTTTGTTACAGAATGGTTTTCTCTCTGCACTACCTTACTTTGGGTGTTGGTTGTGTATGAACATCACTGGTTACATTGCAGACCTCATGAGAGAGAGGCTAAATTTCTCAACCGTAGCTGTCCGCAAAATATTTAACACATTGGGTAAGTTTAAATATTAGTCAGTGAATTGTGACGTTAATACACATACAATCATTCGTAACTTTGAAGCTGGGCACACACCTAATGATCAGTCTATCTGCAGATCTATTAGATGGATCAGGCAGTGTGTTCTGTAGACACACTGCCTAATCAGTTGTGACTGAGATCACACGTGGATGGGCATTTACATGACCTAGCCCAGTTGTGCTGTCAATCACCACCACTTGGGCAGCAAAACATAGGCCGACGGACCAGCAATATATCAGCCTTTTGCTGGAATGGTTAAAATATCAGCCAGTGATAATACACCTTTAGCGGTCCCCCTCCCCATAGTATATCTGTAATGAGTATTACTGTATGTGTGCTCTCTGTCTGGATAGCGTTTTGCAGGATTTTGCAAATAATCCAAGTTTTTTTGTTAAATTTTCAAAGCTTTCTTGTTATTTATGAACAAATTACAACCACCTCATCCCCATTTGGATTTGCATTGTAGATTTTATAATTTTTTTGGTACTTGTTTCCCAGCACGGCGCCCGTCGGGGTTGATCGCATGCCTTAAGTTAAGATACTTAAGGCATGCGATGGACGCGATGGACCCGATTTTCTGACTTTAACAAGCTCAATTGCCGGTAAAAGTGAAGATCGCGTTGATAGCGTCCATCGCGATCAACGCGATTTTCCCATAGGGAACAATGTTAAATAAATTATAAAGTGAAAATCGGGGTGATCGCGTCGGTCAACCCGAATTTACATAGGTGACAATGTGAAATGGGCCAATATGGCCCATTTCACATTGAATATGTGTAAAAAGTATGGTTAATGCCCCCCCCCCCATTTTAACGCCACCCCGGTATTGACGCCAACGTACGCGTCCTCCGACTTTTTCATACCCCTGCTATCCACGTCGGCGTGGAGTTGAGAATAGAAAGTGTGGCGAACGCGAAGCGTGGCGAGCGCACGCGGATACCTGTGAAGCCCGCGAGGGGACGCGGATACCTGTGAAGGTATCCGCGGGACTCGCTGCGCTTGCCACGCTTCGGGCTCGGTGGCTCGCTGCACTCGCCACACTTTCTATTCTCAACTCCACGCCGACGTGGATAGTAGGGGTATGAAAAGGTCACCACGCTCGCCACGCTTCGGGTTGGCGTCAATACCGGGGTGGCGTTAACAATGGGGGGCATTTGGAACATCAGGGGGGTTTTCTATGAAAATGGGGTGTTTTGGGGCATTTTACATTAAAATCCATGCAAAATCTGGTCTCAGGGACCATTTCACATTGATTCCAATGTAAAAATCGGGTCGATCGTGACAATCGCGATTTTCCGACCCGATGCTTACAATCAAAATCGGTGGCGCCATGCTAGGAAACAAGTACCTTTTTTTTTCTTCTATATTTAATATTATCCCCTATCATTATATATGTACAGTGATTACTGTGTTTATATGCTTTAATAAATAGATTAAAAATGTCTTTACTAGAACTTTTCTAAAGAAAAAAAAATGCATACACACAATGAGATTTTGGCTACGTATGATTATGACTGCAATTTCCCTCGAACTCCCTGGAGTCCAGAACATCTTGACACTAGAACACTAGACTATATACAGTATATAGAGAAATGATATACAATTAAGTTTTTACTGATAAATGTATGTGTATGTGTGTATATGTATGTGTATATATATATATAGAGAGAGAGAGCCACATGATTGGGAAATTTATTTTGGAATCGATAGATATATTTGGTACTCTTTACTTAGTACGGCGCCCGTCGCGGGCATCGCGGGTACATTTATGCCTGCCCGCGACGCGACCGACGCGATGCCCGCGATTTTCCCATTGAAAACCATGTTAAACCTGAAAAATCGCGTCGGTCGCGTCGCGGCCGGCCATAAACGTACCCGCGATGCCCGCGACGCGATGCTCCCGATTTCCCATAGGAAGCAATGTTAAAAGCCGCGATGGACCCGATTTTAGTGTTAAATGCCTCAATCCACCCGATTTGCCCATAGAAATCAATGTTAAATGGGCCACAGAGCCCATTAACCCTTAAATGTCCCCCAAAATTTTTTACGCCACCACACCATCCACGCCAACCCGAAGCGTGGCGAGCGCAGCGAGCCCGCGAGGGGAGGCGGTACGCGTCCTCCGACCTTTTCATGCCCTACTATCCACGTCGGCGTGGAGTTGAGAATAGAATAGTGTGGCGAGCGCAGCGAGCCACCGAGCCCGAAGCGTGGCGAGCGGACGCGGATACCTTCACAGGTAAACGCGTCCCCTCGCGGGCTTCACAGGTGTCCGTGGCCACGCGGACACCTGTGAAGCCCGCGAGGGGACGCGTATAACTGTGAAGGTCTCCGCGTCCCCTCGCGGGGCTCGCTGCGCTCGCCACGCTTCGGGCTCGGTGGCTCGCTGCGCTCGCCACACTATTCTATTCTCAACTCCACGCCGACGTGGATAGTAGGGCATGAAAAGGTCGTAGGACGCGTACCGCCGCCCCTCGCGGGCTCGCTGCGCTCGCCACGCTTCGGGTTGGCGTGGATCGTGGGGTGGCGTAAAAAATTGGGGGGGACATTTAAGGGTTAATTGGGCCTAATTCAGGGTTAATATGGCCAAATCGGGTCAATTGAGCCATTTAACAGTGAAATCGCGGTCAATCAGCTTTTTTAACATTGTTCCCTATGGGAAAATCGCGGTGATCGCGGTCATCGCGGGCATCGCGACCATCCAATTTTACCCGCGATGCCCGCGATGACCGCGATCACCGCGATTTTTACCCGCGATGACCACGATTTTGATCGTTGGCGCCCTTCTAGGTAAAGAGTACCATATATTTATATAAAAAACAAATAGGATAAAAAGAAATATATTCACAATATGAACATTTAATTAATAAAAATGTAATACACTTCTAACGAGAAAAATGTATATTATTAATAGTATTCAATAAGACCAACTCTGGGGTAATATTGTATTTAGTTGTGGGATCTACCTTCATTAAAAGTGTCTCATGCTTAATTATAGTGATATACTCTGGATGATTGAATAGTTTAGATTAGTAGATAGCTCTCCGGTATCTCAAATTAATTAATTTGCAGAAATGGGTGTAGAAGTAGAAATTGTCTGAATAGATCAGTTTATATCAGCTGATATTTAAGGTAACAAAAACATCCCACAGCGGGAAATAAGCAGCAATACCTTTTTTGGGTACTTGTGAGTTATCCGGGCTGCCGATTTTTTCATCGCGCCCGAAATCGTGGGCATCGCGTCGGTCGTGGCCGTTATAAGGAGCCGCGACGCGATGCCCACGATTTCCCATAGACAGTAATGTTAAAAGACACGATGGACCCGATTTCCGACACGATTTCCCATAGACAGTAATGTTAAAAGACGCGATGGACCCGATTTCCCATAGACAGCAATGTTAAAATAAAATTACAATGTGAAATTGGCCAATATGTTTTTAAAAAAAATGTTTCATGGCCCCCCACCACCGTTAACGCCACCCCGCTATTGACGCCAACCCGAAGCGTGGCGAGCGGCGGCGATACGCGTCCTCCGACCTTTTCATGCCCTACTATCCACTAGGGCGTGGAGTGAGAATAGAATAGTGTGGCGAGCGCAGCGAGCCACCGAGCCCGAAGCGTGGCGAGCGCACGCGGACACCTTCACAGGTATCCGCGTGCCCTTGCGGGCTTCACAGGTGTCCGCGTCCCCTCGCGGGGCTCGCTGCGCTCGCCACGCTTCGGGCTCGGTGGCTCGCTGCGCTCGCCACACTATTCTATTCTCACTCCACGCCCTAGTGGATAGTAGGGCATGAAAAGGTCGGAGGACGCGTACCGCTGCGCTCGCCACGCTTCGGGTTGGCGTCAATAGCGGGGTGGCGTTAACGGTGGTGGGGGGCCATGAAACGTTTTTTTTAAAAACATATTGCCCAATTTCACATTGTAATTTTATTTTAACATTGCTGTCTATGGGAAATCGGGTCCATCGCGTCTTTTAACATTACTGTCTATGGGAAATCGGGTCCATCGTGTCTTTTAACATTACTGTCTATGGGAAATCGTGGGCATCGCGTCGCGGCCCCTTATAACGGCCACGACCGACGCGATGCCCCCGATATCGTGTCTTTTAACATTACTGTCTATGGGAAATCGGGGGCATCGCGTCGCGGCCCCTTATAACGGCCACTACCGACGCGATGCCCCCGATTTGGAGCTAAATCGTGGGCATCGCGTCGGTCGGGTGTCCTTAAGTTAACTAAACTTAAGGACAAAATCGGCAGCCCGGATAACTCACAAGTACCCTTTTTTGTGAGTCGTTATGGACACAAGTCCTGCAGCAGCAGTATAGGAGTCGTCCAAGCGGCTCTAGCTACACCCGCCCGGGGGCCATCATCCGTTGACATATTCAGCAGGGAGCGAGCCATCCTATTCGGATGGTAAGTGTCGGTGCACTGAAGATAGCTGCGATGTTAGGCAAGTAAAGTTGCTGTGATGGCAATGTGGAAGCCAGCCGATGGAAAGTTATTTTCTGCACGGTAAGAAAGTGGAAGCCCATCCAGATGGTCAATTGCTGTATGGGATATTTAAGTGCCCCAACCCTGGACGGGTTTCTCTGCTATAGCAACACAGCGGTTTCATCAGAAGGAAGTTTAGTATAGTAAAATATTGGTTTGCCAACAGTCTATTTTTTTCTTGCAATGCCGAACCCACAGGACTGCACATTAGCATCGCAAGCTGTATACACACTGGCCCTTATTCTGGTTCAGTCGCAAAGGCAAATTCCTTCTCACGGACAAAACCATGTGCACTGCAGGGGGGCAGATGTAACATGTGCAGAGAGATTTAGATTTGAGTGAGTTATTTTGTTTCTGTGCAGGGAAAATACTGACTGCTTTATTTTTACACTGCAATATAGATCTCACTTTGAAGTAAAACCCCACCCAAATCTAATTCTCTCTGCACAGGTTACATCTGCCCCACCTGGCGTGCACATGGTTTTGTCCATTTGAGAAGGAATTTGCCTTTGCGAATGAACCAAAATAAGGGCCACTGTGCTATTTGTACAAACTTTTCTTCCGATTATGACTATAGAGTTAAAATCGGAAGCTCAAATCACGCTGTATATATGCACCGTTAGCCAAGGATGTACTATAGAGTTGTTAAAATTACACAGAAACTTTTTTTCTGGTTAGTGGTTGTTACAGAAAAGACAGGGCCTTTACCTGGAGAGTAAATGATTAAACATTTATTAAAAAGAAGAAAAAAGTTTACATGGTTTCAGATGTTTTCCACAAGAACTAAAGTGAACTTGATATACAGAGAGTCTTCTCTGCCCACGCAATTTCCTGACTCCAGCGAGAACACCACAGCAATTACTATGTATGAGCGCTAGCAGTTACTTTACTGGTGTCCTCAGAAATCTCTGCTCAGGAAATGATTCACTTCCACAAACCTGTTTCATAAAGTTTGTCATTGTATTTGTTTTTTTTAATAGAAAATGTATCATTTGTAAATCATTGAAAGTAAATCTGTAATTTGCCTCTTTTACATTACAATGCTGATTGTCTTCAATTCTTCCAACACATATCATGACTCCAGGAAAATGTGTGATCAGCATATAATTAAAAATGATTCCCCTTCATCTATTGAGGCCAGGAACAGACCTGCATGATGGGTTATCATGCCGATAGTTGGGCCAATTCCCTTTGCCCTACACTGTAGCCAGTATACATTACCCAATGTAACGATCAGTCCCTCATTCTGTCCTTCATTACAGTACACTGGGTCACATACGATATAATCTGGTTGGCCATGCAGCACAGCTGTTCAAGAAGATGTCACCTGCCACCCACGACAGCGGGATACACACTAGCATGATTTGTTCCGATACAGCAATATCACACTGGTGTGTACCTGGCCTAAGACTAGGATTAAGAAGGATCCAAATGTGTTTTCTATAAAGATTGACAATAACTCCAGTGCATGTATACAGATACCCTGTATACAGCAGGGGTCTTCAACCTTTAAGACAGTGTGGGCCACATATAAAAATTTCAATGAAGCCTGAGGGCCACTAAGCTACAAATGGAGCCACGCTCATTCATGCCGCTCTCAGCATGTGTCTGCATGAGGCTCGTGCACCCCATTCGTGGCAATAGATGTGAGTCGCTTGTGCGTCCCTGTCCCGGTGATCGGAGATGGGTAGTATCAGCATGCTGGCACTACAGATGAGCGTGGCTCCATCTGTATGCTGTGGTATTTAGCAGAGTTCCCATAGACATCACAGCTCCCCCATAACCACAGCGCAGCGCTTCATGGATGGACAGCGCAGCCCTTCATACTCAGCACATAACCCCCACCAATAGATTGTCAGCACAGCCCCCCCCCCCCTTACAGAACCTGCCTGAACACAGTCCTGTTCAGGCTGCAGACCTCAGTGTCCCACCGTGACCGCAATGAAATAGCGGGGTGGTCAATACCGTGTCAAGAAGCGAATGTCCATACACACACACCCTTCCCCAGCCACTTCACTTGTGTCCTGCAACCAAGGGGACTACAGCACCCTCATGTGGCAGTGTTTTTATATATATATATATATATATATATATATATATATACTTTAAACGGTACTTGTGTATTAGCACGGCACCCACAATTTTCATTGTAGTGCATCTATCGCATCGCGATTTTTAATTGTACAAGCACCCTGATGGGTGCTTACAATGTTAAAAGCACCCCCATTTTCAATGCTACCCCCACTACCAATGCCAACCCGAAGCATGACAAGCGCAGCGAGCCCGCGAGGGGTGGCGGTACGCATCCTCCGACCTTTTCATACCCCCACTATCCACGTCGGCGTGGAGTTGACTTTAGATAGTGTAGTGAGCCACCGAGCCCAAAGCGTGCCGAGCGGACGCGGATTACTTTACATGTACACACGCCACGCTTCAGGCTCGGGCACTATCTAAAATCAACTCCACGACGACGTGGATAGTGGGGGTATGAAAAGGTCAGAGGACGTGTACCGCCGACGTTGATAGTGGGGGTCGCGTTGACAATGGGGGTGCATTTAACATTGTAAGCATTCATCAGGGTGCTTGTACAATCAAAAATCGCATTGCATTGCATGCCATTTGCTGGCATGCGATGCTATGCGATATTTAATTGTACATTCCAGTTATTTTAATGTGAATATCGCATTGCATATACCATCGCATACCACTAAATTTAGTGGTATCCGATGGGCGCCGTGATAATACACAAGTACCCTTTAAACTAAAGTGGGCCACAGGGTGAAGACCACTGGTATACAGTATACAATTGTGAGTATGTTTGTGTATGTATTTCTAGAATTATATATTTTAGATATAAATTCCAATTTTGGATATTTTCTAGGAATGATTGGACCTGCAGTGTTCCTGCTGGCGGCTGGTTACACCGGATGCAGTTATACTCTGGCAGTTGTATTCCTCACACTGTCAACCACATTTGGAGGATTCAGTATGTCTGGATACAACATAAATCATTTAGACATTGCACCGTCGTAAGTGTTTTTTTTCCATTTTTAAATTAATGAAATTGCTAAAGTATCTTGCACCAAAAGAGACATCAAGTTGCTGTATATCTTAGGTTCATTACAGTGTTATCCATCTGCTCTGATAAGCAACTGATTTTTTAATTAATAGATTTCTTAATAGTTTGATTATTTTTCTTTTGATACATTTATATTTATGTATGATAACATTCAGTGCAACAAAGTGGGCCTAGTAGAATTTTATGCCGGGTCGCCCTCAGTCACCCTCACCCTGGTGTTAGGTATAGACAGCCCTTATACTCAGCATAGCAAGGGTGACCAGTGCAAACAATATATACTGAATACACAATCAGTTAAAACGCAATAAAGATTGGTTGAGAGAACATTAATATTAGCTAATTTAACGAGATGGATGTGTACAAACACAGTGCTATAAAGATAATCACATGGAGATCAGTAGATACCAAAGAAATATAAACCATCCGCGAAAATATTTGCTCTACCTCTACCTTGGTCTCCCAAGCAAAAGAATTGCATCGCTTCCAGATGGTACAAAATGTGGCTACCAGGTTATTAACCAACAAGCCCCATCCTGTGTTCCCTTCACTGGCTACCTGTAAGATGGTGGCTTGCTGACTTTCAAAGACCTACATGGCCAGGGTATGGTACTTGAAACAGCTTCTACATCCTTACCGACCCACTCAATTACTGCAATCTGTAGATGATGGACTAGTAAATAGAATCTCCGTAAACTCATCTGATGGTCTGGCTTTCAGCTTTGTGGCTCCTGCTCTATGGAACTCTCTTTCTCACACAGTTCAACTCTAGAATCCTTCAAAAATTTACTCAAGACTTTCCTGTTTTCTCAAGCATTTCACTAATATCCATTGTTAAGCTTGTTTTGTTTTTTTGTGCTGTAAAGGAAAATGTAAAGCACTTTGAGTCCTTCTACAGAAAAAAAAACTGCTATATAAATAATATTATAATCTTCCTCCTCCCTTTTTCCTTCTTCTGCTTCCTCCTCCTCCTCACAAGCTAATCCCCGGCATCGGTTTCTGCACTACTTGTCAGATGTTGGGAAGGGAATCGGTACATCTGTCAGACCAGACTTATGTCTACAGTCATTAGGTCGACATGGGTCAAAGGTCGACATGGGTCAAGGTCGACATGGGTTTAGGTCGACAGTCATTAGGTCGACATAAGTTTTTTACCCGAATGTCGACACAGTCACCATGGACACAGTTGGAGTTGAACTCCAGCCCCTAGCTTCGCTCGCAATGCTTCGTGCACGGTGCCTCGCTATGCTCGGCACACTATTTTATTCTCCCACCACGCCCTAGTGGATGGTTGGGCATGAAATACCGTCTGTCGGCTCAAAAAACAGTGAAAAACTCATGTCGACCTAATGACTGTCGACCTTGGCCCATGTCGACCTTTAACCCTGTTGACCTTGGGGCCAGTCGACCTTCCAGGGTCGACCTAATGACTGTCGACCTAAGTGTGGTCTGACAGATGACCGTTTCCCTTGGGAAGGGCAGAGCTGAGCTAAAGGGAAGAGACTAAAAATCTCTAAAAAACACTATCTAAAGAGGGCATTGTTTTAGAAGCACTTGGTCCAAAAACGGTTAACAATAGAAGTTTGTTAAATCTGTGCTGATCACATTTCCCACCTTAGTCTATGTAAATTTTAGGGCATGGGAGACATTTTTACAGAATTCCTTATAGTTTACGTGAAACTGAAATAGATTGCTAAAGATTCCCCCTATATTCTAATACAGATTTTACATTGTGCAAGTCCTGTGTTGTCTCCTTGTCATATTTAATGTAGAATATAAACCGATTTATATTGTTTAATCTATTCCATTGCAACTGCTCTTTAACAAAATCTGAAAACTATCCTCTAATTAGTGTAGCATAAAACATTAGATTAAATGAGTTACTCAGCAATATCATTATTACAGCACAATAATCACAGTTTTGTTGCACCATCTATTGTCTAAAGACAAGTTATTAGTGAGAGTTGTAAAGGAGCATTCTTGTGTGAGCTCAGATATATATATATATATATATATATATATATATATATATATATATATATATATATATATATATATATATATATATATATATATATATATATATATATATATATATATATATATATATATGTGTGTGTGTGTTTTGAAGGAAAGTACACTTGTTTACCATAGGCTATGCCAGTTTTTGTAATAGTAATAGTAAAAATAAACAATATTAATGTTTTGCAGCTTTGCTGGGCTATTACTTGGAATTACAAATACATTTGCCACTATTCCTGGAATGGTCGGTCCAGTTATTGGCAAAGCTTTAACTCACGAAGTAAGTATTGTAGTAGTAATTTTTGTGTTTCAGTCATGGGATAGTATGTTTTCCACAATTCATTTGGAGGTCAATTAGAGCAGTATTACATTATGCAACATTTTATTGTAACCAGCTTATTTTGAATGTTGCCTTATTACTGTTCAATAATATCTTAGGGAGAATCAACTAGTCCTGATCATTTACCGGGTGAAAAAGGTAACCTCCGGCTTTATCGCCCTGGTCTATGCCATTAAAACCTCTTTTTCTTCTCACCCCATAAATGAACAGGCATTAACATATAGAATTCAATGTACGTACTTGTAAATGGTGAACATGATTGCAGCACAGAACAGTTTATTTATTGGGGATTTCTTGTCAAGCCTACTCAGGCTAAAAATAAAACAAATCCCCATTAACTGCAGCCTTGCTAACTCAATTAGCCTTGTTGCTTCAATTAGCCTGCAGTAAATTACTACGGCTAATTGAATATCCCCTAAATTTCACCTGAAATTAGTATTTGAAACAGAAATTTCATCTCAGGAAGGCAGCATTGATTTGTGGAACGAAAAAGGCAAGTGGGATTGTAAAGGAAGATGGTCACAGATGTAAACGGGGGAGGATTGGGTTAGGTCTTTGCAAGTGAGTTTCAGAAGCTTGAATTATATTGTGAAAGGGAAGAGGTGCTAGTGTAGGGCTTGAAGGAAAGGGGAGGCAGATGTAGTATTTTAGAGAGGAAGCTGAGCTGACATCTGCATTGAGGACAGATTGGAGCAGAGAGAGATGGGAGTTAGGGATGCCAGATAGGAGAAGGTTACAGTAGTCTTAGTAGCTTTTTGGGTAAGAAAGGGTCTGATCCTAGAAAGATTTTGGAGCTGCAAATGGCAGGACTGTGAAAGGTACTTTAATATGTAGTTTGAAGGCAATAGAGTATTCCTGGAGGACTCTATGACAGTCCACTTGAGGGTAGAGAAAATGGTACTGCTGTCAATAGATAATAAAATTGTGGGAGATGAGGTTAAGTGGGAAGGTGGCAAAATTGTCAGATAAGTCTTAAACATGTTCAGTTTAAGAAAGTGCTGGGACAGACACAAATATATGGCAGAGAGACAATTGGACAATTTTGAATCAAAGTGAGGAGGGAGAGGTCACGGGAGAAAAGATTTGGGTATCTTCAATATAAACAACAGCATATCGATGATACTGGAGATCAAAAGAGCTGATGAGTTAACCAAAAGAGTACATACATATAGAGGGAGAGAGCCAAGAATAAAACCTTTGAGGAAAGCTATAGTTAGTAGAAGGGTAGTCATGAGAGGAGACAAAAAAGGAATGGTTAGAGAGGTGAGAGGGCCGTATTCCATAAACCAGTGACTGATTTGCAGGAGGAGAAGATGGTCCACAGTATCAATAGCAGCTGATAGTAGTTGCCCTTGGATATGGCAGCTAGAAGATCATTGCTGAGTTTTGTGAGACTAGTTTCAGTGGAGTGGAGAAGATGGAAGCCAGACTGAAATGGGTCAAGCAGCGAGTGGAAGAAATGAAAGGTGGTAAGACTGTTGTAGGCAATACACACAAGGAGATGTAGCAGCAGAGGCAGGAGGGGAGCAAGTGGGGAGGTGGAAGAGTAGGAGGACCAGGTGAGGGCCATGACTGCATCTCAAGATACAGGGGAAAAAGTCATAGTTGGTAATATGGATGGGAAGGGCATGCTGGATATAAAAGGTGCTTAGGATCTGGTGGAACGTGATGTCCAAACATATGGAGTCAATTCTAATTCTAAAGTAGTTGGCAAAGTCAACATGGCTTGGGCAGAGGAGGAAGTTAAAAGTGGCAAAGACACCTGGGGTTTAAGAAATGGGTGCAGATGAGGTTCTTGCAATATAAAACTGTTTAGAGAGGGGAGAGGGCAGCACTGGAGGATTAGAGTAGAAGTTTTAGATGGAGGAAATCTGCCTAGGAGCGAGATTTCTTCCACTGTTTATTGGTTCGTGAACAATTTAGAAGGTTTCTGGTGCATTTAGAATGCCAGGGTTGAGGTCTGGATCTGCATGAGTATGTAGTACTCTCTGGAGCAACAAAGTCGAGTGCTAAAGTATAGGAGGTATTGTGTAGGGAAATAGCTTGTTCCTGACAGAAGATCGAGAGAATAGAGCAGTGAGTCGAGCAGGGAGGATAAGGATACAGTGTCGATAGCCTCAATTAGTACATAGTTACAATTAGTGATGGTAGCTTTAGGAGGCAGAGGTGGGGAAGTAGTGAGAGATAAAAGAGTATAGGTGATGGTACAAGAGTGGGAATCTGGAATTGATGTGATCAAATATCACCACACTCAGTGAAGTCCTGATCAATTGATTGCCAACTCGCATGGGAGGGTGAGGAGGTCCATTGGGAGAGACCAAACTATGATGTACGGGGTTTAAAAACAGAGGATTCTGTGGGGATATTGACAGGGATGAATTCACCTTAGATGAACCCCAGAGAATGAGTTGCAGAAGAGGTGTCACAGTGAGTTTCAGTAATGGTAATAATATTCAAGGAGTTGGAGATGGAAAGGTAATGTATGGGGGCCAGTTTATAACAGACAGATCCGGCATTCCAGGGGGCACAGGAGATCTAGACAGAGTTAAGGTGCCCATACACTTATCCGAGAAATCGGCCCAATTCTGATGTGTTGGACGGGACCGCACATCGGGTCTGACCCTACAGATTGAACCTGCTGCAGGTGTGTGCCAGCGGTAAAACTTTGTGCAGGGGCTGTGCTGAGTTTCTGGGGTATGTGGGTGACCATGCAGCATCGCAGCGGGGGCAGGCAGTGTCCACTCAGCACTTCCACACACCCGGGGCACTCGGTGCAGACCAGCACCGCCACTGCCCAGTTGTTTTTTTAACTCTCCTGCCCCCACAGCTCCCCAGGAGTTGACATGGGATAAACCACATGCCCAAATCATTAGTGAGCTCTCACTGGGAGCTGCCGGGAGAGCTCAGGGAAAATTGGGTCTGACTTGTTCTGAGAACAGTGTATTGGGGGCCTTTTATGGGAGTGATGTGAATGGGATTATAAGGATTGCTGTAACATTAAAGTGAGATTAATTTGACGAAGAGAGAGTAGTGATGGTGCAGGCTCCAGAGTAAGGAAGGGAACCTGCAAGGAAGGAGTTTAGTGTGATGCACGTGTGAGAGTCTATGGCATCCACTAATCTGAGACAGGCTGGAAGTGGTCATCTATGATGTCTCATACCCTCAAAAACAACTGGGCATGCCTGCATTTTGTCACACACCCAGAATACAGCAGGTTTCCACCCTCAAATGCCGGTTTCTTGTCAGCCAAACTGTACAAGGATTACGATTACAATCCATACACATTTTCTCGAATTCCCTTGCTCGTGCACGACTGGATCGGTATGCAAGTGCAGTCATTCGATAATCGCTCTACTTGTGAATTTTCTAATTAGCAATCAACTCTGAATCAGGCCATTATCCCACACAGTAGTACCCTTACTCGGGAGGGCAGAGTCCAAGTGACTCCTACTTGTATACATTTACCTGCTGTTTACCCTCAGTATATACTATATACAGTATATAATGATTGTAAAGTTCAGGTACAGTATATAATGAGGGTAAACAGAATGTAGGTGTACACAGTATATAGACAGGAAGAATGTATATACAGTTTATAGTCCGGGTATACAGTAAGTAGGTTTATATAGAGAGGGTAGATGGCAGGTAGGTGTGTATATAGTAAGGGCTGACAAAGTGTAGGATCCCTTTACTCAAAGATGGCGCAGATCTTCAGACCCTGCACCAAGAATCCAGCACCAGGTAGCACAGCAGATGACCAGGCCAATGGACTCAGCACTGGAAGTCCACTTCCAGGACCCAGAGTGTGGCCTCCCCTCCTGCAACACCGGGTATGGGCCCTGTAGATTCTCACTTTGTACACTGCCGAGCTGTCTGCGTGAGCTCCCTCCCGCACACATCACTTCTAGGCCCGTAGAGCCTCAGAGAAAGGTGGCAACTGGAGCACACACAGCACAGTGGGGGGGGGGGGGGGGGTTTCAATTACTGTATGCAGCAAGTACGCTAGTAACATACAGTCTGATTCTTTGTAAGATCTGAGAAGAAGAGAGGCTGCTGGCAGATTTGCAGATCCGAGTGCTGTCCAAAGACTCAGCATCAGATCTGCTACCTGCGTGCAAGGCCAGGAAATCTCACCCTCTGATGCAGATACTGGCATGAACACTCCCAAAAAATGTGGGTGACATGCCACTATTTCGAGTAACACTGGCTAACCATGCCCCCTCTCTACCCAAAAATAGTTGCAGCATGTCACTCATGCTGTGGCTTGGGGGACTGCACATGACCACGCAGGACCCATTTTGCACATGCACAGAACGTGTCCTGCACATGCTCAGACCCACAACAATCTTTGTAGTATGCAAACAATCAGGTTTGTGTACTACACTGATTCAGGCCTATTATAAATGTCAATACATTAAAGCCATGATAACTCCCACTATAGAGCTTTAGAATTATTCCAAACAATAAGTGATGGATATTTGTTGTTTTTTACAGAATACCGTTGAACAATGGCAAGTTGTTTTCTACATTGCTGCTGCCATTAATGTTTTTGGAGCCATCTTCTTTGCCATATTTGCCAGTGGTACAGTTCAAGACTGGGCAGTGAGGACTAATATGCCACAGAGAAGCTGAGGACAAGTTGCCCATACACAGAATGCCTTGGAATGACTCACTTTTACTTGGAAATTGTCCTCAACACGAACATTGCACTTAAAATTCAAGATGGAGTCCTAGGTTATGAATAAGGCTTTACATAAGTCAGCTGACTGTAAACAAGACAGTTTTCGCCTGTTTTCATAATTTTTGACAACTCAATATGAATGTTTGTTCCAAAGAGGAATCTGATTCTTAAAAGGGAATTTCTTACTTCAAGCACTTACGAAGTACAAAGACTCAGACAATTAGTACATGTATAACTGTGCTCTTCTTAGTGTTTGTGGCATAGTTTGATGTACTGTACTGTGTGTTGCTTTCATGTTACAAAGCACAGCTGACACAAGTGTGATCATTTATGTATTAAGTGCCTTCTGAATTAACAATTTGCAACCATAACACATTCTATTTGTGAAAAGATGGTGATCCTATGTGAGCCTCTGGGAAATCATGAGCTATACAAAAAAATGATTCCAAATTGTTTACATGTGAAGTAAAGGGAATAAGTAATTACGCAATTAAAACCTGACTTTATCTTATGAAAGGAAGATGGTGATCAAAACATGTTTACAGACATATCCACTGAATCATCTGAATAACACATGTGTACATGTTCAAGTCTATTCATGTATATTATGTTTTCATTTATCAGAGTCAAAGCCTGTTTTTTATGGGCTTCAAGAACGCTCCTTAATGACTTTGCGTTAATACCCTCGTGTATGCGACATTGCAGCTTGTAATATTCTCTGGATGAATGCTATATTGAAGCACAGCATTGTGGTACACACCATACTGTATACATTATCATGTAATGTTGCACTACCAGTCAAAGAACCTAGGCAGTCACCTAGAGCACCAGGATGAGGGCACATCTAAAACCTTGTGTGTGATATTGGCACTTGTTCAGTGTTCTTGTTTACACCATGGAGTCCTGACGTTGGGACGAGCTGCTAAAATGGAGAGCCAGCTTCTTTTTTTGTCATGTTACCTGTACCTACTGTACTCCTCCAGGTTGGCAATTGTTTAGTAGTATGGTGTTGGGAAATAATGTCACATCTCATTGTCACAATTAATGCTTCAAGAGCAGGTGATGCCCCCCTCATTACCTCAGAAGGTGGAAATGGGTGCAGGGTCCCTGAGAATGTAAGTGTAGGAGGAGGGGTGTGATTGGGGAGTTTCACTCAGAATATAGTAAGAAATGAAACTTAATACCAGACAAATGCAGAGACGTTGTAACACTAATGATGTATTTAGAAGGGATCCTGCTCACCTGCCAACAAATCAAAAAATGTACTCTCAGTGGCTAAGAATATAACTCAAGCTTATGTGGCTGTCTGTACTGCTCCAACAATGTCTATTGCATGACTCTGATGCACTCTGCTTACCAACGTTGGGGGGTGCCGGCAGTTGGAATACAGATGCCAGATTCCCAATGCTGTCAGAAGAGTGTCACTGGAACTCCGGCACTGCCCTCAATGCCGACACCAGAATCCTGACTGTCAGCATCCCCTACGACAGTACGTATGTCAGGGTTGGTTAGGGTTAGGCCATGAGGGAGTTATGTTTAGGCACCATAGGGGATGTTAGGGCATGGGGGGAATGGTTAGGGTAAGTACAATGGGGTGTTGTTTGGATTAGGCTGCAGGGGGGTTAGGCACTAGAAACTGACTTATTGTTAGGCACTAAGGGGGTGGTTAGGGATAGGCTGGGGTGAGTTAGGCTGCAGGTACAGCTGGTTAGGGAGGGGGGGGTAGCAGAGGAGGGCTAGAATACTTACCTAGCAGATATTGGGATTGTACACATCAGGGTGGCAATGTCAGTCTACTGACCACCAGCATCCCAAAAGCCAGAAACCCACACCCAACCTGTATGACCTATTGAATAGAATTACTTCACTCAAAAGTACAGTGCATACAAGTCTGTTTTTATGTCATGAATTATTTTTCCCTAAGTGTAAGTGTTGCATTCCTGGCTAGTCCGTATGCTGCATTCCATAGTAATGTTGTTTTACCTGGGTCCACAATACACTCAAATTCATTGTGTGGCAAATGTTTGAGTGAAATGTCATTATAAATGATTCCACATTTTTGTCACAAGGTGGCAGTAGTGGTATAAACACAGTGCCTTCTATGTAGAACTGGTGTAATTTGTCAATGTTATGTTAGTTATGTTTTGTTGGGTCCTTAGCAAATGACACTACAATGCAATAAAAAAAAAATCCTAACCTATATTGTGGTATATATATTTATATTTTAACATTTCTTGAGAATTTTAGAAAATTCTGTTCAAATCCCTACTTTTTGATGTTTCATCTGGAAATAATCAAGCAGACACTTATCCTAAAGGTGGCCATACACATGCAGATTTATCTGCAGATCTTATTGGTATAAGGGAAAGGGGTTTTTTTTGTCCGTGTACAAGTGTTCACTGTGATAACTCAAGAGAATGAGTGTGAGTTTATGTAAAGTTCCACAATGAAAAAGAGTATATTGGATACAATCGTATCGATTCGTCATGTATGTGGAGGTGCTCCCTGGAGAGTGATATTATGTTGCATAAAGAAGACAGAAAAAGACTCTCTCTTTTTTTGGGGCACAACTTGTATTTGATATGATTCTTATTTTAAAAATTACCTTTTTATTTGTTTTTAATTAAAATATATGAGCCAATTACAACCACACAAACGTTTACACATACAAAACATAAAACATACAGATTTCAAACGGTGGTGATCTTGTGTATCCCTGCGCACCCCCTTGCTGCCTGGGTCTACCTTCCTGGTGTCTTCCCACAAGGCACCGAAAGAGACTGAAATATAGGAGGGTGGGTGGAAGTGACCTTTGGCGCACTGGGTGTGGAAGTTTCTCTAATCAACAGTGGAATAGGTTGATTAAAATCCAAAATTTATTTCAGAAACATGGTACGATAAAACGGACACAAAAGTGACAAATGCAATACAATATAATAAATCCTTCCTCACCCAGCTAGAGGGGTGGAGCCAGGATGGTGTAGACAGAGTGTTCCAATTGGGTACACCCTGTAGGCTCCACAGACTTTAGACTAGGTAGTACTTGGCACACGTGGTGTTAAAAGCACAAAAATATCAAATGGGTAAAATAAATGGAATTTTCTAAATCCTTCTCACCCAGCTGAAGAAATGGAGCCAGGATGGTATGAAAACAGGGTGTCCAGGAAAAGGGCTCACCCTGTCGGCTCCACAGACTTATGGCTGGGCAGAGGTCCTCTGTGGTAGGCTGCAATCCTGTGGGGCCCTACAGGATTGCAGCCTACCACAGAGGACCTCTGCCCAGCCATAAGTCTGTGGAGCCGACAGGGTGAGCCCTTTTCCTGGACACCCTGTTTTCATACCATCCTGGCTCCATTTCTTCAGCTGGGTGAGAAGGATTTAGAAAATTCCATTTATTTTACCCATTTAATGTTTTTGTGCTTTTAACACCACGTGTGCCAAGTACTACCTAGTCTAAAGTCTGTGGAGCCTACAGGGTGTACCCAATTGGAACACTCTGTCTACACCAGGGGTGGCCAAACCGGTCCTCGAGATCTACCAACGGTCCACGTTTTCCAGGTTACCTAGCAGGTGCACAGCTGTAGTCAATACTAACGGTCACATTTTCAAACCTGCTGCATTCATTCCTACTATACATCCACAGGTTGCCTAGAAAACATGCACCGTTGGTAGATCTTGAGGACAGGTTTGGCTACCCCTGGTCTACACCATCCTGGCTCCACCCCTCTAGCTGGGTGAGGAAGGATTTATTATATTGTATTGCATTTGTCACTTTTGTGTCCGTTTTATCGTACCATGTTTATGAAATAAATTTTGGATTTTAATCAACCTATTCCACTGTTGATTAGAGAAACTTCCACACCCAGTGCGCCAAAGGTCACTTCCACCCACCCTCCTATAAAACATACAGAGTCTTGCCTGGGTGTGTATATCTCCCTAGGTAAGGCAAGAAAACGTTAGAAGAAGAGCAAAAAAAGAGATCAATGATCCCTCTTGCCACCACAATTGGTCTAGGGCAGTTTGCTCTTTCTGATGAGAGTACAGCGAAATATTTCCTTAAATATTACTCGGATGTCTAAATGGCAACACTTAGATCTGTCTGCTGGTGTCCACTCCTATTGAGGAAAATTTCTAAGACAGTGAACAATTACAAGATTTCCAATATTTAATGGGTTGGTTTTCTTATTTATTATTTTTTTATTAGAGACACTCAGCTTGTTTATCTTAAATTCAATTAGGCCCTGCTCTGAGTACTAGAGAGTCACAGTGGTTAGCACATGGTATAAGTTTTGTTAATAAACAATAATTTGTGCAAAATAAATTGGAGCAAATGAGTAGAAGGAAAAGAGGAATCTCCTTTCAGTCTGTAGCTACTGCTGCTACTTGCTGAGTAAAGCACCGGTGCCCATGTAGCAAGTGAGCGAGTGCTTTCAGACTTGATACGCCCACTTAAGGAGTTAGTGGGCTTCTGCTGTTGGGGCCCAATGTGTGGAGCCACTTGGTTAACCTAGGGTCCTTGCAAATGAGCTGCGCACACGAGGACTCCAATGAGAGAGCCCAGAAATTTAGATGCAGGATATGTGGGTGATCCCTCTTCCTAGCCCTAGATGCTGCTGTTTACCCATTTGCCTGTGGCATTGATGGGAAAATGAGCGATCCCAGGCAGGAGGTGAACACTCAGAAATATTTGGACCTAGTTGTGGTCTCAATGGTTGTTTAAGATGAAGTGAGAGGGAAATTTAGAAACATTTACCATGTACTAAAAATTGTGAGAAAAGTATAATCATACACCAATCATGTAGCGCTCAGATGCACCTGATATCTAGATATTTGTTGGTGTATTTGATTAGGAATACAATATCCCTAGCACCCACTGTTCAGGATGGTAATTCAAAGGTTTTGTTGGGGCTGCTTGACCGTTGTGGCCAGTTAACATTCAACCAGACAGCACAATCCTATAAACCACAAGAGCTGTTTGCAGCTATTCTGACGATATTACAAACTTGATGTTTCTCAAGCCATGTATCATGCACTTAATAGTAAGGGTTTAGCCTAATCATCCAGATAGTACAGTATTGTAAACCATATATCTCTCAAACTGTTTTTCTCAAGTTTGGCTAATTTGCAATTAACCAGATAACACAATGATATTATTCATGCGTGTGAGATCCAATGAGTATCAGCAGAGCACAGTTTCTATAGCTTTTAGAGACAAAATCGTCACAAGTTATATCTGCAAAGTACAATGTTCCTAGCTCTATCCCTGTCCAGGGGAGAGCATGAAAACATATATTGCCACTATGCATCAGCAGAGCACAATTTCTATAGAAAAATCATCACAGTATATATCTGTAAGGTTTAGTAAAAACTAGAGAGCGCAAGAAACACACGTTACTTTAAATTGATTTGTATTGTTGTAAAAAGTTGCACATAAAAAACATCAATAACAGTTAGTACATAATTACAAATATGTTACAGTTTAATATATAGTATAAAAACTGAGGGAAGTGTGTGGGGGGGGGGGGGGTTTGGGAGGCAGATGTCGCAAACCAATTTTTGCCAAGTGGTCTATAGCCCAGAACCTTGCACGGTATTATACTCCAATGATTGGATATCTTAGCCTCCACAGTCTCAGATCCACATAGATGTTATACTTCCAATTTTTAAAGTGTGTACACCAATAGTCCAAATCGGCCGATTATTGTCTGGAAGAGTGGATATTTATTGTAATTAGAGGGCTACACATGGAGCAATAATCTGTGTGCAGATAATCAAGGGTTAAATCCAAGGCACCGCCAGTGTTTTATATGGTTCCACTTGAATAAAAGGTCACCAACAAAGAGTTTATATGGAGAAGGAGCAGTCCTGACAGTGTGAGGTAGCGGGAAGCCTTAGATGTATTGATCGATTTTTATATCCAGAACCTGACAAACCAACCAGCCAGCTGACTGCGTCAGGGAGCCGACTGCTCAATCCCAGCTGGGGGCAGACGCTGCACGGACAACAGATAGTTGTTTTTTTTTGTATAGCTACCTCCACTCCTGTCGGTTGAATCACGGCGTCCACCGCGCTCCACTTCTCAAGTGAGAATTCTGTATCCACAGACCGATTTTTTGGGGGTCTCCTTAAGATGAACAAGGTATCCCAATTTTTAACAAGGTCTGGCTTGGTGGCAAGTGACAACCAGGTGGGAAGAGGGGCACTCTTAACGCGTTTCTCCGTCCTTCAGGTCTGACGGTTTCATCAGAAGATACTGCCCCTAGTATATCTGTAAGGTACAGTGTCCTTAGCTCTATCCCTATCCAGGGAGGAGCATGAAAGCATATATTGCCAATGTGTATCAGCAGAGCACAATTTCTATGGTTTTTGGAGACAAAATTGTCACAAGATATATCTGCAAGGTACAATGTCCCCAGCTCTATCTCTATCCAGGGGAGAGCATAAAGACATATATTGCCAATGTGTATCAACAGGGCACAATTTCTATAGCTTTTAGAGACAAAAATCGTCAAAGGTTATCTGCAAGATACACTATCCTTAGCTCTGTCCCTATCCAGGGGAGAGCATGGAAACAAATATTGCCGCAAAAAGAGTAGATCTAAGCACAGTGGTAGCCAAGTGTATTCAGTATGAACCCGGGAATACCCGGTATACTTAGCTCCTGTGTGCTGTGTCCCAGGAGGGCTCTCCGTATGTCATGCGGCAGCGGCTCTGTTCGGCAATGTGGGGACTCCTAGGGATTATCCAGCAGTCTACTACTGTCTCTGTAAAGAGTGCCTGTCTGCCGGGACCTCCGATTCTTCTCTATGCGGCTTCGGGGCTGGAGCGCAATCCAGTTCAGTTGCGCTGATAAGCCTAGGTAAATGTCAGGTCTCTGTGCGGCTTGGGGGATCAGTCCTCTGCCTGTCAGCAATGCGTGTTTAGACAATGAAGAGACTGTGCTCCAGGTAGCGATGAGAGGAGAGTGTCAGCCTCCGTGCTGATCCTCAGTGCAGGATGTAACCGGTACGTGCCATTGGATCTGGCATCCGGGGGAAGGGGTTTAGACGGCCGTTTCGCTAAAGCTTCATCAGTACTGATGTCTGTTATATAATGAGCTGGGCCAATTTGGATACAGGTGTATCCAATGGTTAGTAAAAGTATACTGGTATATATATTGGTACCAATATATATATTGGTACCAATAAGTAACGTGTTGTCTGAGTAATTTTTGTTAGATACTCATTCTCTACAATTGCGCTTGTAGTTAATTCTAATAATATGCTGCATAGAGATGGTGTGACTTTAATAATATGTTTTCTTAAGGGTATGTATCCATGATTGGTGTATTACGCATTTTGTATAAATTATGTATTTATACACGCGCATAAGGTTGACTCTGTCTGGTTGGAACAAAAATATTGTTATGGATGAGAGCAAATGACAGTTGGCCATTTGCTTGGAAATGCTGGAAAACTGACAAACTGTCACTCATCCATAACCATGTTTTTGTTCCAACCAGCCAGATCTGAAGATAAATCTTACTAGTGTATGGGCACTTTAAGACCTCCTCTTGTTTCTCTCTCTCTCTCTCTCTCTCTCTCTCTCTTTCTCTCTTTTTCTCTCTCTCTCTCTCTCTCTCTCTCTCTCTCTCTCCTCCATTAGATGCTTGTATTACATATTCAGGACCGGATTTGTCAGTAGGCCCGTGAGGCACGGGCCCAAATGGCGGCACCTGTCATGGGCGGCAGCTGCTGCCAAACAGCCTAGCTAGCTGTCAGCTGGCAAGTGCAGTAGCCAAGGTAACGGCGGGCTACCCCCTCACAGCCTGCTCGAGCACATCTGCAGCGTTGCCTCCTGGATGCTTCCTCACATTAGTCTCCGACCCACGCCGGAAGGAAGTGGCAGCGTCACTTCTTATTTTTGATTGGCAGCTGGCCAGCCACCTCAGTCCGGCACCAAGAGTGAGATGCGGTCCGGTGCTCAGCGTGGCTTCCAGTTCCTAGCTAGCTCTGTTACTTTTATAGAGCTGGCGTTCAATTACCCACTACTGTGCCTGTGCGCTCAGTGCTGCCTCACATGTTAGTTACACTCTGGGCAGCCTGAAGCTACAGTCTCATCCCTCCATCCCTCCCTCCGAGCAGTGCATACAGGCATTATTTACTGCCTGCTCACACACTTGCACCTGAAACTCCGAAGTATGTCCACACAGGCTGTACAAAACTACTGTGATACCTACTAGGGCGGCCTGACCCCTAAATTCGCCCCTGAACATATTCTGATTTCACTTAGTCCACATCCTCCAATAGCCTTTCCATTATCCACAATGGGGCTTTCCAACGAGCCCAGCCCCGTGTCTCTAGCCCCGTGGGAACCGGAGATACTGCCAGGCAAAGCAGGAACGTTTTCCCTATAGGATGGGACCCGCTAATTCCGACCCCACCCAGTTCAACGGCTGCCAGTACCCCCTTCAGCATCACTGAAGCTCGAGGTTGATCTCAGTCTAACCCAAATCGCTGGGCCTTCAATCTGATACCAGGCTGGATCCATATGGGTTAATTGGTTCCAGGGATATTGAGGTTAAACCTTTTTTTTTTTTTCATTTCTTAAATGTAATTTCATGACTGTTTATGTTCTTTGAGGGCAGATTTCTCTGGAACCAAACAGTCCAGTTTCACGGGACCAAAATCATTCGAAGCCAACTCAAAAGTTCTTCAATATGATACTGGTCTCATGTAAATGAGTCAGTTGGTTCCGAAGATATAGCTGGTTAGTTAAAGGGGGGTAGGGAGAGGGGAGTGGTTGTCTCTCCCCCTCACACCAGAAAATGCAGGGACTAGGTTGGTGTATAAGGGATCAGCCTGGGAATGTCCCTGCATGATCCTGGGACCATATTCCCCAGTAAATCCCTGCATTTACTGTTGTGAAAGGGGTATTATTTCAAACAGCCATGACCTGCAGTGCTCTGAATACAGCCGGGCAGTCCCCTGCCCTCTGCCCAGCTGTCAATGACTTTCACCCCTGCAGCTTCCGCTCCAATTCTCCCCGCTTTCACCTCAGCCCGCCCCCCCTTTAATCATGTGGTGCCAGCGCCCGACGTGCTCCCCCGACGTCACGCACAACAACAGCGCGCACAATATTTCAAATGTCCACTCGGCTAGAGGGGACACCAGGAGGGGAGTGGGAAGCGTGCTCTGTGCTGTTCTCTGCTCCTCTCCCCATAGAAGCAGCTTCACCGCTCTCTATCTCTCCCTGCAGCAGCAGTGAAGGCTCATATAAAAATTTACAGTAAGTGGCACTTTTGGGGGCATTGCCTAAGGGACGCTACAAGTGGCAGTATGTGGGGGCATTACGCATAATGTGTGGCTTAATGTGTAAGGGGCATTACGGTGTGCAGCATCATGTGTAAGGGGCATTACGGTGTGCAGCATCATGTGTAATGGGTACTATGGTGTGCGGCATTATGTGTAATGGGTACTATGGTGTGCGGCATCATGTGTAATGGGTACTATGGTGCCATCAAGCAAGAACCCCCTAGCAATGAGCACGTAGGTAAGCAGCACTTGTGGCAAATATGTAATGGGCATTACGGTTTGTTATATAGTATGTAATGGGCATCATGATGTGTGGCACAATGTGTAATGGGCATTATGGTGTTTGGCATTATGGCGTTGTAATGGGTATTACGGAGTTTGCTAAAATGTGTAATGGGTATTACTGTGTATGGTCTAAAGTGTAATACCACACCCCTTTTGTGATGCCACGCCTCCTTCCCACAAGGCCACGCCCCCTTTTGCTGCACCGCGCAAAGGTCCCCCTGCTATTATGTCTAGATCTGGGACCATCCATTACCATAATTCTAGATTCGCCTATGATTATCCACACTTTACCTGGACCACACTTAAGCCCCGTACACACGGGGGGAGATATATTGCCCAGCAATATATTCCTGAGTAATATATTGCCCAGTGTCTCCTTTGCATCAGCGACCAGAGATGGTCGCTGATGAAAAGGACCTCTGTTGGGGGAGCTGCAGAGGTAATTAGCTGGTCGCAGGAGCAAGCTCCTGCGACCAGCGATTACAATGGGGCAGAAAACAGGAGAGCGCACCCGGCGATTTATCGCTGGTGCGCACTCCAATCACTGGCAATATGGTCACCTGCGACCATATTCCCAGCGATTATATCCCCTATCGCCCCCGTGTGTACACAGCATTAGTCCACACAGCTCGCTCCTTCTATGTATACCTTTTAGATTGTAAGCGCTCACAAACAGGAAGAAAAAGAGCACATCTTGCATATAACACAGTGCTACACAAAAGTCCCATTCTAAACACTGGTAAAAAATAACATAAGGAAGACCAACAAAAGGCACCTCTTAAAAAAATATATATATGACATTGTATTTAGGAATATAGTTGTGTATGTAAGTATATATATATTTGTATTCTGTACTACAGCGACCTAAACAATCTCATAATACACCTGTGGAAAATGCTAAAACTATTAGCTACAATATTTTACATGGAACATAATGAATAATCCGTTATTTTGTAAAATGGTTATTTATGAAACTGCTGTGGTTCTATACAGTAGCTGTAGTGTTTTGCAATAGAGGTGGGTGTCCAAATCCCCTCCCATGGCTGCCCTATGTATGTTTCTGCATGTCATTTTACGGGATTCCTATACAAAGAGCTGAGTAGGTGATCTATGAGGCCTCGCTGCCTCGTTAGCACCCAACAAAGAGACTATTTAGTGTGTTATTAGGATTGCAATGAATGAGGCTTTAACCCCTTCCCGCCGCAGCCTGTTTTTGCCTTCCTGACAGAGCCCTTTTTTTCAAATCTGACAGGTATCACTTAAGTGGGGATAACTTTTATTTGCTTTTACTTATCCCAGTGATTCTGAGATTGTTTTCTCGTGACACATTGTACTTCAAGTTAGTGGTAAATTTGGGTCGATACAGTCTGTGTTTTTTTGTGAAAAATACCAAAATGTCGTGTAAAAAATGGAAAATTTAGCAATTTTCAAAATGTGAAATTTTCTGCTTGTGAGACAAATAATCATACCACTCAAAATAGTTAATAACTAACATAGACCATATGTCTACTTTATGTTTCCATCATTATTTCAACCTCCTTTTAATTTTTTTGGACACTAGGAGGCTTAAAATATGAATAGCAAATTCTCAAATTGTCAAGAAAATTTCAAACACTGATTTTTTTAGGGACCAGTTCAGTTCTGATGTGACTTTGAGGGACTTGTATGTGAGACACCCCCATAAATGATGCCATTTCAAAAACTGCACCCCTCACAGTATTCAAAACAGCATTTTGGAAGTTTGTTAACCCTTTAGGTGTTTCACAGGAATTAAAACAAAGTGTAGGTGAAATTTCAAAATTTCATTTTTTTTGCAGATTTGCAATTTTAATACATTTTTCTAAGGAACACAGTAGATTTTACTAGAGAAATGTGACTAAAAATTGATTCCCCCAATTCTTTTGTTTTCATAAATATCCTATATGTGGCCCTAGTGTGCACGTTGACCAAACCACAGGCTTCATAATAGAAGGAGCACCTACTTGATTTTGGAGCCTCCTTTTTATGAGATTATTTTTTAGGCACCATGTAGGTTTCTAGGCACCATAAGATGCTAAAAGTTAGGAACCCCCCCACAAGTGACCCCATTTTGCAAACTACACCCCTCAGGGAATTCATCTAGGGGTATAGTGTACATTTCAAACCCCCAGGGGTTTCACCAATTGTGGTACAACTGGGCAGTGAAAATGAAAAATTTAATTTTTTACACAAAAATGCAGTTCTCGCTCAAAATTTTTCATTTTCACAAGGAATGAAGGAGACAAAGCACCCCAAAATCTGTGCCCCAATTTCTCCCGAGTACGGCAATGCCTCACATGTGACCAAAAAATACCATTTGGGTGCATGGCAGGACTCAGAAGGGAAGGAGTGATATTTGGATTTTGCAGCACAGATTCTGGTGGAATGTTGGTGGGTGCTATGTCATATTAGCAAGACCCCCGAAGCACCAATACAGTGGAACCCCCCCACAAGTGACCCCATTTTGCAAACTACACCCCTCAGGGAATTCATCTAGGGGTATAGTGTACATTTCAAACCCCCAGGGGTTTCACCAATTGTGGTACAACTGGGCAGTGAAAATGAAAAATTAAATTTTTTACACAAAAATGCAGTTCTGGCTCAAAATTTTTCATTTTCACAAGGAATGAAGGAGACAAAGCACCCCAAAATATGTGCCCCAATTTCTCCCGAGTACGGCAATGCCTCACATGTGACCAAAAAATACCATTTGGGTGCATGGCAGGACTCAGAAGGGAAGGAGTGATATTTGGATTTTGCAGCACAGATTCTGGTGGAATGTTGGTGGGTGCTATGTCGCATTAGCAAGACCCCCGAAGCACCAATACAGTGGAACCCCCCCACAAGTGACCCCATTTTGCAAACTACACCCCTCAGGGAATTCATCTAGGGGTATAGTGTACATTTCAAACCCCCAGGGGTTTCACCAATTGTGGTACAACTGGGCAGTGAAAATGAAAAATTAAATTTTTTACACAAAAATGCAGTTCTGGCTCAAAATTTTTCATTTTCACAAGGAATGAAGGAGACAAAGCACCCCAAAATATGTGCCCCAATTTCTCCCGAGTACGGCAATGCCTCTCATGTGACCAAAAAATACCATTTGGGTGCATGGCAGGACTCAGAAGGGAAGGAGTGATATTTGGATTTTGCAGCACAGATTCTGGTGGAATGTTGGTGGGTGCTATGTCGCATTAGCAAGACCCCCGAAGCACCAATACAGTGGAACCCCCCCACAAGTGACCCCATTTTGTAAACTACACCCCTCAGGGAATTCATCTAGGGGTATAGTGTACATTTCAAACCCCCAGGGGTTTCACCAATTGTGGTACAACTGGGCAGTGAAAATGAAAAATTAAATTTTTTACACAAAAATGCAGTTCTGGCTCAAAACTTTTCATTTTCACAAGGAATGAAGGAGACAAAGCACCCCAAAATCTGTGCCCCAATTTCTCCCGAGTACGGCAATGCCTCACATGTGACCAAAAAATACCATTTGGGTGCATGGCAGGACTCAGAAGGGAAGGAGTGATATTTGGATTTTGCAGCACAGATTCTGGTGGAGTGTTGGTGGGTGCTATGTCGCATTAGCAAGACCCCCGAAGCACCAATACAGTGGAACCCCCCCACAAGTGACCCCATTTTGCAAACTACACCCCTCAGGGAATTCATCTAGGGGTATAGTGTACATTTCAAACCCCCAGGGGTTTCACCAATTTTGGTACAACTGGGCTGTGAAAATGAAAAATTACATTTTTTTACACAAAAATGCAGTTCTGGCTCAAAATTTTTCATTTTCACAAGGAATGAAGGAGACAAAGCACCCCAAAATCTGTGCCCCAATTTCTCCCGAGTACGGCAATGCCTCATGTGTGACCAAAAAATGGCAGGACTCAGAAGGGAAGGAGTGATATTTGGATTTTGCAGCACAGATTCTGGTGGAATGTTGGTGGGTGCTATGTCGCATTAGCAAGACCCCCAAAGCACCAATACAGTGGAACCCCCCCACAAGTGACCCCATTTTGCAAACTATACCCCTCAGGGAATTCATCTAGGGGTATAGTGTACATTTCAAACCCCCAGGGGTTTCACCAATTTTGGTACAACTTGGCTGTGAAAATGAAAAATTACATTTTTTTACACAAAAATGCAGTTCTGGCTCAAAATTTTTCATTTTCACAAGGAATGAAGGAGACAAAGCACCCCAAAATCTGTGCCCCAATTTCTCCCGAGTACGGCAATGCCTCATGTGTGACCAAAAAATGGCAGGACTCAGAAGGGAAGGAGTGATATTTGGATTTTGCAGCACAGATTCTGGTGGAATGTTGGTGGGTGCTATGTCGCATTAGCAAGACCCCCAAAGCACCAATACAGTGGAACCCCCCCACAAGTGACCCCATTTTGCAAACTATACCCCTCAGGGAATTCATCTAGGGGTATAGTGTACATTTCAAACCCCCAGGGGTTTCACCAATTTTGGTACAACTGGGCTGTGAAAATGAAAAATTAAATTTTTTACACAAAAATGCAGTTCTGGCTCAAAATTTTTCATTTTCATAAGGTATGAAGGAGAAAAAGCACCCCAAAATCTGTGCCCCAATTTCTCCCGAGTATGGCAATGCCTCATATGTGACCAAAAAATACCAGTTGGATGCATGGCAGGACTCAGAAGGGAAGGAGTGATTTTTGGATTTTGCAGCTCAGATTCTGGTGGAATGAATGGTGTGTGCTATGTGGCATTAGCAAGACCCCCGAAGCACGGTGAAATGATGAACCTAATAATCCATAGATGTGTGGTATATTTTAAAACACTCCTTTATACATAGGCCTGGTTTGTCGGGGCAAGTTTCACAGTGGAAAATAGTATCCTTTCTTATTCCCTTTTTATAGCAAACTTTGCACCTTTTTTGTGTCCTGCCCTTTTTTGCAGTGGAGGGGATTTCGTTGGGAAAATGCTGCCCTGGTACAATACGGGGGCCAGTACTAAAAGTACTGGGGCCCTCTGCCTGCTGGTTCCCAAATATTAGGCCCTTTATGACTTCCTCTTGAAAGTGCATAAATGTCCCCCTCTGGCTGGTAGAACGGAATAGCACGTAAGCGTTATACAGTGCCTTCTGGATGATATACACGGCCAGCTTCTTGTACCAGATTTTTGTTTTCCGCAGGGGACTGTACGGCTTCAGTACCTGATCTGAAAGATCCACTCCGCCCATGTACTTATTGTAATCTAGGATACAATTAGGTTTTGAGGTGTGGGTACTGGTACCTCGTACAGGGACGGAGGTGGTACTGTCTCCGTGAATTGTTGTCAGTATAAGGACATCCCTCTTGTCCTTATATTTGACCAACAACATATTTTCGGTGGATTGTGCCCTGCTTTCACCCCTTCTCAGTACTTGGGCAATGTGCGTTTTTGGGAGGCCTCTTTGGTTCTTGCGCACAGTACCGCAAGCTGCTGTACCTCTTGAACCAAGGGCCTTAAACAGGGGGATGCTAGTGTAAAAGTTATCCACATAGAGGTGATAACCTTTATCCAGGAAGGGGTGCACTAAATCCCAGACAATTTTTCCACTAACACCTACGAGGGAGGGGGGGGGCATTCTGGCGGTTCAATTCTTGAATCCTTCCCTTCATATACCCTAAACCTGTGGGTGTACCCTAAGGTGCTTTCACACAGTTTATACATTTTTATGCCATACCTTGCCCTCTTACTGGGAAGGTACTGGCGGAATTTAACCCTTCCTTTAAAATGTATAAGGGACTCGTCGATACAAATAAATTTTTCAGGGATGTACATCTCTGCAAATTTGGCACTGAAATGATCAATGACCGGCCTGACTTTGAATAGCCGGTCAAAGGTGGGATCATCTCTGGGTGGGCACTGTGCATTATCGTTGTAATGCAAACATTTAAGGATTGTCTCAAAACGAGTCCGAGTCATGGCCATACGGTAAAGTGGGGTGCTGTACAGAACATCTGTACTCCAATATTGCCTAATTTCTGGCTTTTTTACTATGCCCATATGTAACACCAGACCCCAAAACGTCATCATCTCTACTGCATCTACAGGGGTCCACCTAGCAAATGATGACGTGGGGTTTTGAGCAATAAACTGCTGGGCATATAAATTACTTTGGTCCACCATTAAATTTATAAAATCATCAGAGAAAAATAATTTGAAAAAGTTAATTTCTCTGAGACCTGTTGAATCAAATTGGATTCCTGGGGTGGTCAAAAACTCAGGAACCTGGGGCTCAAAATTGTCTGGTGGTGGGGTCCATACGGGATCAATCATTTGGGGGGGGGGTCTCAGCTGCTCTACGGGGGCGTCTTTGAGGGGGTCCCTCATCACTAGAGGAGGAAGATGAGGTTAAGACGAATCCTTCAAATTCCCCGCTTGCATCACTGGCTGTGTCAGAGTCAGAGGCAAGCATGGCATATGCCTCCTCCGCTGAATACATTCTTCTGGATGACTGGGATGACATTTGGGATGCCATTTTTATTTTTGTGTTTCTGTAAGTGTAATGTTTCAACACGTGTATAGTGTAGGGGGGGGGTACAAACTTTATTTCAACACGGGGGGTATGTAGTGTGTAGTGTGTATGTAGTGCAGAAAAAAAAATACTTTATACAGGAATTTGATCCCAATAAAAAAAAAAAAATTGAAGGGGTTAAAAAAAAAAAAAAGGTCCTGCGCCAAAAATTGAGCACAGATGTTGGTCAGTAACGTCCGTCACTGAACAGCGCTCAAAGGCAACAGGAATTTGATCCCAAAAAAAAAAAAAATTATATCAACCCTGTGCCGAAAATGCTGATCAGTGATGTACGTCACTGATCAGTGCTCAGCGGCCACAGGACACCCACAAAAGCAACGTGGGTGTAAAAACAATTTAAAAAAAATAAACCACAGCACTCTCCCAAAAAAAAACAATTTAAAAAAACTGCAGAAAAAAAATTATATCTACCCTGTGCCAAAAATGCTGTTCAGTGATGTATGTCACTGATCAGCGCTCAGCGGCCACAGGACACCCACAAAAGCAACGTGGGTGTAAAAACAATTTAAAAAAAATAAACCACAGCACTCTCCAAAAAAAAAACAATTTAAAAAAACTGCAGAAAAAAAATTATATCTACCCTGTGCCAAAAATGCTGTTCAGTGATGTATGTCACTGATCAGCGCTCAGCGGCCACAGGACACCCACAAAAGCAACGTGGGTGTAAAAACAAAACCCCACTGCACTCTCCAAAAAAAAAACCTGCAGATCAGTGATGCAGTGATGCAACACTGATTAGCAGGGAGGGGCAGCAGGCACATAACTGTGGGTGCAACCTGACAGGGTATATACATACCTCCCAACTTCTGTCTGTATGAAATAGGGACACTCGCGCGGCGAAGCCGCGCGAGCGTCCGAAAAGGGGGCGGGTCGTATGCAAATGAGGGCGCGGCTTATGCTAATTAGCCGCTACCTCATTTTCATACGAGAATAGACGCTGTGCGCATGCGCACAGCGTCTATTCTACTAGATTGGGGGTCTCCCAACTGTCACCCCCCCCGCAGCGGGACAATGCCTGCCGCGGGTGGGACAGCGGGACAGGACCCGAAAATCGGGACTGTCCCTCCAAAATCGTGACAGTTGGGAGGTATGTATATATATAAAAAAAAAAACCCTGGACCCCCAAAAAGTTGCTGATCAGTTAATTTATACTGATCAGCACAAAAGGGGGGGCAGCAGTCAGTTGCACAGGCAGCACAAGCTTTGGTGCAACTGACAGGTATATATATAAAAAAAAAAACCTGCACCCCCAAAAAGTTGCTGATCAGCACAGATATACTGATCAGCACAAAAGGGGGGGCAGCAGACACAAAATATAGCACTCTCTATCACTCTCTGTCACTATCTCTCACTATCTCTGACTATCTCTGACTATCTCTCACTATCTCACTATCTGTCACTCTATGACACTGCAGCAGCAGCACACAGGAAGTTACAAGATCGAGGAAGCATCCAGCTGCTTGCAGCACGCTACCAGCGGTGATCAGGCAAGGATCAGGTCAGTATATCACGACAGATTGGCACGGTGACCGCTCTGCACGCAATTCCAGACCGGAATAGCGTCTGCAGCGCAGTCACCGTTAGTTTAAATCACGCGCCATGGCTGTGATTGGTCCGTCGGTCCGACGGACCAATCACAGCCTTGGGGGCAGGTGGGGTGAGGTGTGGTCAGGGACAGCAGACATGTTTAAACTGTCACCGCGTCTATAGACGCGGGGACAGTTTAAAGTCATGACGTATATATACGTCATGTGTCGGGAAGTACATCCCGGCCATGACGTATATATACGTCAAATGTCGGGAAGGGGTTAAAGCACTATTGCACAGTAAATCACAGAATGATTCAATATATACTCTGAAGGACTTCAGGAACTTTCACTGCAGCAAATTTCTTTGCATTTTTAAGGGACGCTCAACACATATTTATTTATTTACAGTTTCTTATATAGCGCTGCATATTCCGTTGCACTTTAGAATTATAAACAACAGTGATAAAACAAACCGACATAGAGGTAGGAGGGTCCTGCTCGCAAGCTTACAAACTATAGGGATGATAGGAGAGATACATGAGGATAGAATTCCAAAGCATGGCAGTTACACCAGATTAAAAGACCTGATGCTACTGGAGGTTGTGTGGGGGTCCTGAATATGATAGGCTTGCCTGAAGAGGTGAGTTTTCAGGGAACGCTTGAAAGTTTGGAGGCTAGAGGAGAGTCTTAATGTGCATGGAAGGGCATTCCATAGGGTGGGAGCAGCCCGACAAAAATCCTGCAAATGTAAGATGGGGATATATTTTGAGATAAGCAAAGAGATATAAGTCAGTGTAGTCAGAGTAACGGCCTTGAATGTAAGTACACTTATTTTTTATTGAATGAGGTCACCTTATTTAATGTTCACTGTTCGCCGAAAGCCGGGCAGTTCTCCGTTTCATGCTTGCTGCAATTCGCTGTTGTTTTTCAATGGGATTCGCCATGAGTTTATTCAATGCTCGGAATTGCGGCAAATTGCGACTGCTCGGATGGTGTATACAATGTGATTTTCACCGTGTATCACCGTTTAGCAATCTTAAAGTGAACTGGAATGTGATTTTTTTTTAAATAAAGGGTTTTTTTGTGTAAAAAAATCAGTAATTTTATTCTGTGAAGGGGCATGCTATTTTTATTTTATGTGCTTGCAGCACATTAATATATATTTAATATTTAATTAATTTTATTTTTTTACACATTACGCCAGCAGGGGGCAGGGAGCCGCTCATAAGATATTCAGTGCACACTGGACCTGCTCATTACCAGGGGCAAACGCAGGATTTTTAGAAGGGGGTTTCCAGAGGGGCGGAGCAAAGCCGGGTCAGTTAAAGTATTCTAGATAGACCAAATGCATATAAATAATAATAAATATATATAGTGGAGTGGGCTCATTATACATAATTTTCTGGTGGGAGGAGAGCTTGCTTGACTGCAGATATCTCCAGTTCCTAGAAATTGATTTCTTAGATTCTAATGGAATTAAAAACTAGAGAATCCCACCAACCAAATGGTATTAGGGACTAGGGGATCAGAGTTCAGAAGGCAGAGCAATCTGCCAAGGAGTATATAAAACTACATACCAGGTGTGTGGAGCTGGAGCAGTAACCAGCTGCTGGAAGGCTGATATCTCTGGCTCTGGGAACAGCAGAGACAAGCTACTAGTGTTCATCAAAGGGGGAGAGTCCCAGCTTTTGGAATATACCCTCATAAAAACTCTAAGTCAGAAAGAACCTGAAATATCTGACTGGGAACAGCAATTAACAGGCTTGGATGGGGACCACTGCTTTGAAGTCAGATATCTCCGGTTCAGAAGGGCCGATTTTTTAAATTCTTGTACCAATGGAAAGAGGGGACCCTCATCTTTCAGCCTTAAACTCCTGGGGGGGGGTTCTGGGTACTCAGAAACCCCCCTGCGTGCGCTACTGATTACATTTGCACGAGCAGGACCAGCGCAGCGGCTTCCTCCACCACCCCCCTGCCAGCTCTCCTGGGGGGGGGCAACTTGTGCTGCCTGTGTCCCCGGGAGCCCCCCCCCCCCGACACACACACATTCCAGCGCAGGCAGGAAGGCTTCCATCTCCCTGCCTGCCTCCGTCCCCTGGCTCCCTGCGCCATTCGCCTCGGGTTATTCTGTTTTGGAAATGTTGAGTTTGAGGTGGGCTAGATGACATCCAAGATCAAATGGCATAAAGGCATTCAGAGACACAGAGCAATACTGATGGTGACAATTCAGGGATAGATAGATAGATAGATAGATAGATAGATAGATAGATAGATAAATAGATACATTTGAGTATCAGCATACAGATGACATAACATATATTTTGTGTAGCACTATGTGATAGTTCTCAATTTTATATACCTCTCAATTTCATTAGATTGTTAGGTACTTATGTATTATCTGGGCTCCCATGTTAAATGCACCCCATTTTTTCATACCCCTACTATCCAACTACGCATGGAGTTGATTTTATATAGTGTGGCGAGCGCAGCGAGCCACCGTGCCCGAAGCGCGGCGAGCGGACGCGGTCTCATAAGAAAAACGGGAGCCCAGATATTACATAAGTACCGATTGTTATTATCGTTAGTGGTAGAACCATAAAAAATGATTAATCGGTTGATAAAAAGACAATAGAAATTAATAGAATTAAAAAGATGTATCCAGACACGTTCTTATGATGTTCTATATGAGCTTGCAAATATGAATGTACACTATATAGATGATACTCTATTGACCAAGGGGTCTACGAAAAAGTAGCGATACTGTCAAATATCGGAGCAAATCTGCTTTCAACACTATCATTCCAAAACAACGATGTCAATTGAAAGAAAAATATGTAATTAACCCTTCGCCGCAGATTAATAGTTTCATGCTTCATCTACGAGCATACTTTATCTGATAAGTAAAACATACCTTCCACAAGGGTCTGGATGCTGAGTCACAGGTTACACTTAAATGATAGGAAGGGGGGTGGGGGAGTAGCATGGACTTGTACTCACTCTACTCCTCCACTCTGCTAAGATGGAGGTAACCTTTCTTGAAAGAGTAGTTTCCTCTTTCAAACTATATGCCCTCAGAGAAATTTATGCAAGGTGATCGGTTTGATCACAAGGAATTAACCCATGTACTACAGTAAAATATTGAGTCACCAGTGCCACTTGGGGCCCTATCTCCTCCATACTGACCCCCACACACACACATGGAGGCATCTGCCTTGAAAGAGTGCACAGCTAAAGTGTGGATATTGATATGCCTTCTTAGTAGTTATTGTCTGGTGATCACAAGAAAATAGCAGAAACCGTACACAAATAAAACTCATTTTCTGGAGAAGGGGTATCTAAAGCCCATATCATCCCCATCTAATGTGGTAGGTTGTCTATTTTTAAAAATGGTAGGCCTTGTTGGGTTACTATATTTCGGTACACATAGAGAGTGCTTAAATAATACATTTGTAGCCCAGCTTTATTTTTTTGTTATTTTCAAAACCTACACATAGACATTTTTACTTCTTTGTAAAGGAGGGTTACCGTTACCTGTAAAACCAGAACCACAAAGTATTTATTTGTGGTGTTTGTGATGGAAAAATAAATGTTTGCTTTTGGATCCCTTACTTGACATTTAAAATATAAAATTAAAATAACTTTTTTTTTTGCTATGTGTTAGAATGAGTAACAAGACTAATGACATATTATGAAAATGCAAACTCTTTTAAAAAATGTTATGTAAATATAAATTGATAAATGCTGCTTGCATAATTATTCAACCTGTGCAGACTAGCGCTTGGTAGAACCACCTTATGCTAGAACTGGGGTAGCCAACCCTAGTCCTCGAGAGCTACCAACAGTGCATGTTTTGCAGGTCTCCTCACAGAATCACAAGTGAGCTAATTAGCTCCATCTGTGTATCTTTTAAAATGTGTCAGTGATTAATGAGTGCAGCTGTGCAGCAGCTAGGTTGTCTGGAAAATGTGCACTGTTGGTAGCTCTCAAGGGCTAGGATTGGCTACCACTGTGCTAGAATAACTGCTTTATGGGGGGTATGCAATCCAGGATCTGATCGACCACAGAACGACAGACTGTTTCGATGTTCCACCTCCTACTTTGTGGGTGCTGGACGGGTTCCCAACAGTCGGGATCCCGACAGTCATTTACCCGACGTCGGGATCCTGACTGTCAAAATGCCGACAGCCACCCGCTATTCCCCCCCCCCCCTTTCCTGCATCAAATGTAGGCAAACATTCTTTAATGCTATCTAAAATATCTACTATTCAGACACCACGTAATGATCAAAAGCTTCATTTGTTACTGTTACAAAAACTATTACAAAACAAATAAATTTCAGTAAGGGATTAAGATCTAGATTCTGGTATGATAAACAGAAATTGATGGATCAATGCAGCTGTCCTCAGCTCATAGAAACACAAAGCGATTTAGTATGTCTGAGTACACTGTGCTGAGCTGTTGCATGTTTCTGGAACAATGAAGGCACACAGCACATCTACACCAGCGCTCCTCTGCCTGAAACAACTGTGCTCATGCATTTCAGCACTTAGCATAATTACATGTCTTTCTGCCTCCTCTTGGTGCTGCAAATTGCTTTGAGGTCTCCCACTCCCACTCCCAATCCTTGGGTTCTCATGTCCATGCACTGTGAATAATCTACATAGAAAAAGTTGATGGATTTGGGGTGCGGCTCCCCTTTGGTTGGTGTGGCTGAGTTGCTTTCGGGGTGGCACCTCCCTAACATTTATTTAGCACTATTTATTTTCCACTAATATATTATACTTTTTAGCACTTCACTTTTTAACCTCTAGCTTCTGCTTCTTTCTTATTAATACACTTTTAGCTTAGTTTTTCACTTGTGTGCTGCCCTGGGGTGACTGGCCTATGCCAACCTTTTTTGGGGTTCCGCGCCCAAGATTCGGTACTTATATGTTAGCCGGGCATTGTCAGTGCAGCCATTGCCGGGCAGCTGGCTAAGCAGCGGGCAGGTGGTGAGGCAGCGGGCTGGAGTGTGGGCAGTGACGCGGACAGGTGGGCGGGCGGGCGGCGGTGATGCCAACGGGAGGGTGGGCGGGTTTTTGGCAGCGACGCGTTCGGGAGGGTGGGCGATCGGCGGTGACACGATGCGGCCGCTGGGGGAGCATCACATGTTTTCCCAGCTCCCCCAGCGGCACTAGCCAGCCACCTTTGCCATTGATGGTCCCCCAGCCACTTTTTCCATCGATGGTTGCCATCGATGGCAAAAGTGCAACTGACCATCGATGGTGTATAAGTATGCAATGGGTGACCATCGATGTTTTACGCATCGATGGTCATCCAGGGATGGCCATCGTTGCCTTTGCCATCTATGGTTACCATGGATTGCAAAAGTGCAACTGACCATCGATGGTGTATAAGTGCAATGGATGACCATCAATGTTTTTACATATCGATGGTCATCCAGGGATAATGACATCGATGGTGGGAAACCATCTGGTACTCCTCCATTGATGTCAAAACTATTCGACATTGGCCATAAACCATCAATGTTTTGTAAACATCGATGGTCGATGGCCATTTCTAGGCACTGGGTCATGTTCTAACCCTGCTGCCATTCCAGATACCACCCTCCAGCAAATATTGGATGCCATTAGCAACAGTGAAACACGGCTGTTGGAAAAGATAAATGATCTTCAGGTGAACATAGGTCAGATCAAACAAGATGTAAAGGCCGTTAAAGACAGGATGAAGGAGGCCGAAAGTCGGGTCTCTAGGCTAGAGGACTCTAATAATAAAGTGATGCGTTCAATGGAAGATATGGCGGGCCAGGTCCGGGACATTAAGTTTAAACTATGTGACGTTGAAGGCAGACTACGCCGTAACAACATAAGGATGGTGGGGCTCCCTGAGAGAATGGAAGGGAGTTAAACATCAAAATTTGTGGAACAATTGTTGCTTGACAACTATACTTCTGCCCCCTTCTCAGGGCAATTTGTAGTTGAAAGGGCCCACAGAGATCCAGCGAAACCTCATCCACCTGGGGCCCCACCTTGTACTCTGATTTTCAAGATGCTCAATTTTCAGGACCGTGATACAATTCGGTCAAAGGGTCCATTGGAGAACAAAGGGTCCAAACTGTCTGTTTTTCCGGACTTTTCCTTGGAGGTCCAAAAAAGCAGAATTAAATTTACTGAAGTTAAGAAGCGTTTGAGGGACCTTGACATAAAGTATCATATGATGTTCCCTGCAAAGCTGAAGATAATTGTCGATGGCCAATCATTATTCTTTCATACTCCTAGAGAAGCTGGAGAATGGTTGGATAAAAGGGCTCCCGATAAATGCCAGCTAGCTCCTTAAAATTGTTTAGTGCATGTTTAATATATTTTTGTGGGGATGCGGTCATTTGGTCTACTGCATTATAGTCGACAGTCATTAGGTCAAATCCATTAGGTCGACATGCTAAAAGGTCGACATGACTCTAGGTCGACATGGGAAAAGGTCGACATGATTCTAGTTCGAAAGGTCATTAGTTCGACAGGTCATTAGTTCGACAAGGTCATTAGTTCGACATTGTCTATGTCGACATTCACAAGGTCGACATGGAGTTTTTCACTGTTTTTTGAGCCAACATGTGCCGACAGGCGGTATTTCATGCCCTACCATCCACTAGGGCGTGGTGGGAGAATAAAATAGTGTGCCGAGCGTAGCGAGGCACCGTGCCCGATGCATCGCGAGCGCAGCGAGCGATGCGAGGGGATGCAGTGCACTTTAAACTGTGTCCATGTCGACTGTGTTGACATTCAGGTAAAAAAAACAGTGAAAAACCCCATGTCGACCTTGTGAATGTCGACATAGACAATGTCGAACTAATGACCTTGTCGAACTAATGACCTGTCGAACTAATGACCTTTCGACCTAGAATCATGTCGACCTTTTCCCATGTCGACCTAGAGTCATGTCGACCTTTTAGCATGTCGACCTAATGGATTCGACCTAATGACTTTCGACCATAATGCAATAGACCAAATGATCCCAACCCATTTTTGTGTACGCCGGGGGGACTGGTAACTGCCTTCTTAGGGTAACGTGGTCTTGAGGATAAAGCCTTCAAAAGTTAAAGAGTAATACTTTGTGTGTTTTTCTTTTTTTTTTCTGGGGAACCATAGGTATGCCTAGGGAGGGTTGGTATACAGGGCGGAGGAAGGGGGGTTCATGTATTTCACATAAGCTATGTATTTTATGTAGTATAGTATGTTCTTTTTGTGTTTTTGTTCTGTTACTTTGTGTGTTGGACAGCGAGGCACCTAAATGTAGTTATAATGCTAGATGTGAGTAGTACCGGGAGTATGGTATACAGTAAAAAAAAAATTCACTATAAATGGTTCGTATTTTAACTTGGAACGTTAGGGGCATGAACGACAAGATAAAGTGTTCGCTTGTTATGCGGCCGATTAGGCACTATTGGGGGGGACATAGTGGGGGAAATTTACTAAGAATACGAATGCAAAAAGTTGCATTCGTATTCTTAATACGAATTAATGCGACAGCATACCTCGTATGCTTTGTCGTGTTCCGGAGGGGGATTTACAAAGCACTCATATACGACTGCTTTGTAACCCTCTGATTTAGTATTAATTCGTATTAGCTGGCCGTATATACGGCCGCTAATATGAATTAGTGTAGGCAGTCTGCATGGATCAGTCAGATCCGTGCAGACTGCAAGGTGTAAAAAAAATGGTAAAATAAATACCGGGCTGATCTTTGTGTAAAAAATAAGATGAAAAACTATTGTTTAAAACTGTGGAACTATGAGTCCCAGCAAGCCTCCCCCGCAAGCTGGGACATGGAGAACCACAAGTCCCAGCCTGCGGGGCATTATAGGTCCCACTGGCACTTGTAGTTCCACAGTAATAAATAGTAAAATAAATACTCACTGACACAATAAAAAAAAAACTTTAATACATCCAAAGCCCATACATACTGATACTTACCTATCTTGAGCCCCTGGCCAGGCTGACTGGTCAGTAGGGTGATGTTTTGGCCGCAGGAACTTATATAATAAGTGTCCCCCGGCTGTGACGTTACCCTGCTGGCTGGTTTGGCCTGGGACTGGTTCTTAAAATACGGGGGACCCCATGTCATTTTGTCCCCCGTATTTTGGGAACCAGCCCCGGACCTGGAGCCAGGGCCGGACTGGACCAGAAATCGGCCCTGGCATTTTGAGCACACAGGCCCACCTTGCGCTGTGTAGAGGGGGCGTGGTCTCATGGAAAGGAGGCGTGGCATTACAAAAAGGAGGCATTACACACCGTTATGCCCATTACACATGGTGGCACACACCGTTATGCCCATTACACATGGTGGCACACACTGTTATGCCCATTACACATGGTGGCACACACCGATATGCCCATTACACATGGTGGCACACACCGATATGCCCATTACAGACTATGGCACAATACATTAAGCCCATTACAAATTTTGGCACACCTCATAATGCCCACTACACATCATGGCACCCACCATAATGCCCATTACACATTGTGGCACAAACTGTAATGCCCACCACAGAATATGACACAATACATTATGCCCATTACCCCCTCACACACACACATACATACAACAATTAAACACACTTTTGAAGCTTACTGTAAAAAAACCAGGATGACAGAGGGTTAAATCTTCCTGTCGTCTGTCTAGGCTCCCTGTGATGTGAAGCAGCAGCAGCTTGTAGAGGGGGAGGGCCGGGCTTGTAATCGGAGTGCAGACTGCAGAGTGAAAACTTCTGTGCTTAGTAGCAGGAAGAGAAATCCATCACGCAGCAGGCAGAGGACGCAGTTATTACTGCCAGCCTGTGCGGACATCTTGGGAGGTACAGATCAGCTAGTGAATAAGCTTCCGGCGCTGCTGCCTGTCATACACACTGTGACAGGTAGTACTAGTGCAGCGCAGACCGGAAGGAGGACAGCAGAAGTTTAAACGAGGGCTGAATAAGCCCAAGTGCAGTTAAGAGCCTGTGAATTGGGCTGTGTAAATAAAGTTGAGTGAGAGAGACAGGGCATAGAAGGAGGGGTTAATCCAGGACGGGAAGCCCCCACCAATGGGGGGCAAAGGGGGTTGCACCCCAGGTCAGGGGTATATAGGTTAGGGTAGCAAGGGTATGCGCCCTCTTTGATTCTTTGATCTGCAGGGATCAGCGTCACGGAGAAAAGATAAGTAAAGCTTGCAGCGTCTTACCTCAAGTGGAATTATGTCTAGCAGACCCAGAAGGAATGCCCCACCGCCGCGCTGGCTGGCGGACGCCGCGCGCCCGCTCAGCCATGTCCCTGGGCGTGGGGATGTGGGTGGCCGCCCGGTAGTGCTGGTAGCCGGAGGCGGTGGTTCGCGGCCTGTGTCACCCGCCGCTCACGGTAGTGGCGGGTCGGGCGCAAGGACTCCCCCTCCTGCTCCCTCCGCAGGTGAATTGCATCCCCAGGGACCTGGGGGCGTAATGGCGGCGGGTGGCGGGGATGCCGGCGCGTCCGAGATGGCGGCCGCGATCTGCAGAGAAGGAGAGCCGGGAGGCGCGTCAGCTGTCTCCTCGCGCTCACCCGGCTCTCTCATGCGCGCCGGAGACGGCGGCAGTCAGGCTTCCCCCTCGCGTCAAGCAGCAGGGAGGGAGGGGAGTGTCAGTGAGGACGGAGACCGCGCAGCTCACTGCGCGGTCTCGGTGCCTCAGTCAGGAGGCAGTGGGACAGCAGCTCCCCCTGCTGACTCCCCTGGAAATAACGGCAGCATAAGGGCAGAAGCTCCACCTGCTGGCCAGGCCGCAGAGGAGCAGGCACAAGAATGTGAACAGGCAGGAAGGGAGGCCAGGGATGCTGGGTCACAGGGTGCCAGCAACCAAGCTGGCTTGGTGGAAGTGGGGGAGGGTCGCCCGGGCAGGGGACCTAGCCCCATGATGGTCATCACAGGTGGCCCCACACCGGGGCAATACAACGAACCAAGGCCCAGGCTATGGCGTATGCAAGCCCCATTGGCGGGAGGACATTACGGGCAGGGTGCAACACACCCCCCGGCCGGGGAGATGTTTTATGAGGACCAGGGTAGGGGAACAGGCTTTCAGCCTCCCCAGGGAAATCTGGCTCCAGGTCTAAGGGGTTATGGGGCCCAAAATCAACACAACTATGCGTCAGGCCCACAATTTAACAGGGCCCAGGGAGGTCCAACCCATTTATTACCTCAGCAATTCATGGGGCAACAGGGGCAGGGGCAATGGCCCATGCAGTACCAAACATTTGGGAGTTACGGCGGGCCTCAGTTCCCCTACTGGGGTTCTGGGCCCGGCCACTCTTTCAATGTAGGAATGCCAGCATACAACCCTTACATCCAACAAGGGGGATATGGGTTCCCGGGATATCAAATGCAGCCGTACGGGGGCTGGGCGCCGCCGCCAAGGGGCCATTTCGCGGGGAACCTTGACAGTCACCTTAGGCAAGCGGAGGTTGTGGCAGATATGCATAGGTCTAGCGCTCGCGGGCCGGCATTGCAGGTAGACTTAGGGGCAGCGGAAGTTGTAGATCTGGCTGCGCCTTCACCCAGTCGCACAGTCATTGACGCCCCTTCTATTTCAGCCTCTGAAACACGTCCAACTTCACCGGTGCCGTCCTTGGGGTCGAGGTCTCGTGAGGGGTCAACACGCACAGTAACTCCGCGGTCGACTCTGGGGGAGAAAACATCAGCTGTCAAGACACCCAAGAAAGCGGGAGAATCCTCGGCCGCAAAAGAAACACCGGCGAGCGAATCAGTGGTTGAAGTTGATGAGAACACGTCGCAAGAGGGAGATGGTGAAGAAGAAGGGTCGTCTTCGGGTGAGTCAGGGTCTTCAGCATCGTCAGGGGGTAGTGATGACTCAGGCGCTACTAAACGCCCGCGCAAGCTAGCAAAGCTAGTTGCTAAGCAGGTGGCAAAGGAGGTGCAGGGAAAGAAGCGTAAGAGGAAACGCAGCACACCAGCAGCGCCAGCGGATACTGGGGCATCGCACTGCTCTAATACGGCGGTAGCTCGAGGGCTCAGGAAGGGAGTTAGGGAAAAAATCCGCAAAGGGAAGTTTATCGATTTCTTCACCATAACAACAGAAATGAAGAAGGAATTCGATAAAGCAAAGAAGGCCACGCCCAACGGCGAAGCGGCCTTTAAGGGTTTCCATAACTGGTTAAGGGGATTCCTGGCTTTCTCATCGTGTTACTTAACGCTCAGGCCCACCGAATACTTGAATGTGATTAGATACTTGCATCTCATAAATGAGACTTTTATGAGTTATAAGGGCCCGGCGTGGAGGGAATATGATGAGAAGTTCAGGTTATGTCACGAGGGCACCCCCATCATGCCCATGGGCTCTAAGCATGTTGAGATCTGGTGGGAGGTTATAGGGAAAAGCCAGCCCATGACAGAACCCGCCGGGAAAAAGTCCTTTCAAGGGGGAAAAGCATCGGGGAAATCCGGGGGGAAAGGGCGTTGTTTCGCTTACAACGACGGTAAATGTGACAGAGGGGCCAAGTGCCGTTTTAAGCACGAATGTAAGATCTGTGGAGCAGGCCACCCTGCCAAATCCTGCAAAGGGGGTGGTAAGTCGGGGGACACCGGAGAGGGAGCGGCTAGCTCTAAATAAGGCAGAATCCCCTATAATTATAAAACAGTTGGCCCTTTACTTAAAAGAGTACCCCAAGAAGCTCGATGCAGAGTTTTTGTTGGAGGGTTTTGTTCATGGTTTTTCATTACCCATCCCAAAAAGTTTTTACACATCCACTAATAAGAATTTAAAGTCAGCCAGGGAATTGCCGGAGGTGGTTAGGGACAAGGTGCTAAATGAGGTCAAGCTGGGCAGGATGGAGGGACCATTTGAGGTACTCCCTATACCTGACCTGTGCATATCACCGCTGGGTGTGGTGCCCAAAAAGACGCCAGGCAAATTTCGCCTGATACAGCACCTGTCCCACCCACCCGGCAATTCTGTCAACGATGCCATTCCAGAGGAATTGGCAAGCGTTCGCTACCAGTTATTCGAGGAAGTTCTTAGTTTGGTTAAAAGTTTCGGCCCAGGGGCCCTTATGGCCAAGTTGGACATAGAATCGGCTTTTAGGCTGCTTCCACTACACCCAGAATCGTTCAGATTTATGGGTTTTAAGATGCAAGGGGCCTATTACATAGATAAATGTCTCCCCATGGGCTGCTCGATATCTTGCTCATATTTTGAAAAATTTAGTACTTTTCTTCAATGGTGCATCCAGAGGGAGGCTGGCTCCAGAGGGGTGGCCCACTATCTGGACGATTTCCTCATAGCAGGACCAGCAGGTCGAGCGGAATGTGGGGAGACATTGCAAGTAGCTTTAAGAGTTTTCAGTTCTTTAGGAGTTCCCATAGCCCACGACAAAACAGAGGGACCGGCAACTGTCCTGGCGTACCTTGGTATTGAAATAGACACCGGGGAGGGTTGCTGTAGGCTACCAGCGGACAAGGTCCACAAGCTGCGGGAGCTGATAGTCGACTGCGGGGCTAGAAAGAGGGTCCAGCTACGAACCGTCCAGTCCCTACTGGGTTCTTTAAATTTTGCCTGTAGGGTGATACCCATGGGCAGGGTTTTCTGCAGGAAATTGGAAAGGGCCACGGCGGGGGTCAGGGACCCACACCACACAATCCGCTTGGGAAAGGAAATCAAGGATGATTTGAGGACATGGTCCGAATTCTTGGTTGACTTTAACAGGCGCCTAATGTGGCAGTCTGAGGCGGCCTCAAACTGGGACCTACAGCTCTTTACGGATGCTGCGGGATCTTCTGGTTTTGGTGCCTTCTTGCAAGGGGAGTGGTGCTGCGAAAAGTGGCCTCAATCCTGGATTGACAGAGGGTTTACAGTAAACATGTTATTACTGGAACTCTTCCCCATTATAGTCGCAGTGGAGCTATGGGCTGGCCAGCTAGCAAACAGAAACATAATCTTCTGGTGCGATAATTTAGGGGTTGTTCACGCAGTAAACAATCAAAGGGCAACATCGCCGGAAGCATTGAGATTGCTGAGGCACCTTGTCCTTGTTTGTTTAAAGAACAATATCAATTTCAGGGCTGAGCACGTACCAGGGGTGGACAATGAAGTGGCAGACGCTTTATCAAGATTTCAGTTCACCAGATTCCGCGCCCTAGCTCCAACAGCAGCCGAGACCGGCCTAAGTTGTCCAAATTCTGTCTGGCAGGGGATAGAGCCGGCATGACAGAATTGGCATTTCGGTCATTGGCGCCAGCGACTCGTAGGGCATACGAAAAAGCCTGGGAGGATTGGTGTAGATACCAGCAGCGGCCGGAGGCCAGGGGTAAGTCTGTTGACGACTGCCTCCTGGCTTTCGTTTGGGGCAACTACAATAGTGGCAGGTCCAAGTCGGCTATGGCGGCGACATTGGCGGGAATAGCTTTTCATTGCCGTTTATTCAACATGCCAGACCCAACGAAGTCTTTTATTCTAAGTAAAGCGATGAAGGGTTGGTCTAGGGTACAGCCAGTTCAACCAGATAATAGACGCCCATTGGACGAGGCGAAGTTGGTAGAGCTATTACAGGGCTTGGCATCGGTGGCAGAAAATGCCTCGGAGCTGGCACTTTTTAGGGTGGCTTACGCCTGGGCTTTCCATGGCGCATTTAGGGTTAGTGAGCTAACTGCGCGCAATAAGAAAGTACACTCAGGCATACTTTGGGAGGATGTGGTGGTTGGCAAGGAACAGGTGCTATGCAAGCTGAAAAGGTCTAAGACAGACCAGCAAGGCAGGGGCACCTGGATCACGCTAAGACCACACCTAGTGAAAAGTATTTGCCCAGTTGCTCTAGCTGGGGAGTATGTGGCATTGAGACAGGGTGCAGCCGCACAATTCTTAGCGCATGCAGACGGATCGCCGCTAACGAAGTTTCAGTTCACTGCAGTAATGAAAAAGGGCCTAGCGGCGATAGGGCTAAGACCTGAGGATTTCGGAACGCATTCGTTCAGGATTGGCGCAGCCACGTCAGCAGCAGTGGCGGGTTTGCCACAAAGCGCAATCAAGGCCGTGGGCAGGTGGAAATCCAATAGCTTTAAGAAATACGTTAGAGTTGAAATGCTTTAGTTATAAAATATATATGTAAGTTAATTGTAAGTTAAGTATAGCAGTATAAGTTAATTACAAGTTAAGTATAGCATGCGCCTGTTGCGCGGGTCCAAAAACGTCTCGTTTACAAACGGTTGGGGAACGGCTAGCGTTCCGCAATCGTCGGTGTGGAGTGAATTTTTTATTTTTCCTCTAAGAGGTGCTTAATTCAATCTGGCCCCAAACTAAGAAGCCCTCTAGAGGTTTTTGAGTTTTTCACCTCCACTTGGACCTCAGTCTAAACCCGTTAATTGTTACTATAGAGCATAAGTATGGATACTAATCGTTAGGTTCTGCTTTCTTTTCAGCCCTTCCCCTTCCCCTTGGCCCCACGGGGGTGATTTGGTTTGTAGGTCACTCATACGTCTTTTGGGCAGAAAGAAATAGCCTAGCCAGAACAGCGCCAGTGTTAGCAAAGGCAAAATCAGTGAGATGGCTGGGTGTTAGAGGCATGTTGTGGAAGGACTTGTTGGGGTTTTTGGAAAAGAAGAGTAGCGGTTTTGTCAAGCCCGATACCTTAATTATACATCTGGGAGGCAACGACTTGGCTAAAACTACAGGCATTGCTCTAAGGATAAAAATGGAGAAAGATCTGTTGGTTTTGTTGCGTAAGTGGAGCGGCTTGAAGCTGGTGTGGTCAGACATTGTACCACGTTTTTCATGGAGAGGCGCCAAAAACCCTGTGGCAATTGAGAAGGCTAGGAAAAAGCTGAATCACGCTTTGACCAGGTTTGTCTTAAGGCAAGGGGGAAGGGCAGTTAGGCACCCGAACATTGTGACGGAGAAACCAGGCATGTACAGGCCAGACGGAGTGCACCTCTCAGAGGAGGGCATGGCGATTTTTCTGGAAGATATTTTTAAACAGTTAATTTAGTGGGTGTCATTACTGTAGGGTATGGCGGGGCATTGGTACTAGGTGCACAGGGCAGTAGAGAAGTACCATTGCTGTGGCGGGACAGCACCCTCGACCAGGATTCTAGAAGGGCGTCAGGTGGTCCCTGCGTGGTATTACCCCTCTCCTTGCCAGGAGGGCGGACGGGCCTCGACTCAGCGCGGTGGGGCGACGAACATTTAGGCGGATATGTTCGCGTCAGGCCTTAGAGGCGGGGGGATGTCCACGCAGGGCGGGCTGTGCCTTTGGTAAGGGGTGTGTAGGAATTTGGGAACGACCTGGTCGTTGCCCGGGGCAACACCCCTGAACGGTCTCTGGTCTCAGGTGCCTGGTCTTTGCCATCCCCTTTATCGGGGGTCATACCAGTTCTTAAATAAATAAGTATGACAGTTTAATCTAAGCTATTGGTGTCGCGTCTTTATTTTAGATAAGTGTCTACGTGTGAAGTTATTTCTAGGCCGTTATGTGGTTATAAGAGTACAAGCAACATATTCACTAGGCTACTTAGTTTAAACGAGGGCTGAATAAGCCCAAGTGCAGTTAAGAGCCTGTGAATTGGGCTGTGTAAATAAAGTTGAGTGAGAGAGACAGGGCATAGAAGGAGGGGTTAATCCAGGGCGGGAAGCCCCCACCAATGGGGGGCAAAGGGGGTTGCACCCCAGGTCAGGGGTATATAGGTTAGGGTAGCAAGGGTATGCGCCCTCTTTGATTCTTTGATCCCCACCCTCCCTTCCCTTCTTCTAAAGGCTTTGCCTCACAAAAATTTGATTCAATTGGCTATTATAATTTTTTAAAATTGGCGGGACAGCACCCTCGACCAGGATTCTAGAAGGGCGTCAGGTGGTCCCTGCGTGGTATTACCCCTCTCCTTGCCAGGAGGGCGGACGGGCCTCGACTCAGCGCGGTGGGGCGACGAACATTTAGGCGGATATGTTCGCGTCAGGCCTTAGAGGCGGGGGGATGTCCACGCAGGGCGGGCTGTGCCTTTGGTAAGGGGTGTGTAGGAATTTGGGAACGACCTGGTCGTTGCCCGGGGCAACACCCCTGAACGGTCTCTGGTCTCAGGTGCCTGGTCTTTGCCATCCCCTTTATCGGGGGTCATACCAGTTCTTAAATAAATAAGTATGACAGTTTAATCTAAGCTATTGGTGTCGCGTCTTTATTTTAGATAAGTGTCTACGTGTGAAGTTATTTCTAGGCCGTTATGTGGTTATAAGAGTACAAGCAACATATTCACTAGGCTACTTAATGATAGAGAATGCAGAGCGGGGAGCGTCGTCGGCTCTCTCTGTCTCCTCCGTGGGACCTGTCATTCTCTCTTACACTAATTACCGCGCTGCGTTCAGTATACAGAAAACCGGCCCACAAGGCCATCGGCCCTTCTGGCATTTGCCAGAAGTGCCAGATGGCCAGTCCGGCCCTGCCTGGAGCCTGTGGCTGGTTGTTAAAAATCGGGGAACCCCCATTTGTCGGGTTTCCTGATTTTTTATTACCGGCCCCGGCTCTGTCAGCCTGGTGCTGGTTGCAGCTGTGGGGGGGGACCCCACGCGGGTTTTTTTTTATTTATTTATTTTTCTATTGTTTTTTTTACACTAAAGCCTGCAGGGATCTGACTGATCCGTGCAGGCTTACAGCAAATATGACAGGAAAATAAGGTGTATTTTCGTGGCTGTTTCACGCCAATTAGCAGCCGTATTACCAATATGGCTGCTTAGTAAATCAGGAACCACCATTCTTTTGAATGGTGATTCTTGTCGTATTCTATCGATGGTGTAGACCAGTGATTTTCAACCTTTTTACCTTGCGGCACACTAAATAGGACTTTAAAATTGCCAAGGCACACCCTAAGATCCCCACAGGACAAAACACATTGGCCACCACATGAAAAAAACAAACCTATTGGCCCCCACATTAAAAACAATCACACAGATCCCCACAAATATCAAAAATAAAATACAGTGGCCCTCTACATGAAAAGAAGAGACCAGTAAATAACATTTGAACTGGTGGTGGCTGTAAATGGGTTTGGGCATCTCTAGATGTGGGGGCACACTTGAGAACAGCTCAAGGCACACTAGTGTGCCACGGCACACTGGTTGAAAAACACTGGTGTAGACATTCATATTTGTAAATACAAATACGAATGTCCCATCATTAAGAATACAAAAATACGTTTTTTTTGGCATAGTAAATGCCAAAAATACGTATACACCAACACAAATTGTATTTTCGTACGAAAATACGATTTTTTTCCCATAATTTTTTTTTTTTTTAAATTTCCCCCAGTATGTCTGATTGAAACCCATCTTATCGGGTTAAACGTCAAGCTCTTAAAAAAGCTTGGGTGGGCCTTGTATACCATGCTCCCTTTACATCATCAGCACGGGGTGTGTCTGTCCTAATTAATAAGGCAGTCACCTTCGAGTGCAGCAGGGCTAAGATAGACCCTGGTGGTCATTTTATTTTTCTGGACTGTATCATTAATGCACTGCATATATGTCTACTTGCTATTTATATTCCTCATCCCTTCTCATTTGATATTCTGGTTAAAGCGGCTGATTTTCTATCACAATCACCTAACACCCCTGTTGTATGCGTTGGTGACTTTAACAACGTAATTGACCATCGGCTAGACAGATGGCACAAAGGTCAGGTTAGTGAGGATAGAAGAGGTAGGAGTATTCAGGGGTTTGGTCGGTTTGTAAAGGATATGGGGTGGGTAGACTCATGGAGGGAAAGAAACCCAGACCTTATTCAATACTCTTGTTTCTCTGCATCACATGTGGCATTTTCTAGAATAGATCTGGCATTAGTTTCCAATGGTCTCTTGCCGCAAGTTTCTGAGGTGTCCTATAAAACCAGGGGGATTTGAGATCACTCCCCATTGGTATTGGAGCTTAAGGAGTCAATTGTGAAGGGTTGAATGCCTCATGGCTGGCCAATTTAGGGCAGGGGGAAATTCTAATAGAGCAGTGGAACAAATTTTGGGTAATTAATAAAGGGTCTGCATCAGGGGCCACAACCTGGGATGCGTTCAAAGCCTTTTTGAGAGGCACTCTCAAGAAAAACTTTGGGGAGATTAAAAGGGCCAGCAGGCAGAAAATCATAGATTTAGAAAATAATTCCAATGACTGTGAAGCAATATACCTGGTGGAAAAAAACAACTGAGGCTAAAGTGGCACGGGAGAAAGCCAGAGAGAAATGGCTGGATTGTATTAAAACAACAAATATTAAATGTATGAAGCAGAGATCAAAACACTTTTATGCTAACTCAGATAGGCCAGGCAGCTACCTAGCCTTCTTAGCCCAAGCAGAAAACCTATAAACACTATATCAAAAATTATCAATAAAGATGGACAACTGTTAACTAATACGGTAGATATAGGGTTAACATTCAAAGATTACTTCTCTAAACTTTATGAGTCTAGACTATTTCACGATCAGCATCAAATCCAGGAGTTTATAAGTGAGATAAAACTTCCCTCACTTATGGCGGAGGATAGCCGTGACCTTGAAGCTCCTATACAGTTTGAAGTAATCTTGTGGGCTATTAAAACTCTACCAGGGGGTAAGGCTCCTGGATTAGACGGCATCCCTATTGATCTTTATAAAAAATATGCAGATTATTTTGCCCCTGTGTTGCTTGAGCTGTTCTTATCATGCTTTGGGACCGGTGTGTGCCCCCCTTCTATGATGGAGACTAAGGGCCTTATTCTACTTCACTCTTTCTGACAAAATCCTTCTTAGATGGACAAAACCATGTGCACTGCAGGGGGGGGCAAGTGTAAAATGTGCAGAGAGAATTAGATTTGGGTGAGTTATTTTGTTTCTGTGCAGGGTAAATACTGGCTGATTTATTTTTACACTGCAATATAGATCTCACTTTGAAGTAAAACCCCACCCAAATCAAATTCTCTCTGCACAAGTAACATTTGCCCCACCTGCAGTGCACATGGTTTTGGCCATCTAAGAAGGATTTTGTCAGAAAGAGTGAACTAGAATAAGGCCCTAAGATCATTCTTTTGTTAAAACAGGACAAGGATGCCGAGGCATACAGGCCTATCTCATTATTACCAACAGAGGCTAAAATATTGGCAAATATACTGGTGACAAGGCTGAATAAACACTTAGAAAAAAATATTCACCCCAATCAGACAGGGTTCCTCCCTGGTAAGTCAACATCTATCAGTATAAGAAAAGTGTTCAGGCACCTACAAATACCACAAAATAAAGTAGGCAACTCTGCAATAATGTCGCTAGATGCTAATAAAGCCTTTGATGCAGTAGAATGGGCCTATTTGTGGGCAGTAATGCGAGCATTTGGTTTTGGCCCTAATTATATTAAATGGATACAGCTGCTTTACACGAATCCAACGGCACGGATATCCGTCAATGGATGGACATCTGATACCTTTCCCCTTTTTAGGGGTACAAGGCAAGGCTGCCCATTGTCACCAAGTCTGTTCTCACTGGCTATTGAGCCATTGACGTGTGCCCTAAGGAATCACCCAGAGGTTGTTGGGTTTCGGGTAGGGCAGCTGTATGATACTGTTGCCTTGTACACAGACGATTTATTGATCTTTTTGTCTGCGTATGTCAATTCTGCCCCCATTGTGCTACAAGTGATTAAATCACATGGCAGTTTCTCTGGTTTTGATGTAAATGTAAAGAAATCTAGCATCCTTGCTCTAAAGCCGCAAACGGTTTCCCTTCCCTAAATGGCACTGTCAGTGAGGTGGACAGAGTCCTTTAGGTATCTTGGGATTTGGATATCTAGGGACCCATTTGATTTTATTCAGTTAAATGTCCAACCGTTGGTGGCCTATATTATGTCAAAATTGAAATCATGGAGTTGTCTGCCGCTTACTGGTATATGACGTGTCAATTTAATAAAAATTATTATATTACCCAAGTTTTTGTATGTGTTACAGCAGTCGCCAGTATATTTGCCAGTCTCCCTTTTTTCAAAGATCAACAGCCTAATCTCTACATTTATATGGAATAATAAACGGGCAAAGATTCAAATGAACACATTGATGAGAAAGAAGGGACAGGGGGGTATAGCCCTCCCTAATTTTAGATTTTACTATTTGGCTGGGCAGTTACTGCAGTTGCGCGACTGGGTAATGGATAATACGAATAGTGGAATAGTCAAATCACTGGTGGCCCAAGGGAACACAAGCTTTACTCCACTACAGCGCCTGTTAACCCCTTCCCGACATTTGACGTACATTTACGTCATGGTCGGGATGTACTTCCCGACGCATGGCATAAATGTACGTCATGACTTTAAAGTGTCACCGCGTCTATAGACGCGGTGACAGAGGGACGATGGCTGCTGTCCCTGACAGCAGACATCTTCCCTCGTGGCCCAGGGGGGGCAGCGATGCCCCCCCCCATCGGCGATCGCTGCGATTGGCTGTTCAAATGTGAACAGCCAATTGCAGCGTTTTCTGTGTTCTGTGTATAAATTTGTCTCTGCTGCCCCCTAGTGTCCAAAAAATTAAAAGGAGGTTGAAATAATGATGGTAAAATAAAGTAGACATATGGTCTTTGTTAGTTATTAACTATTTTGAGTGGTATGATTATTTGTCTCACAAGCAGAAAATTTAACATTTTGCAAATTGCAAAATGTTCAATTTTTTTATGACATTTTGGTATTTTTCACAAAAAAAACAGACTGTATCGACCAAAATTTACCACTAACTTAAAGTACAATGTGTCACGAGAAAACAATCTCAAAATCACTGGGATAAGTAAAAGCAATAAAAAGTTATCCCCACATAAAGTGATACATGTCAGATTTGAAAAAAAGGGCTCTGTCAGGAAGGCAAAAAAACAGGCTGCGGCGGTAAGGGGTTAATAGGCAGTATATTCCAAAATGATCCACTGTTGGTAAGACAAGCAGTAAGGATCTGGAGTGAAGCAAATAAGATAAGTTAAATTTTACTATATAGAGGTTGATCATCCCTTATCGGACTATAAACTTTTGAAAGAATTGAAGGTACTTCAACCAGACAAGATTTGGGGTCACCACGGGTTGAAATCTATTAGTCAGCTGTATGAACAAGGTGTTTTGAAAACATTTATGCAGTTAGCGACAGAATTAAATCTTCCTAGACATTTTTTTTTAGATTTTTGCAATTGAGAAGCGCACTTGAAGTCCAATTTAAGAACATAGTGGTATGCTTCTCGGTCTCACCTATAAAGAAAGCTCTGCAAATTAGTAGTAAAAGAGGGGGTTTCAAGGCAGTATAATTTGTTGTTGGGAGCCAAGTTTGAGGATGGGTTGGCAAAGCTTAATGAAAAGTGGTCGGTAGATGTGGGCCCTTTGACTGCGGAAGAGTGGGGAATGGCTATGACCTCAGCCCATACCGCGACCAACGCAATAAGGGTGCAGCAGGTGCAACTATACTTTCTCCATAGATCCTATTTGTCCACCTCAAGGTTGGTTAGAATGGGGAGTCGTACTTCACCACTATGCCCCAAATGTAAACGCGAGCCAGGCTCATTCTGGCATCTAGCCTGGGAATGTGAAGTCCTCAGGGCATTTTGGGACAAGGTGAAACAAATTCTGATAAACACGGGTATTCCTGGTTCTGTGTTGGATTGCAAATGTTGTGTGTTAAATGCATGTACGGGTAACACAATCAACAATCACGATAAAGTTGATGTATTTTATTTATGTGCACTGGCAAAGCTATCGATAGCAAGGACATGGCTTTCTAAGGAAGGCCCTGATATCGCGGCTTGGATATCTTTGGTCAATTTCACAGCTACTCACAAAAGATACATATATTTGTGTAGGAATCGTTTAAGTAATTACACTAAGATTTGGGATAGATGGCACACGTTGAGTCACATGACTGAAGAGTTTAATTCAGTTAATATGTTTAACAGTATAAATAACAGCACAACCAACATAGTAATGTAAACACTTTTTTGTAATGCTGTAGTAACAAAAGATTGAAGTATAACACGGTATTTAATATCTTTCATTGGCATCATTGTATAACGTCACAGTTTAGGATTATAGAGTGGGTAATTTTGCTGTAAACACAGTATGGGTACGTGTAGTGTCGATTCCATGTATCTATATATATAAGTAAGATAAGGCTATATAGGGGAAGGAGTCTAGCTGCAACCCGGGTTAGATCTAATAATACTAATATTAATAAATGGGACATATAGGGCCTTATTCTACTTCACTCTTTCTGACAAAATCCTTCTTAGATGGACAAAACCATGTGCACTGCAGGGGGGCAGATGTAACATGTGCAGAGAGAAATAGATTTGGTGATTTTTTTGGTGATTCTTTGCAGGGTAAATACTGGCTGCTTTATTTTAACACTGCAATATAGATCTCACTTTGAAGTAAAACCCCACCCAAATCTAATTAGATCTGCACAAGTTACATCTGCCCCCCTGCAGTGTACATGGTTTTGTCCATCTAAGAAGGATTTTGTCTGAAAGAGTGAACTCGAATAAGGCCCATAGGGTGGTAAAGTAGTTGCAAACGATGTTTATTCATGTTTATGTACTTAACTCTGCTCCCTGTGCATTCGCTTGTCTATGCTTCTGGGTGCTGCAGTTTGCATTATGACCACAGTGGGTGGTTATTTGTGGCACTACTCTTTTTAAAACAATAAAAAGTATTAAAGTAAAGAGATGGGAGTATACAGGAGGTGCTGGGGAAAAGGGGATAAAGAAGGAAATAGAGTTGTAGTATAACAGAGACTATGCTGCTTTTCCTCATATGATAAAAATCACTGGTAAGGAGAAGGACTGAGCGTCTCCCTGTGTCTAACAACAGCACTGGAGGAGGTAGATACGACAGAATTTAAGAAAAGGGTTTGTCACTCTTTAATAGTAGTGACAAATAATCGCCTAAGTGGACATAGCACTGAAAGGAAAGCGAGGGAAGGGAAATACCTTATACCCATGCCGTGGTATAGCGTTACTCAGTTGGTGGTCATAGAGCTTCAGGATGGGAGAGCCCTGCTGTGGACAGCAGGAGCTCTCAGTCTTGATGGCCGTTTCACCTGTTGGCTTCCTCAGCGACTGTCATAGCGTCAACGTGTTTCTTTTTCTAGAAGCTCTTTAATCAAAATGTAAATATTGTATTACCATAATGTCAAGACGGAAAGTGTATATTAAGCCTGATTAAGATGTGAGCACTAATCTACTATGTAGCCGCCCAGACAGAAAGAAAACCTGCCCCTACGAGAGAATTGCTAAATTATTGCAGATTACTGTCATTTGCAATTCCTATGCAATTCCCAAGCCATCAAACGATTATTCCAATCTGTACAAATATAAGTCTGACCCTACTAGTTATCTGCAATGGAGGCCAGCGATGATGTCAAAGACCCTCCCTTAAAAAGCATGGGCATACTTGTGTTTTTTTTGGACACTCCCTGAAAATGGCAGGGGTCCACCCCCAAGTGCCACCTTCCTGTCAGTCAACCTCCGGACAAATTGCGTTTACAATCCATATGCAATTTCTGGCACTATTTGGCCTTGCACATATGTGCTGATCCATATGCATGCACAGTTATTTGCCAATCGCTGAATCAAATTTGAAGATCAGCTATCAACTCTGAATCATGCCCATAGGTTCTAGTACATGAAAATGCTAAATTATTCATTATGCGAAGCGGGGGCAGATCACAAGTACATTATAAATAGATACCAGATATTCTTAGACACAACACATCACAAGGACAATTATATTTTTATCAGGAAAGATTGCATGCAGGTGCAGAGTTCATTTAAGATACTATATTTTCGGTACTTCTATGTTAGTTGGGCACCCACTAAGCTATTTGCTTAGTTTTACGTGTCCGCTCACCACACTATATAAAATTAACTCCACGCGGACAGGGATAGTGGGGGGTATGAGCGTTCTAACTATAGTGGGCGCCCAACTAACATATAAGTACCATATTTTCTTATTAGCATGTTTCTCTCCAATAACAATCTTACATGTAAAGTAAACTAGTTTCCATAGATGATATAATCAGTGGTGTAACTAGAAGCTTGGAGGCCCTTCACAGACTCTCAAGATGGACCTTTTATTTGGCCCCAGGGAATGCAGCACTCAGTTCAGTCTTTCTTCCTGTAGTAGCCCGCCCCCAGACTCCCATTGGTAAGTTACATAGGAGTCTGGGGTCGAGCTTATACAGGAAGGAAAAGCTGAGTGCAGCTGTCCTTGGGAAACACCCAGCACTGCAGTCTGTAGTACTGATGGACTGATTTCAGGGTGGGTCCCTGTGGGACCCTGGACATTTTCCGTCTAGTCACTCTGTAAAGGTCCATACACACTGGGCGACTATGCTGCGGGGGAAAGACGCTCAGTGCATACACACTGAATGGCTTTCCCCCTGCCCAGCACCGACGGAGGGGGGAGGACAGCGTTGCATAGCGCAGAGCTATGCAAAGCCATCCTGAAAGCTGCTCATCTGCTGGTATAACCAGCAGATAAATGGCTTTCCCGGCGATGTTGCGGGAGCGCACAGCAGCTCTCACCGTTCATCGCCAGGCCAAACACACTGGGCGGCTTTGAGCTGAAAGCCTCTCAAACCTGCTGTTTTGAGCGACTTTCAGATCAAAGTCGCCCAGTGTGTATGGGCCTTTACTTACGTCACTGGATATAATACATAATCGAGTTTAATATAATTTTATTTATGTGTGCGATTTATAGATGTGTGTAAGTACATTTCTTGTGTTTGCAAGTGTGCTTCCAATATACACATACAGTATACTCTCATATACTGGGGGAAATTTACTAAGCTAAATTCATTAAAAAAAAATCGTATTTTCGTATAGTAAATTACGAATTTTGGGGGCGTATTCGTATTTTGGGCATTTACTATGCCAAAAATACGACTATTCGTATTCGTATTGATGGGACATTCGTATTTGTATTTACAAATACGAATGAATACACCATCGATAGGATACGACTAGGAATAACCATTCTAAAGAATGGTGATTCCTGATTTACTAACCGGCCGTATTTTCAATTATAGGCAATTAGCAGGATATACGCCCGCTAATTGCCGGCCAGATACGGCAGGAAAATATGCTTCATTTTCCTGTCGTATTTGACTTCAGCCTGCATGGATCAGTCATAACCGTGCAGGCTGCAGTGTAAAAAAAAATTAATAAATAAATAATTAAAAAAAAAACGGCGTGGGGTTTCCTCCCCCACGGGCATAACCAGCACCAGGCTGAAAGAGCCGGAGATGGTTTTAAAATATGAGGGAACAATTTGCACAGAGTTCCGCTGTATTTTTTACAACCAGCCCCAGGCTCAAGTTTCTGCTGGTTACGGCCGTGGGGGGGTCCCCACGCCGTTTTTTAAATTTATTTAATTATTTTTCTACACACTGCAGCCTGCACGGATCTGACGGATCCGTGTAGAGTGCCTATACGAAATATCGTATTTGTATTCTTAGTAAATTTCCCCCACTGTATCACCAACTATAAACACCTTTTGTGACAAACTTTATTTAAAATTACTATTCGTTTGCTATTCAATACAATACACCCATGGTTTTGTAAAGAATGTAAATGACCTTTTAAAGTTAGAGTACAACACTGCTTAAGACATGGTATCCTTGAAAAGCACCAAATAGTTGGTTATCCCCATATGTGTATCACATTGCAAACTTTAGATTATGGGTGATTCAGGTTGGTTTGCAAAAAAAGCTTCTTTAATGGACAAAACCATGTGCACTGCAGGTGGGGCTGAAGTAACATGAGAGTTACATTTGGGTGAGTTATTTTGTTTCTGTGCAGAGTAAATATTGGCTTTATTTTTACACTGCAATTTAGATTTTAGTTTAAGCACATCTCACCTAAATGTAACTTTCTTTGCACATGTTACATCTGCCCCACCTACAGTGCACATGGTTTTGTCCAATAAAGAAGGAATTTGCTTTTGCAAACCAACCTGAATCATCCCCTATATGTTATACCACAGTGAAAAAACACACATATCATATACACACAATCCCAGGGCTATTTGTTAGGTGGAACACTCCGGACTGCCGTTCATGATGGTCTTTTGAAACATGGGGCGAGATTTAGTGAAATGAGAGTTTTTTACAAAGTGCGATTTTGTCCTATATCTCACTTTTAAAAAATCGCAGTTTTGCTGTGAATTCGCATTTTTAATGAGATGCGAATTTGCAGCAAAAAAGCGCAATAAAGTGCGATATAGTGATTTGTAGTCATGAAAATGTGCGATTTTCAAAAAAAATAAAAAACGGCGTGGGGTCCTCCCTCTTGACCATAACCAGCCCCGGGCTCAAAGAGCCGGTCCTGGTTTCATAAAATCACGGGGCTGAAAAAATAGGGGTCCCCAGGATTTTATTAAACCAGCACCAGGCTCAAGGGCCAGTCCTGGTTCCCAAAATACGGGGGACAAAATGAGTAGGGGTCCCCCGTATTTCAAGAACCAGCACCAGGCCCAACCAGCCAGCAGGGTAATGCCACAGCCGGGGGGGAGACTTTTTATACAAGTCCCTCCGGCCAAAGCATTCACCGCCTGACTGGTCAGCATGGGCAGGGGTCCTGGGGGTGTGGGGACCCCCCCAAAGAAGTGGTCCCCCCCTCCAGAACTTACCTGCCCATGCTGAAGCCCGGGTAGGCATCAAGCTGATAATTGGTGTAAAAAATAGAAAAACTATTGTATACTGCTGTGGAACTATGAGTCCCAGCAAGCCTGCATCACATGCAGGGACTTGGAGAACCACAGTAGCACAAATAGTTCAATACATTCACACACACGCTGACAGTAAAACTTTATTACACGCGGAGCCCATTCATCCGTTAACCTCAATGTTTCTCTCTTTTTCTTTCATGTATACTCCAAATGTATACACTATGGGCAGTATTCAATGACGCCAGTGAGGGGGTTTCTGCAGTGAGGGTGGCTTGTTTTTGGGGAGGATCACCGAAAACAAGCCATCCTTCCCATCTAACCCCCTCGCCGGCCGCTTGCCCTATTTTATAGGCAAGGATTCCCCCATACGGCAAGGTTCGCCACTAAGGTAGTGAGCCCGCTGCATATAGCCGTTTTTATGGCCACACTCGCCATTTCCAACTTGCTGACACAATCCAGCAGGGTGGAAATGGTGAGTGCAGGGGTGTCAGATGAATACTTACACTTGAGCTATGACGGCGAGCTATCGGCACTGCTCGCTGTCATAACTCACCAAAGGGCATTGAATATACCCCATGGGTTTGCAATGGCTCTGGTGGGTGTCTCTTTTCATGAGTGGGCAGCAGCTTTACTTGGCAACATTAACTTTAGCCATTTCCTAAAAAATTGCAATTGCATCTGCATACAAACATGAATTAGGGCCACTGTTTTCTGTAAGCAGCAACAACTGTCATCATTAGTATTGACAAGTGCACCAGACGAATCTCTTGTACCTAATTTTAAATGTGTACTTTGCATTTTGACCTTTAGCATACTTTAGCCATAAATTGTCTGGTACTATAGATATAACTTGCACTTAACTGCTCTTGAAATGTAAATACAATCAGTCTGAAATAGCCTTCCCCTCTCCACACGTACAGAACTCTACCTAAACACACTTGACACAAAGGCATGATCATTATGGGCAAAAACATGGGCCCAACTACCATGGGTGGGTGACCTCAACAGGTAGACAATAATTGTGCTAAGAACCTCAATTTTACTCAAGGTTAAATTGCAGATTCATTATAATTGTTCTGATTACTGTGAGGGGTGGTGGGTGGTGTGCTGCCATGCAGATGTAGCTGGGCAACTTACCTGGTGCCACACCCTATCACCTTCAGGCTGTGAAAAAAGAATTGTCCTACTATTCACCTGCACCCGGACACAAGAATCTAGGAGGAAGGAGAGGAGGTGAGTAACATCCTTCGTTAGTGCAGACCAATGCTTTTGCAAAAAGGAGTTTCGGGCTTACGTGATGTCATCCTCGGCACAATTGGCCTCAGAGCCAAAATTAACACCTATTGGCATCACACATTCACCATCCTCAGTCTTGTACTTCACCCTCACTTCTCCTAAGGCTAACTAGTGTGGCACAACTACTGAAACTAAAACACAAAGCCCTAGAACTAACTATGCGTATGTGGTGTGACAACTCTTACTAACAGTCTCTACCAAACTTTGCCCTGAATGGAAAACATTTACCATAACTTCACAGTACAAGACCAGGAAATGTGCTGTCTCGTTAAATCCCTACCTAACTACCTGGCTAGAGATGGCTAGCTCGAACATATCGCTAGATGTTCCCGCTTGTCACAAACCTGACTTATTTGACATTTGTTTTCTGGTTTCCAATGTTTACAGGCTTGTCTGTGTCCATGCTGCTGCTGCTGCAGCTTCTCTGCATTCCTCAGTGATTAATCACCTGTGAGGCTCCCTGAGTTCAGCACTGGTCACATGATCCAGGTATATTCAAGTAATCCCACTTCCTGGTTGTGACCTAATTGTTGCTGCGGTCAGTAGCCAATCCCCAGCTACCTAGGGGGATATAAGGATTCACTTGAGTACAGCTCAGGGCCTTGAACAACTAGTCTGATCCTTGTGTTCATCCAGAAGTCAGCATCCTAATGCTCCAGGTTCCTGTGCACTACCTGTGCAATCTGCTGCCTCCTGCTGTCATTAAAGCTCCCTTGTACTCTCTACTTGCCAGGTTACCTCAGGGTTGCCGACTCTCCCGGAATTTCCGGGAGTCTCCCGAAAATCGGGTCCCCCTCCCGGCCCCCCGTAAGGGTGGGCAACCCTCCCGGATTCAGGGGGGACCCCCGCTGTCCCCCGGATCGCGGCATTACAATGCCGCAATCCTCGGGTCTCAGAGGAGGGGGCGGAGCTAAAATGACACAATTGCGTCATTTTAGCCCCGCCCCCTCCACGGAGATCCGTGAATTAGATGGTTTACCATCATGGGGGCGGGGCTTAGTGAGTTCACACTTAAGCCCCGCCCCCTGAGCGGCTGCTGAAACTCTCCTCTCCGTGCTTCTCCCGGAGAGGAGAATAATAAAGTCGGCAACCTTCCTTGCCGTTACCATCTCCAGCTCCTAAGGGAAGAGGATAGAGCACTCCAGCATCTCCCAGCAGAGTTTGCTACTGTCTTAAAGGGCCATCACCATCTTTGACTCCCTAGTCGACACAGGCGTCAACTCTAAACCTCACTCGTCATTCTCCTGAGAGTTTCCCAGAGACTGACTCCAAGGCTCCTGATTACCTGCTACAGTGAACCTCCTCCTGCTGCTGCTGCTGTTTTTACTACTACCACCACTGTGTTTGTTCTTCTGCACCTTACTCTGAAGGAAACCTCACAGTCCCAGTGCTGCCTCTGATTAAAAACCCTCCCATGACTAGGCTGCTGCTGTTCTCCATGGGCCTGAGAAGCATGTAATTAGCTCCACCAATCAGAGCTCAGCACAAACGTCTCAGCCTCTGCCCTCTTGTGCAAAGTGTCATGGGACTTAGTCAACTCTTAGTCAACTCACAGTAATGCACTGCACACGTGTGCAGTCAGTGTGCTTTGGCACCCCATGCTCAGCACCATTAATCATTGTCACATATATATATGTATATATATATATATTTTTTTTTTAATACATGCCAACCACAGGGGGCCCCTAGCTAGACGGGGGCCCAGGGGGTACTGACCCCTTTTGCCCCTGTTTTAATCCGGCCCTGATCGACTCCCAGGTCGACTCTGTCATCATCGACTCCTATGTCGACTCTGTCATCATCGACTCCCAGGTCGACGCTGCCATCATCGACTCCCAGGTCGACGCTGCCATCATCGTTTCTTAGGTCGACGCTGCCATCATCGACTCCCAGGTCGACGCTGCCTTCATCGACTCCCAGGTCGACGCTGCCATCATCGACTCCCAGGTCGACGCTGCCATCATCAACTCCCAGGTCGACGCTGCCATCATCGACTCCCAGGTCGACGCTGCCATCCCTGACTCCCAGGTCCATTCTGCAACCATCACCAGCTCCCAGGCTGAAGAATACACTATTGGTTCCCTGACCGATAGGACCTTCCATTGGCTCCCAGGCCGACGTACCCTCCTGGCTCCTAGGCCAGACAGACTCTCCAGTGGCTTCCAGGCTGTCAACTGCCTGTGTCGGCTTCCAGGCTGTCAACTGCCTGTGTTGACAGGACCAGCAGCACCACTAAGCAGGGTACACAGGATGGAATTCATCCCAGCAGGGAGAAGGTGAGCTGTAGGTCGTCAACACTCCTCCGGCTCCCAGGCCATCAACGCGACTACTCATCGGATCCCAAGCCACTGTCATCTCTCCAGCCTCCCAGGCCAACGCAGAAGAAGTTCCTCAGTTCCAAGCCCCAAGCTCCCTACAACTAGTCACCATCCATCCACGACCTCGCCACTGAATGCAGCGGAGCCCAAACCTGGATCCCTGCATCTTCTGGTCTCTTTGGCGGTCGCCAGAGCAATTTGCACCTCCTCTCGGCGGTGTCTGACAACAGACACTGGGGGGCAGTGCCGAATATGAAGCCGCTTCTGATTTGCTGCCAAATCAGGAGCTGTGATTAACTCCTGAATGGCGCCAGCAGCATTACCTGTTGTGCCGTGTTTGTGCCAAGTTTCAAATGTGACCCTGTCTGCACTGCTGTCCACTGCATACTCGCTGCAACAAAACTTTTGATCTAAGTTTGAAGTTGGTGAGGAATGCCGTCTGTAGCTTGCGGTATCCAAAGGAAGCTTATAGGCGTCTTTCCACATTCTGGGGTTTTTAGTCGAATTTGAAGGTTATCTGATTTATGGAACAACTGCACATGCGTACGGATCATAGCACGCATACATGCGGTCATCCAGATATAACATCCAGTGTCTTTTTTTAATCGCAAGCCATTCGCAAGTTTATCGAGGCAAAATTCAATGTTAATTAATAAAGACAGAAAGTTTGCTTGGCAAATACAATTGCTTTCCCTAAGATCACAGTCACATTATATACTTCATCTTCCTTTCAAATAAGCTCTTGATAAACAATATGGCTTGTGATATTCTTTAAGCTATTTATAGAGAGGTGAAATGGTAATTGTAGGTCAAAGTGCATGTCAATAAGTTACAGTATCTTCCACAAAGCCTGGCACTGCAGACAGAGGTTAGTTGTATTATATTACTGTGTACTGCCCACAAGCATTACACAGTAATAATAAAGCCAGGCCTGTGATACGAACATCAGAGCACTGGGCAAAATGGCTTCACATATTAGCCCTCAAGGCTCCAGTGAGTGGCAACTTTAGCAGAGTCATTTTTCCCTTAGTTGGGAGTGTAGATTGAAACAGTCTTCTTAAAACTCACTACAATTATTGCATGTGGCTTACTGTTATGTCCGATTAAAAGTATTCCATTCTATTTTTTCATATTTAGTTCGCTCTGCTTTATTCCCCTAGGGGTACAAGACAGAGTTAAAACCATTGGGCGCTGAGACACCAAAACGCGAGAAGCCTGCAGCTATATTGAATTGAAATTTCTATACTGATAAAATTATTTTTTTAAATATATACCTGTATATATATCTAATCGTGTTTAATAAGCGCCTAGTATTTTTTGTTTTTATTTTCTGTCTGAAATAGGATCTGTATCAGACTTACGGGGCCTACACATGGGGAGGTTTGCTAAGCATTGCTAAATCGCTCAGCAAGATCACTCAGTTGAGAACACTGGCCCTGATTGGCGATATTACTAGGTTTATCGTGCATGCTGGATATTAATCGCTGGGCGATAGTAACGCGCGGGGACGAGCATCACTATCTCTATGCCCTTACACACGGAGAGATGTAGGGGCATTTTCTAAGCGATCTAGGGCCAGATTCTCTAAAGGCCCCCATACACTAGGGCGACTTGTCCTTAGGACAAGTCGCCCCCGACTTCCCCCTGAGCTTCCCCGGCTGCTCCCCGGGGGAGCTTGATTAGATTGGCACTTGATGTGCCATTTTTTACATGTGATAAATCGTCTCGATTTATCACATGTAAAAAACCCGGGGAGCAGAGGGGGGGGGGGGGGCTACAGAGGTGGGAGCAGGGGGGCTGGGGACGCTGCGGGGGACAGCGTCTGTGTCCCCCGCTGCTGGGGACAGCGTTTGTGTGCCCCGCTGCTGAGGACGCTGCGGGGGACAGCGTCTGTGTCCCCCGCTGCTGGGGACAGCGTTTGTGTGCCCCGCTGCTGGGGACGCTGCGGGGGACAGCGTCTGTGTCCCCCGCTGCTGGGGACGCTGCGGGGGACACAAGCGGCATAGAGCCGGGCAGGGGGAGCCGGCGGGAGCTGTCAGTGTTGAATAAAAAAAAAAAGCCCATACAATGCATGGGCGGCCTGTGATTGGCTGAGCGCTCTCTCAGCCAATTGCTGACTGGCTGAGAGAGCGCTCAGCCAATCACAGGCCGCCCATGCATTGTATGGGCTTTTTTTTTTATTCAACACTGACAGCTCCCGCCGGCTCCCCCTGCCCGGCTCTATGCCGCTTGTGTCCCCCGCAGCGTCCCCAGCCCCCCCTGCTCCCTCTACCGCAGCAGCGCCGCCCCACTAGGTCCCAAGTCGGGTGGTCGGACGTGCAGCAGGTCCGACCACCCGACGCAGATCCGATGCGCACGGGACCGCGCATCGGATCTGAGGGGACATCAAAACTAGCCGATTTTGGTCCGATTTCGGCCAGATCCGACTGATCTGGCTGAAATCTGACCAAAATCGGCTAGTGTATGGGGGCCTTAAGTTTCAAATGTGATAAAATGGAGAGTGATAAACAGCCAGCCAATTTTTCAAACACAGTCTGTGACATGGCAGGTTGGAGCTGATTGGCTGGTTGTTTATCACTCTCCAATTTATCACTTTTGAAGCTTAGAGAATCTAGCCCATAGTGAGATAGCTACGTGTGTTGGCCCCATTAGTTTTAAAACCTGCTTCTGTCCTGTAAATCTTGGTGCAGCTTCTCCATTCTTGGCAGGAGACATCCTCACTCCTCTCATTGGCTGGTGTAAACATCTGTCCTCTGCCATCTTGCTCGGTAAATATAAGTGCTCCGGTGGAAACCTATGTGGGCACACTAAACCTACAAAGCAGTCAGGGCAGGTAGAGCCTCACCTGTTTTACGCCAGTACATACCACAGTGTGTAGATGATTAAAGTAATGCAGGGAAAATATTTATAACGTATGAGTATCATCGATGTATTATTCATATCATCTTTGTGTTGTTTTAGTGACCAACAAATTATGTATGTGTGTGTTATCTGGCTCTGACACTAGCCACTGCCTCACCAGCCACTGACCTCACCGCATGTCACTGCTACAAAGAGGAGTCTACTCTCTGCCAATTTGCATTGTCTTAATGATGCCCTTTGTTTATTGCATTCACATTATAAAGGGATGCAATTTCATTTAAACTTGTGTTAAAACCCCCGACTGGGCCTGTATTGAAACACAAGTCTGAGTGGACTAATTAACACTTTTATTTGAAGCATCCCCCAGCGTGTACAATCTAGGTTATTGCTAGTCAGACTGGGAGGTTTCCCTGAACTTTAGAATTTACAGTACATGCACATTTTCTATCATGATTTAGCAATTTAGCAGATCAAAGTTCTTTCAGTTCTACCCCACTTCCATACAGACTCCATACAGTAATTACACAAAATACAGTCTGCTCTGTTACTGACAAAGGCAGGGAGAGGAACGATGTAAAGGAGGAAGTCTGTATGCGTGGGAGAAGGTCTGCTGGCAATTTTCCTGTTACATTCAATGCCCAATACATTTATTGTATGCTACAGGTGTTGTACATACAAGTTTGGAAGGCTCTTGATTTATTGATACAGACCTAGTTTACCTCTAATACACAACACTGTCAAACCCCCCCCCCCCCCCCCACGCATTACATCTGTGTTCTAGATCAGGAGGCATGGCCAACCTGTGGCCCTCCAGGTCCATGTATTTTTCAACCTATCGAACAAGTGTACAAGATCTAGGTAGAAATTATGTTGTGCCCCCTTCCTGTACCTTGCTTCACTGAGCATATGCTTATGTTATACTACCACAGACTGCAAAAGGGCCTGCATCTTATAATTATATGGAAGCTCAATCATACCTCCCAACATGACCCTCTCCAGGAGGCAGTGGCGTAACTATAAAAATCGAGCCGCCCCCCCTCCCCAGTAAAGATAACACCACCACGACCCCCGCCACCCATGTCCCTGTGCCTTACCCTCCTGTGTGCTGCGGACGGGACCCGCAGATTTTGTCTGCGGTCCCGGCTCTCCTCCTGCACTGGCTTCTCCTGGTATGAAAACGGACCATCACAAAGGCCAGTATTCAATGCCTCTTATTCTCCATATTTTCTGGGGAATCAGTCAATTCGCCGGGTTTACAGGGAATTTTCTTACTGGAAAAACAATTCGCCCTATTCAATGGACACAATTCTCTGAAAATGAAGAGCGAATGTCTGGTGATTCTCTGTTTGTGATTCTCCGCGATTCGCCAGTGGTTTTCAATGGGGTTTTTAGTGAAATTCGCCGAGAGTGTATTCAATGCTGAAGTGGAGAACTGCTTTCTCCAGTGATTTTCCCCGGATTCTCCATTTTACATTCGTCATCTTTTTCTGGAGAACTGGAATGTGATCTTTGAAAATAAAGCGTTTTTTATTTTTATTTTGGTGTCAAAAAATCTGATTTTTTTTTTCTGTGAAGGGGCATGCTATTTTTATTCATGTGTTTGCTGCACATTAATATATTAAAACATTTTTTTTTTTAAACAATATATATATATATTTTTTTTTTACACATTCACCAGCAGGGGGCCGAGTCGGGAGCCGCTCATTAATATTCATATATGCACTACACACTCGTCTCGATCATTACACATGCACGATCGGGACCAGTGTGTAGCGGCTCCCTAACACAGCCCCCTGCTAGCTCTGGGGGCTCTCCCTCTGTCCCCCACAGCCCTCCTTCACATCCGCAGTGTCCGGCGCAGGCAGGGAGGCTTCCATCTCCCTGCCTGCAGCCGTCCCCCAGCTCCCCGGCGGCATTCGCCGGGGGGGTTAGAATTCGCCGCCAGGGGCAGAGAGCCCCTGAGGCATTGAATAGGGAGAACCGGCGAATCTCCCTACAGGGAGAATTGGGGAGAAAGTGCAGCGAATCCTACACAGGATTCGCTGCAGCTCCCCAGAGATACCATTGAATACCTGCCAAAATGTCCGCCCCCATACAGCAGACAGTTTGCTGTATGGCGGCGGACATTTCATGATGGTCCAATTTCATTTCAGCAGAAGCCAGGGCAGGAGGGGAGCCAGGACTGCTGCGCATACTCGTAAATCTGTGGGTCCCGGCCTCAGCACAGCGGCATTACAATAGCCCCGCAGACCCCCGGCGCCTGCACTTACACAGCGCCCCCCGCAACTGCAGGGTTATTGTTACCCCACTGCCAGGAGGGACACATTGCTCTGTTTCTGGACTTCTCTTACCGTAATTTATGATTACCATAACCTGTGGTGAAACACCTTTCTTGTCCATTAACCTTTAAAACAGGTGATGGCAATCATTAATTAAAAAGGAAAGTCCAGAAATAGAGCATTTTGTCCCTCCTGGTGTCATCAGACCAACCCACCTCATAGTTGCCTACTTTTGAAAACTAGTTTCAGGGAGATTACAGTTGGTAATAGAATTTTGCACAGCTCCCCATTGAGGGGGCGTGTCATGCTCCACCTAAAGGGCGTGTCTAGTTCCATATATGGGGAGATTATGAAAAGAGATTGTGAACCTAGAAGCGTGGGTGTGTAATTTAAAATGACTTATACCCAAATGTAGATGAGCTCCAAAGCAATTAGTAAGAGCTACTATGCTTGGTAAAGTGCTGGGAAATGGTGCAGAAGATTCAATGTAAATGTATCTATCTCTCATTCCTTTTCCCCAAAAAATGTAACAGTGTAATGTGGGCTAGGTGAAATTAGGGAGATTGGTAGACTAATCAGGGAGAGAGGGAGATTGCTGCTATTTCAGGGAGTCTCCTGCAGAATGCAGGAGGGTAGACAACTATGACTTCCCTCCAACCATCCAACTAGTTGCTTGTATGGAATAAAAATATGGTACTGGATGAGAGCATATGTAATATTTACTTCAGAAATTTGCTCCTAAAATCTGGAAAAGAACAAAAACTGTCGCTCAGACACAGTAGTGTAGTTGAACCTGTTTTATTTAAACAATTTAACTGAATGTGTTTGTCCATTCTCCTGGGTTTGTGAGCACATTTCTGATTGTCCTTTGCTCCCATCCAGTACCATATTTTTAATCCATCCAAGCAACTAGTTGGATGGTTGGGGGAAAGTTAGTCTAATGTGTGGCCAGCATAACACTTAGGCACCGCACAGTATTTACGTTTCCTAACTCTGAAAAGGAGGAATATAATTTATCCGGAGATACATAACAACTAGTCTAAAACAATCTCAGAAACTGTAATAGTGATATAAAGACTTCTTGACTGTTTGGTACATTTCATGCCAACAAAGTTTGCATGTTCTCCTCCCCCATCAGCAGGCAACTCATCTACTTATCACTAGTCTACCCAAAATTAGCATTTCAAGCAAACAAGAGGAGTCTTTGTCTCTATTTGTATTGAATTAGCACAAATAAGTTAGTGATATTTCCTGCCAGAATAGCCTTGAATACTGGGAGTCAATTGGCCTGGAATGTACCAGTGACAAAATGCTTGTAGATATGTGGTAAACCACAAAATGACATTGCTTCTATATTTGTTTTAAATGTGTATGCAAATGTATTAGTCCAAACTATGGCCCTCCAGCTGTTGTGAAACTACAAGTGCCATCATGCCTTGACACTGTTTTGCTATTAGGGAATTATAAAACTATGGCAAGGCATGCTGGGATGTGTAGTTTCACAACAGCTGGAGGGCCATAGTTTGGACATGCCTTCTACCATATATATATATGCATTATTTGGAGTATATACTCTAAAACTAAATTATTACTCTATCTTATTTATTCAGTCTGGGTATACAAGCATAAGCTAAATTTGAATATACCAATCTAATATATTTTCAGATACAAATATTTCAGTACTTGTTTCCTAGCACGGCGCCAGCGATAAAAATTGTATCCATCGGGACACCAAATCGACGCGATTTTTACATTGGAATCAATGTAAAATGGTCCCTGAGACCTGATTTTACATTGGCCCCAATGTTAAATGCCCCCCAGACCCCGATTTTTATTGTTTCCCAACCCTGATGGGTCAAATGCCCCCCCAATGTTAATGCCACCCCACAATGAACGCCAACCCAAAGCGTGGCGAGCGCAGCGAGCCCGCGTCCTCCGACCTTTTCATACCCCCACTATCCACGTCGGCGTGGAGTTGAATTTATATAGTGTGGCGAGCGCAGCGAGCCACCGAGCCCGAAGAGTGGTGAGCGCAGCGAGCCCCGCGAGGGGATGCGCATTACTTCAGATATTACGCGTGCGCTCGCCACACTATATAAAATCAACTCCACGCCAACGTGGATAGTAGGGGTATGAAAAGGTCGGAGGACGCGTACCGTCGCCGCTCGTCACGGGTTGGCGTTCATCGTGTGGTGGCGTTAACAATTTGTCATGTGGGTATACAATGAAAAATTGGGTCCATTGGCCCATTTAACATTGTTCCCTATGTGAAATTGCGTCCATCGCATCGCATGCCTTAACTTAAGGCATGCGATGGACGCAATTTTTTCATTGTCGGGGAAAAGACTAAAAATAGCCCTAAAATCGCGTCGGTCTTAAGTTAAGGTATGCGATCACCTACGACGGGCGCCGTGCTAGGAAACAAGTACCAATATTCCTTATGCCATCATGGAAAACCTGGGAACAATGCAGAATGCCAAAGTTGTAATAATCATAAACAAACTGTTTTGATCATAGTTTTGTCAAATGTTGCATTAAATCCAGTAATTATTTACCCACACTTGCCTTGCATACAGAGGCGTAACTAGAACTATGTGGGCCCCATAGCAAAATCTGGAAAGGGCCCCTCCTGCTCCATTGTCATTACATTGCAAAAAAAAAGAGAGGTCTAGGTCTGGGTGCCGGACGCGGCCCAACAGTCGGGAACCCGACAGTCATTTACCTGACGTCGGCATTCCGACTGTCAAAACGCAGACTGAGGGGTGCCCTACGGCCACCCGCTATTCTCCCTAGTGGGGGGCCACGACCCCCATAGAGGGGGAATAGAATAGGTGGCGAGCGTACCGAGCCACTGTGCCCGCAGCGTGGCGAGCGCAGCGAGCCAGCAAGAGGCTTTGTTGCGCTCACCATGCTGTCTGAGTCTGGGCAGTTGGGGTTCCGACGTTGGGCTAATGACTGTCGGAACCCTATACCACACCCCTAGGTCTATGAGTAGGAGTGAGAGAGGTGTGAGGACAGTTTTAGTAGTAAGCAGTGGTTGATAGGGGGGACAAGAGAGAGGGTGAAAAGTAGAGGGTGATTGAAAAGCAGTGGGTGAGAGAGAGGGCTGCAGGGAGAGGGTGACAGGGATTAGTGGGTAAAAGGGAGAGGCCTAGGATAATGTAGAATGGGTGAAAGGGAGAGGTATAGGTTGACTGTGAAATGGATACAGGCAGACGGTGACAAGCAGTGGGTGATAGGGAAAAAATATGGATAGCAGGGAGAGGCATAAGGTAATGGAGAGGGTGACAAGCTGAGGGAGACTGGTAGAGGGAGAAGCATACAATGAGAGGCAAAGGGAGATGGGCAGAGGCAGAGAGTATCTGAGGGCACTGTTAAAGGGAGTATGAGTTTGAAAAAACTCAGGAGCCCGAGGTGTGCTCCCTACCACCAGTGCTGTGCCTAAACACGTGCAAAGGGGGCCGTGCGATCGAAGTGGGTCCATCTCCCGAAGGAGACGGGCCTCGTTTTTATAGGGAGTCAATTGAATTAGAAGGGCTCGCTGGCACATAAAGGGAAAGTATAATTGGGAAAGACACCCAGAAATAAAGGCTTTTTCACCAGAGGAGATGAAATTCTATAAGAAAAATAAAGACTGGGTGGGAGGAGGGTGAGACATTACTGTTGTAAAGTGTGGGTAATATGTAATGTAAGTCTGACAAACAACCAAAGGGTATTTATAAATAGGAAGATAATAGGAAGCAACAGCAACTAAGTTGTGGCCATTTCAACTTAGAATAAATTACAAACACTACTGCCACATATATACAAAGTGACGAGGTTGTAAAATGTGTGAGAGAGACCTCTGACCTGCAGCAAGTGAGCCATGTGTCTCCCTTAGCATAGTTCCAGACGCTGTGGCAGTCTGTCAGGCTCCGAAGAGCGCAGACAGCCACCTCTTGCTTTTATCACTGCCCTGCTACCATTCCATTAATCACCTGCCTGACAGTACCTGTAAACAGCCGGGGTCCGTATGTGTGCAGCTCCCGTTGGCTGTTAGCACTGCAGCAGAGCCTTCAGCCGTAGAAAGCAGAGTGCATGTCTCGGCTGGTTCCGTTCCAGCGCAGCTGCTATGCTTGAAAGTGAGGAGCGGAAAGTGTATTATGCCCGCCCCACTTCCAGCACAGCTTCCGGCCAGGGTCTCTCTCCTCGAATGTGCTGGCTCCGGACTCTGCGAGCTGCTGCCCTAAAGTTAATAAAATCTGGAACACAAGTTCAGGAGGGTGCAGGGGATTGCCTGCTGGATCCCGGGCCCCCCCAGCCACCGGGCCCCATAGCAGTTGCACCCCCTGCACCCTCTGTAGTTACGCCACTGCTTGCATATTGATTTATTGGAAATAACTCGGATCCTGACTGCCCAGACAGCGGAGGGGGCGCCACAAAGCTCCTTGCGGGCTCGCCATGCTGCACTTGCCACGCTGCGGGCACAGTGGCTCGCTATGCTCACCACCTATTCTCCCTCTATGGATGGGGGTTGTGAACCCCCATAGAGGGAGAATAGTGGTGGCCGTCAGGATACCGAATCTCGGTATTTTAACAGTTGAGATTCCGACGTTGGTGTAATGACTGTCGGAATCCCGAATGTCTGTCAGTCATCCGCTCAAATGGCAGTCCACTCAAAAAGCCCTAGTATGACATTTCTGCCCACATTGAATTAGATAGGTGCTGCTCTAAGGCTGTTACCTCCAAGTTCAGATCTGAAAACGAGGCAAAAGGTCATCTTCCATTACCAGGGAGATTTTTAGAGAAACCCTCTGCTGGCAATTTCAGCTAATTATAAACCATAGGCTATAGCGGCTAGCACCAACTTCAGATGGCATTAGCTGCAGGAACAAACTTAAATCTGACAGCATGGCACCCCCCACAGATACGGAGGCTGTGGCTCCTGTCAAAAATTAAGGGATTGCATCAGATATTGTCTATGGCCCTTGTCGTACAAGTCTGTTGACCAGGATACATCAGGTGCTTTGGGAATTTAGGCTGTGGGAGGGTTTAGAGGGGCAGGGGGAACAGTACTGCAGATGGGGGAGTCACGCTGCATGTAGGGTGGATGGGTCGAGGGGTTAAGAAGACAGGCTTTGTGTGTGTGGGGTGCTTTTATTTCCCTTTTTTGATATAGCCAACTTACAGTAGGTATCCCTATGACACATGCACCACTACATAGTGGTCACAGTCTAGTTTATTACACCTGTACTGATAGGTTGCGATTAGCTCACAGGGAGGGGTGTTTTTTCTTTTTTCAACTAAGTTCACCTTTTTGCCTGGGGAATATTATAATAGCATGTGGTCCCCAAGATCTATCTTTTATAATGGAAACCAGCTCCAAAAACTTATATAATTTCTATTTAAGTTACTTTTGGATATTTTGTATTTATGTATATTTTAGCATCACTTCAGTAGTATAGATGTTATTCCAGCATCCTGCTTGTACACTCATTTTATAGGGGCCTGTGGCATTAGCAAGGAGGGTATCTACCACACCTATCACAAAAGATGTAAGAACTTCATCCATATGATTAAAAAGTAATATTGAATTCAATGGGCAAGCTCAGACACAAGCTACTATACTAGAAAAACCTGCTGCCATGCTATGTATGAGACAGCATTGCTTCCCCTCCCTAAGCAGCAAGTGTATATGGAAGTAAAATGCATTATCTGCTGTACTTTAAGCGAGGACAGGCATAATAGTTGTTTACAGTAGTAAAGAGCTTGTGGAAATGTTCCATCTCAAAATTGAATTATAACCAGACCATGTAGTGTGGGAGGAATTGTTAAGCACATATAAGCATACTTGCTCCCATGTATGTAATATATGTGCTAAACGGATCCCCCGAGGAACAGTAGCACATGGGATTCAGCATAAGCCTTCACACACACTTTCTAAGCACACCCCCGGACTCTTATTGGCTGGATTCACAAAAGTTTTCAAAAGCAAATGATTTCTCACCTGAAGAGCCATCTTTTCGCCATGAATCACGTTGGCTACAGATATTGAGGATGATTCCGAGGTGGATGCAGTAGCAGCTGTGATTTGTTGCAGCCACTACTGCATTTTTATGCTAATGCATGTGGCCAATGAACACCTTATTGTATCCTATGGTATCGGATCATATCCAACACCCTTGGGGACGCGCAGGATAGATGCGACAGAATTTAATAAATGGCCAGGAAATCTCCTTCTGACTGAGATCCTGGTATTGTACCTCCTCCCTCATAATCTGTTCAGGATTAAAGAAATTATCACATTACTTTTTTGGGGAGCATTAGGAACTGGAATTTAGAAACCACAGCGAAGCCAGAAAAGATATAGCTTGCCATCACAAGCAATAAACTGCCAGATTGTGTATACTTACAGGCACAGAAACTGGACTAAGTGATTCAGTAGCATGGATCCAGGCGTATGACCATACATTGAGTGGTTAGTTTTAATCACATGATGCAAAGTTGAGTTTAAATCAATTTGCCTAGAATACATTAGTATGTCTGTCCAAAAGAGGGTGCTTGCATTTGGAGGAACGTGCACTTGCCCCCCTTGGCCCTTTCTGTCCCATTGTATACTGTACATGCATATGCAATGGGACAGAGGGTCAAGGGGGTGATTCTGATTGATTTGCTGCTTAGCAAGCCTTCTAACACAACGCCCATGTTTGCATAAACATCCATTCAAAGGGTAGCCATCAAGGGCAAAATCATTCAGTGGTTGCCGACGATCAAATGATTTTTCCCCTGCTCGCAAATCTAAGTCAGTCTAGACTGACCTCGACTTGCGGCGTCCGGGTCCGAAAACAGGGCGAGCGGCTGTACTCTGACATCAGTTGCCCGCGGAAGGCAGCAGCCTGCCTGTGTTCGCATGGGGACGTCCAGCATTTTGCTGCGCACACCCACCGGTTTTGTGCCCAGGAAATGCAGGGTGTTCGCATGCAAACGCTCCCTGCTCGCCTCCATAAATGCCCAACCCGTGCGAGCGCCACGGCAACTATGCGAGTCACCGAAGGCGCCCCTGCACATGCACAGTGCTTTAACATCATTGCGAATTCCCCAGGGACCAAGCCAACTAGAGTGACGGCCAAGATGTATATACGGTTTGGGATCATTTGGTCTACAGCATGATGGTTGACAGTCATTAGGTCGACACCATTAGGTTGACATGTATTCAGTAAAAAATAAAAAGATTAAAAAAGGATTATAATCCCAACGTCAGTCTAATGCTCGAACAGACACTTCACATAAAAATAAAGCTGTCCAACATGTACGGGCTACATGCAAAAGCAGCCAGTATTTACCCTGCAGAGAAACTATATAAACATGTTTGCACCACTTGGATTTCTACATGGTTTGTTTCAGACAGAAAAAATGACTTGCTTGTTTGCTTTACCGAATCACTAAGTCACCCTGAGCATGCGCCACAATGGTCTTGTTTGGCGGGTCAGCGCTGACCTGTTCGCTAGGGCTGCGAGTATACACAGCCTAGCAAACAGGTCTGAATCAGTTCCCCTGTGAGCCATGGAAATCAGGATCTCAAGACATAAAATGACAGTGAGAATTAAACATTAACCAAGCTCATGAAATGAAACCATATTTGTAAAACATTTCTCCATCTAAATCCATTCATAAAAGGAGCATTTATAAAATAGTTTTAACGGGAACTTTTTATACATACAAGGAAAAACAATGAAGTTAAAAATGACTGAATTTCAGTTGTATTTTCCTTTAAATAATACTCTTTGCATCTTAATCAAATTCATAAACAACATGTCTTCATTCTTAACAATTTCAATACAATAGAAAAAGAGATGTTCCCCTTTCCTTTAACAAAAGTTTCCAGCTGTACTGAGACATTCACCATCTTGTGCAAAGTTGGGTATCATTAGATTAAGATTTGGTAAACAACAGTCAGTGGTATTTAAAGTTGGAAACAATGAAACTTGCAACGAGACTGTGGAATGCAAATAAAAATCCTAGATAAAATGCAACTGAATTAAAAACCCAAACAAACCTCAGTTAGCTTAATTCTAAAATCAAACAATTTAACGTTAGCTGAACCTCATAAAAAAGGGAAAACTATTGCTTTGTGTTTTATACCTGATTATATAGATGTTGTTGCTTTCAATTAGCATTTACTAACTCTATTAATACCCCTTTTTACATCGCAATGCCGGGTAAGACGCATTAAACCCAGGGTTAACCCTTCTTATAACCTGAGTCGAATTAGCGGGTTGGTCGACCTGGTTTTAACCTTTGGTGCTTTCACAGTGCATCTCGGGTCGTCACCAACCGGGCAAGTGACCTCCCGACCATTGCTGGAGCGTTGCTATTTATCAGAGAACAAGCCAGCATCAGCACTGCACACACACCTATTCAATACTGATATTGGGATAACAGGCCAAAAATTGTATAGGTGTGTGCAAAGCTTTTTCTAGAAATAGCTGTGTGTGTACAGCTTCTATGGGTACTGTATACATACCTATACAATCATCATCCTGTTCACCTGATATAGGGACATGGGTTTTATAGGTGTGTAGTCAGCTTTAACCTCAGTAATGGATAACAGAAGACCTTCTACGTCTTTACCTGCATTCCCCCAGCTCCTTCCTGATTTGTAGTCATATAGTTTTATAGCCTTTAAGGTTTAATAGGTCCACTCATGTTATTATAAATCGTTGTCTCTTTAATTGCTTAAATGTATTCATTTAACTTACTACCAAGAGTTATGCTGGGGACACATATCAGCAAGTGCATACATTGCATGGCCACCGCCAGCATTGCACTTCTTGTATGCATTTCTCAATGGCGGCCCCCCACCATCGGTAATGTCTGGCTGAGTACACAGCAGCTAATGTGTATGCTGCGTAAGAGTAATGTACAGCCCAATTGAAGATTAGAACTGGAGCACCCAAGGCTGCCTATCACTAATCTGCATCATATACACTTCTATAAAACAGAATTGTACAGAAATTCAAAGAGATTTTTGTTCTTTTGCTAAAGTATTTGTCTATATTTAAAGGGCTGTACCTTACCAAGTAGACTGAAATATCACTTTTGTTAATAGTATCAAAAACATAGCTGGTATATCAGAATAGAAACATTCTATATTATAGTCTATCTGTATTTTACTATATCTATATATTACTTATGGCAGTAATCATGAGGGTACAAACAGAAATCTGCATAAAGACCCACATATATTAGGCAAGTCGAAACTGATTTCCCCGGCAGCTGCCCGGGAGAACTCTCTACGATTTGCCACCCCAGAGAGCTGCGGGGGAAGAAAAAACAATAAACTGAGCAGCATGTGGCCCGGGCTGCTGGAGGTTCTGAGCAGACACTGAAGACAGATGCGGCAGAATTTGAAAACTCTCAGCCAATCAGCGGGCGGCCTGGATCTTGATGTTTCTCAAATTCCATTGCCGCTGTCCGCTCAGACACTGCACACTGCCCACCCCACCACAGCGCTGCACCCACACACCCCAAGCACTCAGCACAGCCCATACCACACGCTGCCTGCCCCTTCATATAGGTGTGTGCCAGTGGTGCTTCAACGCTGGCACACACCTACAGATTGATCCAACACATTGTGAGTGTGCCGCTGATGGGTCCAATCCGACAGACTGAACCTGCAGCATGGACAATCTATATGGTCCGACCCTATGCGCAATGGGACTGCGCATCTGTTTGGATGGGGTGTCAAACATCCAATTTGGGCCAATATCTTGGCCCGATCTGTGGGAATTGGGCGAAATTGCATAAGTGCCTACCTTAAGTGCACTAGAAGCCTTAAGGTGCCTATACACGGTACAATTATTGTATTCAATTTGGACTATATTGCATCACATACATTTTGCAAAGCAATGATATGTAATGCAATCAGCACATACTTTTTGAGCTTCATGGGAGCGCACATCTCATCACACCCGGCAATTGTACCGTGTATGAGCACCTTAACTCCTCTCCTCTAGATTGTATATGTACAACTCCTAACCACTTGCCTGGCCTAATTGCATGTTTACATGACATGGGTCATGTTGGATGTTGGATTCAGTTTCGGCAGAAATGCTTACCAGCGGCATCTAAAAAGCAGCCTCCAGTTACAGAGCACACAGCACATCCCTCACCATCGGCAGCTTTCCCTACCCAGTCTCCACTTCTCCCTGTGCAAACAGCCATGGCTACCCACACCTTTTATTTTATGGAGCTCGTCATCACCACACTCAAATGATGTCATTCAGCTGCAAGTTTTCAAACACTGCAACAGATATCACAGGAAATGATCTGTACATGCACAGTTCATTGAACATCATTTATATAACCCTGAAACCAGATGATTCTTTTTAATAATGAAAAAAATGTTTTAGGGATATTTTTTGGGAAAATATTATCAAGTATTGATTTTGACAATATTAGTGAATGCACATATTGCTCAGGATTATGATAGTGACATTACAAATTTGACCAGTTGAGGTTTTTTTGTATGTTTTTTTTTTGCTTTCGAGTCCTACACACAGATTACATTAGTAGGATCTGAAGAAGTTCACCCCTTTTCTTCCTATGCATTAAAAAGTAAGTTTTGTCATTTTATTAAGCTGACAATAAGTACCCTGCTACTAAGGACCCTTCTGAGCGATATATTTTACTATCTGTACAGTCAATATCGTTAACCACCCCATCCCTCAGCTGGGGGAGAAGGGGCCACTTCTCAGGATGGAGGCATGACTTGAGGAAGTTCTAAAGCAGGCATGTCCAACCTGCGGCCCACAGCTGTTGTGAAACTACACATCCCAGCATGCCTTGCCATAGTATTGCTATTTGGGAATGCTAAAACTATTGCAAGGCATGCTGAGATGTGTAGTTTCACAACAGCTGGAGGGCCACAGGTTGGACATGCCTGTTCTAAAGCAAGATAATGCATCTCTTAAAGGAGATTCTCTTGTCTTGGCACCTTTATTACACTGGATATTCTAAATAACCTGACAGTTAAGGTTGGTACACGCTATACAATTTGCATTAACAATATGCAGGATAACCATATTGTTAACACTATCATTGAGCGGATCATTTAGTGTGTACCCACAATATTGTTAATGATTAGAGACAGGATTATATGAATTTGCATATTTTGCCCATTCTCACTGGTTATTGCATATTTTACCTAAAATCTATTGATGATGCATATTTTAGGCCCCGCCCTCTTCCCTCTTCACAGCACTGCTTTGCCCTGCTGCTGCTGGCCAGGTAGTGGTAGAGTGTGCAGGCTGGGGCAATATGTGCGCAGTGTGGGGAACCTTGGATGTACGCTATGTCTGACACTGCTCTAGGCTGCCAATCCATGTTGATAAGTCGGCACGGATGCCATTACGAAGCTCCTGAACCTTTGCCTGCCCCTGGCCTGGAACTTTACACCAAGAAACAGACTTCTGCAGCAGAGGAGGTGGGCGGAAGGGTTGTGACATCATGCGACGCAGAGGAAATGCCGTGTCACAGGGAGTATGCGGCGAAGGGAGGAAGCCTTCCACTGCGCCGCCATCACGCGCTATGCTGACATTTGATCCATCGGCACTGGAGATGAGGGTCCGTGTAGTTGATGCAAGAAGAGCTTTGGACGCTGCAGTCTGTTGTAGCAGCCAGGAAGAAAAAAAATCCTGTGTACAGCACTAGACATCTGCAGATGCTGTGGGCCTATTTTTGAAGTTTATTTGCAACTAATTGTTTGCTGATTTTTAAATAAATAAGTTAAAAATTACTTTTTTTATTATTTAATGTAGCATATTTTAACACTTTTCATGCATATTTAAAGTATTTTTCATGCATATTTGCATGCATATTTCAAGCTTTTTATGTTGCATATAATCCTGTCTCTATTAATGATACTTGCTCCCGTGGATTGTTAAGGATAACCCCTATTATCTGATTATGCAGTCAAAACTGACAATATAGTCAGTGATTGCATGTTCGGGTGTTCATTTTGCAGCACTGCCGATATCGTTAACAATATAAGCGGTGTATGCAGATGCCCCATGTTGCATCTTTGGAAGCTGCAAGTGAATACTTTTTACACAATACACTGCCTGCTGCATTTGCATAGTTTCAAACAGCCTACAAACGCACTGCAGCAGCAACATTTTAACCCACCTCTAGGCTACAGACTACAATCATTACAGGAGGGGGGATTATCTGTATACATGTGCTGAAAGCTTCTATTTGTAAAAATAGTAAGCATGCAGTCAGGAACAACCACACTCAGCACTGAGGCTTGCCAGTGCCATATTCTGCATACATGGGGCCATATTCTGTACATCAGTGGTAGCCAACTCCAGACCTCGAGAGCTACCAACAGTTTACGTTTTACTGCTCACCTCACCGGTGCACTCATTACTCACTGACACATTTTAAACAATCCACAGGTGGTGCTAAATACTTCACTTGTGATTCTGTGTAAAGACATGGAAAATGTTAACTGTTGGTAGATCTCGAAGACTGGAGTTGGCTACCCCTGCTGTACATAATACAGACCATTGAAGCAAAAGTGTGACAGTATACTACACAGGACACAGACCATCACAGCATATCGCACATGTGACAGTATACTATACACCTTATGTAAACAATACCTGTATATATATATATATATATATATATATATATATATATATATATATATATATATATATATATATATATATATATATACTAAGCCTGGGAGGGTGATAAAGTGGATGGAGATAAGGTAATAACCAACCAGCTCCTGTCATTTTTTTAAACACAGCCTGTAACATGGCATTTAAGCTGGCTATATGCTTGTGCGTTTTGGATACTTTGTATATGATTCCGACAGCTCGGGCCTTTAAAGTGGATGAAAAGTGACAAACCATATTTGTGTTTCAGCTCTGATTATGATCTGCAGTACCGTGCGCATCAAAGACTAAAGGTTCCCATACACAATGCGATTTTGGCCGATTTCGGCACTTTGAGGTGATAAATCGGGTAAAATCGGTCAAAATTACGTGTGTGACATTTGATTAAATGCGCGGTCCCATGCGCATCGGGCCGGATGTGCAGCATGTATGATTACGTCCAACCTCCAGCAGTGGATGGGCAGCGGCAGAAGGGAGGCCGCTGATTGGCTGAGAGTGCTGTCTCTTAGCCATTCAGATGCCGGCCAGTCATTTGTCACATTATTTTAATATTCCACTGCTGCACCCACCTTCCGCTCACCACCTCTGTCTGCCCTATCCACTGCCCTTCAGCTCCCCGGTTTCACATGTGATAAATCGCATGCAATTTATCACATGTAAAAAATGGCACATCAAGTGCCAAGTTGTATGTGAGCCTCCTGGGGAGCTGCTGGGTGGCTCGCAGAATTGGGTCAGGCTAATATATGGGGGGGCTTAAGAACGCAAGGCGGCACTATAGATTTATCAGAGTTCCGCAGCCCTTGTTGGGATTGCATACATCTTATGCAGAAGGAATACATACTATATATAATATTTTTACAACAAAGTTACAGAGGTGTAAGGGGGTCCTTTAGAGTGGATTGGCTGGCACTTAATCGATCTACATAACTTTAGTAAGAGCCCTTTAGCTTCAGAGCTTAGTACATAGGTCCCTCACACCATTATGCCGAATGAGCCAGTAACTTCAGCGTGGTTCAGAGCAACAGCCATGTTACACACGCTCAGGAGGATGAAAACTATAGGACTATATCAGCCGCAGCGCACACACAGGCCCAGGCTGCCCACTGCCGGGTCGGGATAACAAGCTGTCGCCTTCAGAACCAGCGCCCGCCCCGTATTGCTGCCGCTCAGCGTTACCCTGACCCAAGAAGGTTAGACGGTGGGGTGTGGTGCGAGGAGACACCGGCGCCCGCAACACACAGCCGCTGAGGCAGCCATATTGAAAGGCCGCCTATAACCAACCCCGGGCGCCTCGTACACGCGTATATACACCATGCCGTCCCCGGCGGCAGCATAGCGGCACCGGTGCAACAACAACCGCTAGGTCTCTTACGCCGCGTACTCGCTACATACAGTCGCCATTATTCTCACGCCCTTCCAAGGCCCAAGGCAACCGGGCCGGGAGGAGAACAGAGCGCCCCACCCCCCAACACCGGGGAATTCTGGGTGGTGTGACGTCCACTGTAAGCCCCGCCCCAGCTGCTATATAAATCGGGCGCACGCCGCTCTCGCTCTCTTCCTCACCGGGTTTGCGGCGCATTATAAGGTAAGGCGGAGTGCGCGCTGCGGGGGCCCCTGCTAGGCCGGGGCGCGGGAGGGCTACAACTGAGCTGGTGGTGGTGTTCCTGGACTCGTGTTTGGATTTATCCCGTTGCTGTGATGATGGCGGCGCTGTGAGCGCGTTTGTTTCTCTGGTGGCTTCTCCCGGCCCTACATGGCCGGCCTGCGGCCTACACCTAATCCACCCGGCATCCTCCCACAGGAGGGCCATCCGCCTTGTCCGATCTGCCCCCCGCCCTCTGTGATACCCGGGCTGTGGCGGCATTGCTGTATCCGGCTGTAATCTCCGAGCAGCGGGCGGGTGTGTGCCCGGCACTTTGCTGTCGCGGTACCGGTGTTGTGCGGGAGCTGGGTGGGGCGGATCCCTGTCTCGTCTGCCTAGTGGCTCTGGATGTCGGAGTACCGGGAGTCCGCTCTACCGCTGGATCTGTGTAACGCTAACTATCAGTGTTGTCCCGTATACTGGGCTGGGATCTATCCGCTTCCCCCTCATGTGGCGTCGGGCTTCCTAGCATTAGTTGGGGGGATGTGTGCGCTACAGCCGGGCTGATACCAGGAGCTGTGCGGGGGCCGCTCCCGGCGCCGTGTACAATGCAAAGATGGCGGCGGCTCCCCTGCCCGCTGATCGGGCTTCCCCCACACAAGATGGAGGACGATGAGTCACCGCCCGGGAGACAAAGAGCAGCTGCAGGACATGTGGGCACGGCGCACGCCTGGGAGAGCCGCCTATGCATGCGCCCCATACAGGCCGTGACCGTGTGGCGTCCCCTCTCTCTTCCCCTCACACATGTGCTGTGGGAGGAGTATACAGCTGACACGTCGCCCAGTCCCCAGTGTGTCCGTATAGCCTGCGCCCTGATGCTGCTGCTGTGTGTCATGTAACTACCTCGTATCTCTAACACTCTCTGTACCCCTTAAGGTGTCCATCGCCAAACATCTGAACATCCACAATGGGAAAGGAAAAGATCCACATTAACATCGTGGTCATTGGACACGTAGATTCCGGAAAGTCCACAACAACTGGACATCTTATCTACAAATGCGGTGGCATTGACAAGCGAACCATTGAAAAGTTTGAGAAGGAAGCTGCTGAGGTAAGACAGTGTTGCATGCCTGTGAATTCATACTTGGTTTTGTTTCATGAAGTGAGCTTTCAGTGCAATTAAAATTATGTAGACATGTCAGTGTACTTCAGATTAGCCAAACTTGATTTTTTTTTTTTACTTTATCAATTAAGAGGCTAGTTCATCCTCTCTATCAGCCAAACTTTCTTTCCCCTTCTAATCTTTTAATGCATTGAGTGATATGCTTTAACTATTTCACACTTCTTGCTCCAAGATGTAGAATAGCTGTTCTGTTACTGCCAGAATATTCTGTTAATGAAGTAGCTAGTCTGGCAGCTTAATCACTGACCTTTTCTCTCATTTTCAACAGATGGGAAAGGGCTCCTTCAAATACGCTTGGGTGTTGGACAAACTTAAGGCTGAACGTGAACGTGGTATTACTATTGACATCTCTCTCTGGAAATTCGAGACCGCAAAATACTATGTCACAATTATTGATGCTCCTGGCCACAGAGATTTCATTAAGAACATGATCACTGGTACTTCTCAGGTAAAAAAAAAACACTTTTTGGTAGAACCTGAATAATTGAGTTTACACATAAAATTTTAAAGGGGCAATTGTTGGCAGTGGGTGCAAGTGTCAGGACAATGTTGTGCATTTAAGAGTGATGTCAGTGGCGTCTCTTGTGGACCTGCATATCAGTGACTGCAGGAATAGCTAAATGTGTATGCAGAACTGTACAGTTCATGAATCATTACATTGGGGGGGGGGGGGGTGTATGCAATCTGCTGCAGCTATTTCCGAAAGTGGCGGCTCCCTATTCAATGCTGTCATTAACTACAGCATTGATGTGGGATCACAGCAGAACGGGCCCGACTCCAGAAGCTGTGGGGCCTGTTCTGCCAATAACTGGCATGGTTTGTCGTTATCTGGGCCGCAGATCGGCAATCCACTGCTGTCTTGTGGCCACACCCCCTTGGCGCCCATCGGCAAGCCGGACATTGAATCCCGTCTTTTGCTATGCGGTCGATCTGACCGCAAACGGGCCTGTATCGCGGGTATTGACAGCCGTGATTCCCACATTGCATACCCCATTAGTAAATTTCTTACCAGTCTAGTTTGATTTTAGCAGGGCAAACGGGCCTGTATCGCGGGTATTGACAGCCGTGATTCCCACATTGCATACCCCATTAGTAAATTTCTTACCAGTCTAGTTTGATTTTAGCAGGCATGTTCAAACTCTCGCCCTCCAGCTGTTCTGAAACTAAGTCCTATCATGCCTTGTCACAGTTTTGCTATTAAGGAGTGCTAAAACTATGGCAAGGAATGCTGGGAATTGTAGTTTCACAACAGCTGGAGGGCCACAGTTTAGACATGCTTGAATTATAGGATTGTGACACCCATTCTGTGATCAACTTCTAAAATAGGCTCTATTGTACCTGTCGGCCCTTTCCATTGGGTAGCTTCAGTGTTAAAATGTCTGCTATATTGACTACTTAAGTTCCTTGTTATGCATTCTTATAGGCTGACTGTGCTGTCCTGATTGTTGCTGCTGGTGTTGGTGAGTTTGAAGCTGGTATCTCAAAGAATGGACAAACTCGTGAGCATGCTCTTCTGGCCTATACTCTGGGTGTGAAGCAGCTCATCGTTGGTGTCAACAAAATGGACTCTACTGAACCACCATACAGTCAGAAAAGATACGAGGAAATTGTGAAGGAAGTAAGCACTTACATCAAGAAGATTGGCTACAACCCAGATACTGTTGCTTTTGTACCCATCTCTGGCTGGAATGGTGACAACATGCTTGAACCCAGTGCTAATGTAAGTATTTGAAATGATAAAATACCTTGTAATGTAAATCTAAAACATTTTTCGACAAAGTCTAACTGCTTGTTTCTTCTATAGATGCCTTGGTTCAAGGGATGGGCCATCACCCGCAAAGAAGGAAAGGGCAGTGGAACTACTCTGCTTGAAGCTCTTGACTGCATTTTGCCACCAAGCCGCCCCACTGATAAGCCTCTACGTCTGCCTCTACAGGATGTCTACAAAATTGGTGGTATGTATTTGTCTCTTGCTTAACGGACCGACCCACTGTGCTAGTCTTGCACGGTTTTGTGTAAGGTGTGTTTGTTTTTTTAAGCATTTTTAACACGTTATATTTTCTTTCACTAGGTATTGGAACAGTACCAGTGGGTCGTGTGGAAACTGGTGTTCTGAAACCAGGTATGGTGGTTACTTTTGCACCAGTCAATGTAACAACTGAAGTAAAGTCTGTGGAAATGCACCACGAAGCTCTGACTGAGGCTATGCCCGGTGACAATGTTGGTTTCAACGTAAAGAACGTTTCCGTGAAGGACATCCGTCGTGGTAACGTTGCTGGTGATAGCAAGAACGACCCACCTCTGGAAGCTGGTGGCTTCACTGCTCAGGTATGTAGCATGAACTATATGGTGGGCAAGGCAGGCCAGAAAATCGGGGGGGGGGGGGGGGGGCACTTTTTTTTTGGCAAGCACTTGTTCTAGTTTATTCTAACGAGTCACTTCCTAAGACTATTTATCACCTTTTTGCAGGTTATTATCCTGAACCATCCAGGCCAGATCAGCGCAGGGTATGCGCCTGTGTTGGATTGTCATACTGCTCACATAGCTTGCAAGTTTGCAGAGCTCAAGGAAAAGATTGATCGTCGTTCTGGTAAGAAACTGGAAGAAAACCCCAAGTCCCTGAAGTCTGGTGATGCTGCCATTGTTGAAATGGTCCCTGGCAAACCCATGTGTGTGGAGAGCTTCTCTGACTATCCTCCTCTTGGTGAGTTTTTGCATTGTGTGTTTGTTGTTTATATATATATATATATATATATATATATATATATATATATATATATATATATATATATATATATATATATATATATATATATATTAATATATATATATATTAGTCTAAGCTTTGTTTATAGTTCAGATACTTATGTTGCTTCCTTGCAAAATGAATAACCTTTTTTTACTCCTTTTCTCTAGGACGCTTTGCTGTGCGTGACATGAGACAGACTGTTGCTGTTGGTGTCATCAAGGCAGTTGAGAAGAAGGCTGCAGGATCTGGCAAAGTCACAAAATCTGCTCAGAAGGCCCAGAAAACGAAATGAATATTCCTAAAGTACATTACCACCTCAGTCTTAACCAGTGGTGGAAGAACGGTCTCAGTACTGTTTGTCTCAATTGGCCATTTCAGTTTAATATTAAAAGACTGGTTAATGATTACAATGCATCGTAAAAGCTTCAGAAGGAAAGGAATGTTTGTGGACCATTTTGTTTGTGGCAGTTTTAAGTTATTAGTGTTTTAAATCGGTAATTTTTAAGTGGAAACAACTTGACCAAAATCTGTCACCAAATTTGAGACCATTAAAAAGTTAATTATAAATGTGTTGTGGTTTATGCTACATAACGTTCGTATGAGAATTGCCTGGCAATTTACTTTATCTAGTTGCTATTACCGCTTAAAGAAATCCACGATACAAGGATATAGTTATTAAAGGGAACAATCAAGTTAATTCTCACAGATTGGTCATTTTTATTTAATTACCTTTTAAACCCTTTAGACAACCTGTTTTTCATTCTCTGAAATGTGATCATTAGAAATATATAACTACCCCTTGCACAGTTGGTCTGTGGCAAATTAATGCATTGTGTTGGCACGTCTTTGGTAGTATGGACTATAGAAGTCTGGTAACAAGCACTTCCTGGTAGTTCCAGGCTTTAACTGGTTGCCTACTCATGTACATGGGTTTCACCATTGTGAAGATATCCACCGGAAAATCACCCTGGCTGTGTAGGAATGACCAAGAAAAACGGGCTTGGTAAGGCCATTGTTTGCAGCTGGGCAATTAATAACATGCCCTGTAGCAACAGCAACCTCCTTTACAAGTTATATAAGGGATGTTTGACAATTTACATGATGGAAGAAAAAAGCAAGACTATATTCATTGGTGCTTTCTTCACTATTTTAGCAGGATCACATTTAGAGCCTACAAAACAAAGCCTGAATATGCAACTTAACATGTTTTGCATACTGAATCATAATCAATATTAGGGGCTTTTAATAGTTTTATCATATATATACTAAAATCTGACAAGTAATCTGATGGCACAAAGTATACTATATCTTTTGTTAATACTTGGGATGTCCAACTTCTGTCCTCCAGAGAACTGGTTTTCAGGTCGCGTTGTACTGCTTAATCACGGTCCCATTTTAGAAGATCCACAGGTGGTACTAATTACTTCCCTTGTGATTGTGTGTAAAATGTTAACTGATTGTAGCTCTTGAGGACTGGAGTTGGCTCCCCTTGGTCTATACTGTGAAATGTCTTAAAACAAGTATTTGTGATAGCTGAGCAGCCAGCCATTTCTAGTGTGGAACTCCTTTTAGAGAGTAGTCTAAGGGTCACCTATTTTGACGGTCACTCATTCAGAATGACAGCACATAAATACGCTATTGGAAGTGTATGCATAGATTATAAAGCACTAGTTGAAGGCGACTCTGGGTGGTATTCAATGCTGTGGGCGAGTGGCGACCGTGAGCAGAACTTCCTGCTTGCTGTCACCACTCACCCTGTCAGTATTCAACGCAGCCCCCTCATACGCCAATTTCCCCTTGCTCAATTTTTTAAGTGGGGGGGGGGATTGACGTATGCGGCTCCTGAACCAGTGAGACTCGTGGCTAAATACAGCAAGTTTTCTGCATTAGCTGCGGGTCTCGCTGTTTTGGGGGAATTCTCGCCGTCCTGTGACGACGTGGATTTCCCCAGAACATTGAATAGAACGAGCGGCCGGCGCAGGGGTTAAACAGCGAGGATCGCTGGTTTTATGCAATCCTTGCTGTTTAACACCCTCGCCGGCCCCATTGAATACCTGCCCCAGACGGAACGGTAAAAGTTAGTGAAAGGTTTCATGCTGTTAATTTTAACAGCAAAATAGTAAAGAAAGTAACTTTTTTTTACATTTAGGGAAATTAAAAGTACACAATCTTAGACAGGAGTGCCTAAAGGTGCCCATACACTTACTGATTACCTGGTACTTTTTGTGCTAAAATAGCATTGTTGTGTATGCGATGCTATTTTAGCACAAAAAGTACCGGGTAATTGGTACGTGTATGGGCACCTTTAGGCCTTTTACTGTAAAGGTGCCCACACACTAGTGTGCTCTGGGTTTTGTACTAGATTGCATCTTGTTCAAAATGCATGCAATAAGCTACAACAGTGTGCATTTTGATCTAGATAAGATGCAATCTAGTTGAAGTATGCGCTGTGCATACTGTGATGTGTGCTGGAGATCGCATAGGCCAAAATGCACCTTTTTAGGCACCTTTTATTCAATATATCTATTTGTAGTCTCGTAATCGCCACCAGAATGCTGCAAGTTGTTTCATGTCAAGATTGTCTGCATTTCAGTCAAAGCTACTTTGAAAACTGTTTTCGCATTAGCCGTGTTTATGGGCTTACTGTATTCCTGTGGCACTTGCATTTTGCTGCTTTCAGCGATTTCCCAAATGTCCTTTCTCCATTTCTTTCTATTTTATAGGTCCAGAATAACTACACCCATGGATTTCTGTCCAATCTGTCTGGTGGAAACACAAATCTAGTAATGTATAGGCGCAAATGACAATCAACTATTTGCTCTCAAACACTGGAAAACAGACTTTATTAATTAGATTTAACAATCCATTGTCTGCTCTGCATTGTTTGAGAGAGAAATTGTTTGATTCATGTTCCCATACATTAACAGACTTCTGTTTTCAAAAGATTGGACTGACAAATCTAGTTGTGAACCCAGCTTTATGCCCGCATACACTTAGCATGCCAAGGTATTGCGTGCTAGAATTGCAAGCGATTCCCTGGCAAGTGACCGAGCTGCAGGATCATGATGCCAGCAAGGCCATGAGATCTCCAATCCACAGGACTACGGATAGGGTGTTAAAGTTATGATTTGATACTCCTTTTCGGCCCAATCCGTTAATGTGATGAAAGGGGCTCAAATCGCACTAGTGTTATGGGCACCGCTTTATACTATGTAAGTGTTCAGTGCTTTGCTTTTAAAAGGGATATAAAAATAAACCTTTTCTACAGCATTAGATGTACTAAAAGATCAAATGCATCCATTTTTGGATGTATTTCCCTTCTCTCCCCAGCTCTGGAAGGTGGTACTTTCCAGAAGCTTGGAACTGTAGAGGGCATTACCTAATAAACTATGACAGGGATTCCTAAACTTTTTTGAATTATGGTGCTATGATTTTTTATTTCATGGCACCTTTAGACCAAAAGTTTAAATGTTTATCATGAGTTGTGTGGTGAGGGACATGACTTGTTTCTGCTTGTCCAAATTTTTGGATAGGAAGCACTGGTTTTGTGCTTTGTACCTTGAGCACAAATAATTTGAATTGGTTCTGAGCCACCAATCCAAAGCACCCCTGCAACTGTCCTGAGGCACCAGAGGGTGCCACGGCACACAGTTTGGGAACGATTTTGGCTTATGAGCTTTTGCATTGTGAAAAGAGGAATCTAATCTGATTCCTGCCAGTGTCCCATCCCCCAGGAGGACTCTTGGGTTATATACCCAGGACTACTCGTTGTAGCGATGGACTGCTGTTCTCAAAAGGGATGTCTTTAGCACTTATATGTGCATGCTGCTATGTACCCAATAAATGGTATGTACTGTATATCCTCAAAATGTAATGCATACTAAATTGTGCCCATAAAATGAAGTGTATCTCTTACAAGTGTGTGGGAAGATTTATGTATATGCTGGTTTAACCTGGAGCAGAATTCCTCTTGGAAGCAAGTTACAAAATGTCTAAATCTCAGTACTGTAAGTATATCTAAGCTTTCCAAAAGTCTGTTCTGTAATGACTTAACTGAACTTAATGAAATATATTAATATTTCTGTTATTACTACCTAGTTAACCATTATCAGCCCTTCACACTCGTTCGATCATACTCCTGTATGCTACTCTGTTCTATTTAATCTTAGAGATGTCTTCACTCTTATTCCCCCCCCCCCCCCTTACTTTTATCCTATACATTGGCTCTAATGCAGTTGTTCCCAAACTGGGCTGTTCCACACTAGCAGGTGTGCCATTGGTTAGTGATCCAGAATCAAATAAAATTATGGCCAATTTGATCAGCAAAACTAGTGCTGACAGTTGTCTATCAAAAATGTGTGGAGAAAACCAGTCATCACTGTCCCCACCATCCTAAAACTAGACCTAAAGAAGACCAGTAAGCATAATATACTCCTTTTTTTTTTTTTTTTTCTCATGAGGGCTTAGTGCCCCCATGAAAAAAAAAATGATTCTAGACTAGAGCACTGTGACTCAAGAACATTTGGGAACCACTGCTCTAATCTCGTTAACAATCTATGCTTATCACACACTTTTGTCATGCCTGAGTCACTGGGCAATATTTTCCAAGCAATGTGGCTGATTAGTGTGTTCCCTCAATGTTGTTAATGTGCGGGAGCCCGCATAAGTAACGATATTTACTGTACACACTATCTGTACATGCAGCTCAATCTTGACTAGTCACGATTGCATAGATGGAGTTGGCTGGCTTCACTGACTTATAACTGATATTGGTCAGTGTGTATGCACTATATTGTGACTCCAATAATTACCTAGTGTGCACCTACCATAACAGTTTACTTTGTTGGTAAGACTGCTAGTTAGCCACAAGCACCCAATGGTATTTTTTTTTCTGCCCATATGGTGGAAGCAGAATCTGTCACATGTAGTTAGTTATAAATTGTTATCAGTTCCTGGTTACCTTCCAACATGGCCCATTCCAGGAGGGACAAAATGCTCTTTTAAAAAATTATTGGCGTCACCGGAGTTGAAATATTTAATTTGATAATAAAGGAATCTCAACAGGTGATTGCAATCATAAATTGAGAGGCCAGTCCTTGTAAAGAGGATTTTGTACCTACTCTGGAATAGTTCATGTTGGGAGGTATGGGTTATGTATTTTGAATTTAACCCACTGGAATATATTAGATTTGCACTAATGACTGGTTACTGTTTACAGCTCAACCTAATTGAGACAGTTTTCTATTAGTTGGACAAAGACAGAGATGGTCGCTGATGAAAAGGAACCTCAGCCGGTGGTGCTGCAGAGGTAATCAGCTGGTCGCAGGAGCAAGCTCCTGCGACCAGCGATTAGAATGGGGCAGAAAACGGGAGCACGCAAATCACCGGGGCACACTCCCATTACTGGCAATATGGTCGCCAGGGACCATATTCCCAGCGATTTCAGCCCCTATTGCCCCCGTGTGTACACAGCTTTAAAACAGAACAACATTTTTTGCAGGTCTCACAAAATCACAAGTGAAATAATTAAGTCCACCTGCAGACCTTATAAATTGTGTCTGAGTAGTTAGTACACCTGTGCACCTATCTGCTGGGTTACCAGCAAAACATGCACTGTGTGGTGTAATGAGGACCGAGTTCCCTGACCACTGATCTTGATTGTCACTTGGAAGAATAGCAATGTACTATTTGCAAACTGGACAGGAATCCAGAAGAGCCAATGATGTTTGCTCTGGCTGGGCCAGCGGGACATCTTAATCTGGCTTTGGTTGTTAGGACCCTTTCTGTCAGCTTGATACCCCTTTTAGACATACCTGGGAATTACCCAGCATTTTGACTGCTGGGTCATTTTCCCGGGTGCATCTTGCACCCTTTCTCATTTGCAGCAGCAAATTACCTGGTAATTTGCTGAAAAACCCAGGTTTTTCTTACGTCTAAAAAGGTCAACCCAGGTCTTAAATCCCGGGTCTGCAACCCAGGTAAAAGAAGAGTCGGAGTCCTGGGTTTTAGCACCCGGGTTGAACCCTTCAAACATACCAAAATCCCTGCGATATTGCAGTGCAAAATATTCGTTTTTCTTAAGGCTATGGTGTATAACCTTGGCCCTGCAGCTGTTCTGGAACTACACTTCACAGCATGTTCTGCCACTGATTTAGCATGGCCTAATATCTGAAATGTTGCATGCTGGGAGGTGTAGTTCTATAACAGCTGCAGGGCCAAGGTTGAAGACCCCTAGGGGGGAATTCTGCCAGTCAGAATCTACTTATTTATTTAGCACCCTCAGAAGATAGTAGACAGGATCGGATTGGTTGCCCATAGCAACATCACATGTGAAGTAGAATACACATCTTCGTAAATTTTCCCCCTAAGGTCATACACCATGGTCTTAAGAAAATCTAATATTTTGCACTGCAATACCTCAGAACTTTTTTGTTTTGTTTGGCTAAAGTGAAGAACCAGGGTTTGCCATTTGGGATAAACACATGGTTTAAGGCAGTGGTTCCCAAACTTTTTTGAATCACGGCACCCAAGAGCATCAAAATATTTTCAAGGCAACCCTAGGCCAAATGCTTCTTATCGAGAAATTCAGAAAAAAATATTAAATTAAGTGCATTGTGTTTATATGTCACAGTTATCTGGTGAGGGACAGGATTTGCTTCTGTTTGTCCACATATATTATGATTGGCAGCCACAAGCACTGGTTTTGCCTGGTACATTGACCATAAATAATATAAATTGATCCTGGTCCACCAACCCAAGGCACCCCTGCAAGTGTCCTGAGGCACACCAGGGAGCCTAGGCACACAGTTTGGGAACCACTGGTTTAAGGTGCTGCGTTATTGCAGTGCAAAACAAAAGAGTTTTTCATAAGGCCATGGTGTATGGTACTCCTCATTATGAGCGTATATGCAAAACATCAATTTTTGTGTAGAAACATGCATTTCACAAACATGGGCACAATACTCTCCCAATATAAATGTAATAAACCTCAATTACAGATGGAATTGTAATGTGGAGACTGGACTATTGCTTGGAAGAGATTCTTCAGGAGTAGTATAAACTAATGAATCTCCAAATACTGGACCTCCAATGTATTCTCAGAAAATGCTTTTGGGCATAATTTGATGTCGACATAAAGGAGGTGGAAGATTGGACTTAATGTGCACACTGAGGAGAAGCTCCAAAAGAGGTATTGGCTTGCTGCGAATACTGGGATGTATGCCACAAAAGATGTGGGTGACTGGGCTTGCTGTGCATACTGGGTTTTTGGAACAAATCTGGTGTGAGAAAGTGATTGTGTGTCAGATTGGGTGTTTATAAATTGGGGTGTTGAGCACATTTGGGTGAACTGTCCACCTAGGAAATCATGCAACTGATCTTATACTGCATAGCTACCATTGGTGTTGGCAAATTTCTCAGTAGTTCATGTTCATTGTCCATAAATGTTTGCTATTTTGTATCCTCTTTAACCCCCAAATCTGAATCCAGCTCACTTATCACACAGGGCATTGGATTTTACCATACACTAGCACTATTTCAACGCAGCAGCCAATACAGTTTAATATTAGCACCCAACAACTTTGACAAGGCAACACTTGTACAAATAATTCCCAAAAATTAAAATCACATATTTAACTGTTTCTGTGTAGAGTAGGCTTGTCTCCCGGGATCGGTGTTTGGGACTCCTTCCTCTGGCTCTGCAATGGTGCTGTCACATCTGTGGCCTTGTTTGGATTGCTGCTCTCTGGAGACACTGAAGCTATGGCTGATGGTATTGCAGACAGTGTACCACCATTACTAGCTGAAGGGTAACGGGGTTGCATAGTTATGGATAACCACAAATTACTGCACAGATCATATAAGGGCCACTCCATCCATCCATACTCAGTGCGTATGCACCTTAAATTAGATCTTCATTTATAGCTGCAGCTGGAGAAATAAGAGGCAGGCAGGTTAGGTGGGGAGGAAGTAAGTATGTTTACAAAGCCCCCTTTGGGATACCATATAATTTATCATTCCCAGGTGCGATCCCATCAATGGAACCGAAAGGAGCCTGTTTTTGCATGCGTGGTTAGTGCTGACGATAGCACATAGGCTACAATGAACTATCACCATCTCAGAATGGCGATAGCCCGGGGATGCGAAGCCAGGCGGAGCTGATGATACATCAGGCAGCTTCGCATCCCCTATAGAAATCTATGGGGGATGTGGCCAGCGGCGATGTAGGGGGGATCGCAACAGGGCTCGGAGATTCCTGCTGAGGTCCCCCTGTGGTACATTCTAGTGATACTTAATATTTGGGGCTGACCCTCCAAAAACGGTTGTTTTCGGGGATTTAGCCGCAAATATTGAATGATAAATGCCCCCTAAGTCTGACCTCACTCAGATATGCAGTCGCTGGGGGCCTTGTGAGGCCAAGGAAACTGCTCTTGTGATGCAGTACTTGGCCTTGGAACACCTGAGAAATGTGGATTGACACGTCCCCGCTTTCCCGAATGCATCAACCCCATCCATTCCCGTGAATGCCTCTGTCTTTCAATCAGGCAGAGGCCTTTGCATTTTTTAAATATGTGATCGCAGAACAGGTCCACAAGTGTAGGTGGGGCTGGTGTAACATGTGCAGGGAGAGTTATGGTGTGTACACACGGGTGAGATTTTTGCTCATATTGCCCGTAATGGGAGTGTGCATCGGCGATATATCGCCTGGTGCGCGCTCCCGTTTTTTTCCCCGTAGTGATCGCTGGTCGCATGCTCCTGCGACCAGTTGATTTCCACTGCCAGGCTCCCCCCGGCAGTTTCTTTTTCATCAGCGACCATCTCTGGTCGCTGATACAAACGGGATACTGAGCGATATATCGCCCCGTGTGTACACAGCTTTAGATTTGGGTGGGTTGTGTTCAAACTGAAATCTAAATGGCAGTGTAAATATAATCTAACCCTCTCTGCACATGTTACATTTGCCTTTTCTGCAGTGCACATGGTTTTGTTCATTTAAGAAAGATTTTGCATTTGCGATGAACTGTGATTCGTGCCCATAAATGGCAGATTCAGACATGTTTGCACAGGTCCAAATTCGTCCCCATCCACAATGGTGGGGGTCTGTGCATGCGCGATTATGCGTATGTGCAAATCCCCATAGCGAGCGCCTTCAGCAAATTTTTCATTCACCGGGGCGCTCGCTGTCTGAGTTGCAGGCAAGGGGCGTTTCGACGGGCCCGCCCAGCATTTCAATGCCCGCAAAAACTGTGGGCGTGCCCATAGAAATGCTGGGCAAGCCGTTGGAACGCAGGTGTGCCCCTGCCTGCTCAGGGTGGACAGATGACGTCAGTGCCCACCCCAATTCATTGGGAACCATTGAAATGAAAAGTCCTGGCTTACATACATGTATGTATTACATTACATATAGAGGAAAAATCATTCAATGGTGATCCCACTGTGTTACACCCTGTGTCCCCACTATCACTCTCCCTATCTCCATGACCCTGCTGTCACTACCCACCCTTGCTGTCACTTTCCCTACTCCTAGGTCCCTGCTCTCCCCCTCACTGTCCCGCTGTCACTCTCCCTGTCCACGTGTCCCGGCTGTCACTCTCCCTGTCCCCATTGTCACTCTCCATGTCACCGCTGTCACTTACTGTGTCCCTGCCATCACTCCCTGAGTCCCGCTGTCATTCTCTCTGTCCCTGCTGTTAATGGTGTGGTACACTACACATAAGAACACCCCACCTTTTGAGCGGCCACCACACATTCGGTGCTACAGCCTTCATTGTTCCATAGCCCCAATTCAAAATTTGCACTTTGATGCAAAGGATGTAAGGACAATAGTACTGTTGCCAATTTTGCAGCTTTGCCTGTCAACTATGCGCCACCCGCAGGAACGCCCACCCCCACTCGCACGCCAAATGGTCCAGCACATTTACATGGAAATGCCCAGTGTTTTCATGGGGATGTCGGGCGTTCCCATGGGGGCAGCCCATCGCCCCATGCCCCCCGCCCTGCTAGGTGCGAATGGGCCGGCTCGCACAAAGCGGCTGCACATTCACATAAACCTTTATGCACATGCGCAGTTGCTGACCATCGCTCCCCTGTGCGAATGCGTAGGGGAGCAAATGGTTCTAAATAAGGTCCATGGCCTGATAGTGAGTAGCACACCACTCTGTGATTGGAATCTGTGATTGTAAGTCCATGTCAGTTTCCTCCCATTGCCTGAGGATCTCAGGTAATGCATCTTCCAACGCAGCAATCAACACTATTATTGGCACTTACAGCTATCCAATGCTATGTACACTGAAGTGGCAAAGCATAGGATAGCAGTAATCATGCTAGGTGGTTCTACCGTACTGTGAAGTCTTAGAAATGCCCAGACCTGTATAACCTGTAATCTTACATCTTGTGAGTCAGTTTGAGCAGCGATTAGGCTGCTCCTGCCAAGGTGATGTAAATTACCAAAGTTAAATGGGGCATGTAGTGGAAGGGACATTCCAATTCCGAAGTTGTGCGGACATTCATCGTTCCTCGATCTATGGTGGCACGTGTACCAAGAATACCTCCGGGAACGCACTATAACCCACCATGGGCTGCGTAGTGGCCAACTACTGCAATTAATAGGCATCTGTGTACATACGACCCAGACTATGGCCACATGCCAACCCATAAATTGTTTCCCTTATGTTTGTAAGAGTTGCTTCTCTGTAATGCTTAGTAGACATATGACGTGAAACAATTAAAGTTCCACCCTATCACTTCTGGGGGAAATGAACTAAGCATTAGAGAGAGATAAAGTGGAGAGGGATAAAGTACTATTCAACCAGCTACTAATTAACATGTCATAGGCTGTGTGTGTTTATTAAATGACAGGAACTGAATGGTTGGTACTTTATCTCTCTTTACTTTAACACTCTTCAAGGATTAGTCCATCAGGCCCTCCAACATAATTTACGTTTAAATATTATTACATTTATTTACCACAAAAAAAATGTATATATGCATGCATTATATTGTTTTTGTTGTTTCGCACAAGCACAGGTAATATTAAAATAAAATGTGAGAAAAAGGTACTTGTTTCCTAGCACGGCGCCACCGATTTCAATTGTATGAAATCGGGTCGGAAAAATCGGGTCGATCGCATGCGATGCGACCAAAACGACCCGATTTTTAATTGTACAGCCACCCTCATGGCTGATTACAATGTTAAATGCCCCCACAGACCCGATTTTTAATTGTATACCCACCCTGATGGGTAATTACTATGTCAAATGCCCCCCCATTGTTTACGCCACGATCAACGCCAACCCGAAGCGTGGCGAGCGCGCGAGGGGCAGCGGTACGCATCCTCTGACCTTTTCATACCCCCACTATCCACGTCGGCGTGGAGTTGATTTTATATAGTGCAGCGAGCCACCGAGACCAAAGCGTGGCGAGCCCTGTGAGGGGACGCGCTTTACTTCATGCGTATTACGCGTCCGCTCGGCCATGCTTCGGGCTCGCCACACTATATAAAATCAACTCCACGCCGACGTGGATAGTGGGGGTATGAAACGGTCAGAGGACGCGCACCGCTGCGCTCGCCACGCTTCGGGTCCACGTTGACCGTGGCGTTGCGTTAATAATGGGGGGCATTTGACATAATAATTAACCATCAGGGTGGGTATACAATAAAAAATCGGTTTTGGGGGGCATTTAACATTGGGTCCAATGTAAAATCGGGTCTCGGGGACCATTTTTACATTGGGTCCAATGTAAAAATCTGGTCCATCGCATCGCATGCCATTATAATGGCATGCGATGCGACCGATTTTTTAATTGTACAGGAAACGTCTTTAAAGCCCGACAATCGGGTCGGTCGGGTCTGATCGGGTCCCATCGCACACCTTAAGTTATGGTATGTGATGGGACCCGACAAGCGCCGAAGTACCGCAAAAAAGTATAATCTATTTAGGGTTACCAACTCATCCCTTTGTAACGGGACACATATTAATTACACAGGTTCTGTGGCAGTTTAAAACCAGGTGAAAGAACAGATTCCTACCTGTTAATATGCTTTCCTCTACTCCACCATGGCAGCTACCAATGGGTTAAGTCCTGCAGGGTAGTATTCTGGAAAGGAAACAAAGAGAACACTTGGCCCTACATAAGCCCCTCCCTTCTAGGCCTCAGTGTCTTGTTAAACAGCTTATAATACAAATACATATGGGAAGGGAACTATGCTGCCATGGTGGAGTAGAGGAAAGCATATTAACAGGTAGGAATCTGTTCTTTCCTCTACCTCCCCATGGCAGCTACCAATGGGTTATACCCAAGCAGTAATATAATGGGAGGGATATAATATAATGATAATAATAGGTTACTTCACCTTGTTCTCTTATGAATAATAATTCATACATACAACTGCGCTCAGAACCTGTCTGCCAAACTTCGCCTCAGCTGAAGAAGTTACGTCCACTCTGTAGTGCTTCGCAAATGTATGCACTGATGACCAGCATGCAGCTTTGCAGAGTTCTTCGATAGATGCCCTCTCTTTTTCTGCCCAGGAGGCAGACACTGCTCTTGTAGAGTGGGCTTTGATACCTACTGGAGGTTGTTGACCTCCTAACTTATACGCTTCCACTATACATGTTTTTATCCATCTGGAGATGGTCATTTTGCCAGCTCCTTGACCACGTCCAATTTATGCAATCTTTCTTCCTTACTGTTGGTCGGATTTGCGCAGAATGACGGTAACGCAATCTCTTGATTTATGTGGAAGGTTGATACTACCTTAGGTAGAAATTGGGGAGTAGTTCTTAATACTACCTTATCTTTAAAGAAATTAATGAACGGTTGCTTTGCCCACAGCGCCTGTAATTCAAACACTCTCCTGGTCGATGTGATGGCCACTAAGAAGACAACTTTAATAATCAACCATTTCATTGATATTTCTTCCATTGGTTAGAATGGGCTTTCTACTAATGTATTCAACACTAAATTGAGGTCCCATGGGGAGACTGGGGAATGAACGGCCGGCCTGATCCTCCTGGCTGCTTGCACGAATCTCTGAATATATTTACCTTCTACCAATTTAGTATCTAGCATGGCGGAAAGTGTTGATATCTGTACTTTGATAGAACTCGTAGAAAGGTTTCTATCTAGCCCCGTCTAAAGAAAGTCTAGTATCGTAGCAGTCTCAGATACCATTCTTTTTGCCCGTTTATAGAACATCACATATTTCCTCCAGACTTGATGGTATGTTCTTGAAGTAGATCTCTTTCTGGCTTTAAGCAATGTTTCAATCGCCTTACCTGAAAAAAACCTCTGTCTTTTAGTGTCCGGACCTCAGTAGCCACGCCGCCAGCTTCCAAACTTCCGGCTGTGCTCGCCACAGATTGTTCTGACCTATTAGTCTGTCGTAATTGGGTATCGTCCAAGGCTCGTCTATTGCCATCTTCACCGGCTTCATAAACCATGGCCTTCTTGGCCCGCATGGAATAACTGCAATCACTGTAGCCTTCTCTTCCTTTATCTTCCCGAGAAGCCTGGCTATTATCGGAAACGGCGGAAATACGTACACAAGCTCCGCGTTCCACTCTGCTGTTAGAGCAACCAGTTGCTCTGCACCTTGATCCCAATGTCTGGAGAAAAAAACTTTGACCTTTGCATTCTTTGCCGTGGCCATTAGGTCTATCTGTGGCATGCCCCACATGCTCACCAGGGTATGGACTGCCTCTATTGACAGCTCCCATTCTCCTGGTAATATCTTATGCCTGCTTAGGCTGTCTGCTTGCAGATTCTGGCTTCCGGCCACAAATACTGCCGATAGACTGTTTACTCTGTGTTCTGCCCACTCGATTACTTTCGCCACTTCTGTCATAAGGGTAAGGCTTCTTGTGCCCCCCTGTTTGTTCATGTATGCCACCACTGTCTGGTTGTCGGACCTCCCTACGACCTCTTTTCCTAGCAGGTGATCCTGCAGGTGGGTACACGAAATCAGAACTGCTCTTATCTCTCTGAGGTTTGAATGACTTCTGCTCATTTTTTGGGTCCAGACCCCCTGAACCATGTGGTGTCAGCATACTGCTCCCCAGCCAGTCTGGCTGGCGTCGGTTGTTACTACTACTTGACTGGATACTAGGAATTTTTCTTCCTTGATTCAGTCTTTTCTCTTGAGACCATCAGTCGAGATCTTGATGTGCACCTTTTGATAAATTTGATTGTTTGATTTTTGTTTCTCCTGTCCCCGTTCCATTGGGTCAGGAAACAATTTTGTAACATCCTCATGTGGAACCGCCCCCATGTTACTGCCTCTAGTGCTGCTGACAGCAGCCCTATCACCATCATGCACGTTCCCGAAGGCGTTACATTCTTGTTCTTTAGGCTTAGGACCCCTTTTCTTCATTTCTTTTGTCTTTCCTCCATCAGTTTTATTTTTTGTTAACCGAGTATCTATGACCACTCCTAAGTATTTTTCTGACCGCGCTGGTTTCAAGTGACTTTTTGCCATGTTTATAATCTAACCATGCTCCTCCAGGTACTCCTTCACTTTTTTGTGTGGTTTATTGCTTCTGACCTGCATCTTGCCATAATAAGGAGGTCGTCTAAGTACGGCCATATGGTAATTCCTTGCATTCTTAGATTTGCGACCAACACGATCAGTACTTTCGTGAATGTCCAAGGAGAGGTGGACCGGCCAAAGGGCAGGGCGACAAACTCATATGTAACATTTTTTTTTTTTTTTTCTATTCTGAACCTTAAAAATTTGTGGTGACCTGGAAATATGGGTATGTGCCGATACGCACCCTGTAGGTCTATAGTAGTCAGAAAAACCCCAGGTATGATGTCGGGAAGGATCGCCCTCAGTGACTCCATTTTGAATTTCTTTATCTGGACTTATGAATTTAATCTTCTCAGATCCAGAATCCGGAATCCGCCGGATGCCCCTTTCTACTACAAAGAACCTTGAGAGCCACCCTTCCTCTTCTTGATCCTTCTGTACCCCACTACTACTTTTTGTGCAATCATTTTCTCCAAGCTGGTGAATAATGCTGCCTTCTCTGTCCGGTTTTGAGGGACAGTAGAATCGATCTGCCACGTCCCTGGGTATCTTGCAAACTCTATTTTGTACCCTGATGTCAGAATTTCCCGATTTGTCTTTGACAAAACAGGACCAGACCTGGCTGTACTGTACAGTCTGCCTGTTCGGCATCATTGGTAGTTCTGTTTAGAGGAGAACCTCCCTTTCTGGCCCCTTTGGCCACGAAAAAAGCTTCTGTTGGCCGCCAGGACCTCCTGAAGCTACTGCCCGGCCTGTAAGCCCTTGCTTCTTTAAAGTCCGGTGCTGAATAACGGACTGATCTGTTGAACGTGCCTCTTTTTGCCATGTCCTGTGGTAGCTAGACCGATTTTCCTCCAGAAATCTTTGTAATTATATCGTCTAGTTTGCTACCAAACAGGTACTTCCCCTGGAATGACAGGGAGATCAGCTTCTGTTAGATTGCGTGTCAGCTTCCCACGGCTTGAGCCATAAGGCTCTCCTAGTCACCGCTGTAGTCGCAATGGATCTGGCTGCTAAATTGACGACATCTAGGGAGGCATCACACCGAAACTCAACTGCGATCTGTATATTTGCATACTTTGACAAGTTCTGATCTCTTGATACCGTCTAATGTGTCAGACTCTAGGTCTTGACACCAAGACCTTAGCACCCTGGCGGTCACCGCTATGGCTGCTGATGCATTCATAAAGGCCCCAGAGGTAACATGTTTTTTAAAATTTTAAATTTTTTTATTTTATTATTATTTTTCTGGCCAACCTCTATCTCTCTCTCCATCGCATCCTTAAAGATGTTAGCATCCTCCAATGGAAGGGTTTTTTTTAATTTATTTTTTTTAATAAATTATTTCTCTAATTTTGTTTTTCAATTTTTTATTTTTCTTTATAAAAATTTTTTTATTTTTTTATTTTACAAATTTTTTTTTTTTTTTTTTTTTTATTATTATTATTATTATTATTAATTTATTTTTTTTTTAATTTATTTAAAAAAAATTTTTTTTTTTTTTTTAATTTTTTTTTTTTTTTTTTTAATTTATATATATATTTTTTTTGAGATTCTGGCTATGGCCGCATCTACCTTAGGGCATCCTACCACTCATGGACCTGATCCGCTGCAAAGGGATACATCTTTGAAACCTTAAGTGGAATTCCCACCTTTTTATCCGGGTATTTCTTAAGGATTTTAGATAGGGGAAACACCTTAGCCCTTTTTTTCTTATCCATGAAGAGAAGATCCTGTAATTTTCCTTCCTCCTTGGAATACTCTATATTCAGGGACTTACGTATGAGTTCCAGCAAGATTTTCACCAAGACTGGATTAAAATCTGATTCCTCCTTATCTTGGTTAATTTTCCTCAGAGTCTGCAGACTCGTCTTATAATATTGCTCTGCTCCTCTTTTTAGATGATACTTTTAGTTACATCCTCTTTAGTAACAAACGTGTCAGCTATTGCTGCTTCAAGCATAATTACTAGTTCTGACATATTCTGGGTTCCACCCTGCTGAATGTCACAGGTGGTTCCAATGCGTTTGTCTGGGAGCAGTTAATCACACATAGTGCATTTAGCAGCATGGTGTTTCTAAACAATAAAAACAGTCACCACTGTTATCCATTTGCAATCCTTTCAAATCACTCTAATATTTATATTCCTCATTCCTGGCTTACCCTGATTTCCTTTGCTGCTTTTTATCTTCCTCCATTATGGCCGCTATCTGCTTTAACAGCTTTCAGCTATAATTAGTAATCACAAGTATTGCAAGCCATAAGATTTTGCTCCAGCATTCACTGCAAGGAGTCTTACCCGGTCTGCTGAGTCTGTTAGTCTTAGAATCCACCAGTCTCCTGTGCATTTGTCTGGGCCCTTTTACTGGTGCTGCCTTCCGGACTCTGGAAACCCAGACAGTTCTGCCTTCCAGTGCCCCATTCAAAGCACGCGCCCCAGCATCCTGGCTTCCTTGTGCCCGGAGATCCCAGCGTCTAGTTCCACGCTGCTTGGATGCCTCCAGGCTACTCAGCAGACCCCAGGTACCCCTTACTGCTCTGGGCAGCGGAGACCCGTTCGTTTTTCTCTCCGGCCTCAACCCCATCTACTCCAGGTAGTGGAGAGGGCAGCAGCTCAGGGTAAGCCATGCTCCTACTACCCTGGAAAGGAAAAAAAGACACTGAGGCCTAGAAGGGAGGGGCTTATGTAGGGCCAAGTGTTCTCTTTGTTTCCTTTCCAGAATACTACCCTGCAGGACTTAACCCATTGGTAGCTGCCATGGGGAGGTAGAGGAAATGGGGTCTTGAGGTGTGACAGTTTAAAACGAGGTGAAAGCAAGCCAGCCACAGAACCTGTATAATTAATATGTGTCCCGGATTAAAGGGATGAGTTGGTAACCCTAAATCTACTGTATATATCATATGAAAAATAATTACATTTAAAAAAAACTACTACTATTATGAATGTACTGCAGCATAGGTTACCTGAGCCACCGCCTCATTCATTTTTATTTGGCTGTGTGCCTATAGATCAAGGTTCACTACCTGACCCTCTCCTTCAGGGAGAAAATGCCCTGTTCCTGGGCTTCCCTGGTAATGTATGATTGCCATCACTTGTGGTGAAACGCCTTTCTTATCAATTACCTAGCTCCCCACAGGTGATGGCAATCATACATTACCAGGGATGTCCAGGAACAGAGCATTTTCTCCCTGGAGAAGGTCAGGTAGGCAACCCTGCTATAGATAGATATTGTCACAGTCAGCAGAGCACAGAATTCCTTGTCTCGTGTACAGTAGAAGGGGGTGGAGCTTTATAAACTTCATGAACTCATCGGCAGGCACGTCAAGAAAATAGGAAAGCAACCATGCTGCAGCTTCTGCCTGGCTTTGTAGTGCTGTACTGCATACAAACAGCAGACCTAGTGAACTGATGGGCAGGGCCATGGCAGCAGCATAGCTAAGTCACTCAGGGGTAGATTTATTAAGCTTGGTGAAGTGATAAAGTGTCTGGTTTTTATCACCGGTCAATCAGCTCTTACCTGTCATTTTTCTAACCAAGCCTGTAACTGAACAGTCAGGAGCTGATTGGCCGGTGATAAAGTACCAGCCACATTATCCCTTCACCGAGCTTAATAAATCTGCCCCTCAGTACAATAAAGGCCCCCTTACATTAAAACAGGGTTACCTACCTGACCCTCCTTCATGGAGATTATGCTCTGCTCCTGGACTTCCCTGGTAATGTAGGATTGCCATCACCTGTGGGAGCTAGGTTATTGATAAGAAAGGCATTTCACAGGTGATGGCAATCCTACATTACCAGGGAAGTCCAGGAACAGAGCATTTTCTCCCTGTAGGAGAGGGTCAGGTAGGCAACCATGCATTAGAACGATTTTGGCCAATTCCGATGTTTCAGGACGATATATCGCCTGCAAAGTGTGACATCGTTTGTGTTTTCCATCTGATGCACGGTCCCGTGAGAGTACGATGGGAGCCTCTAGGTTGGTCGGACCGCACGTTCAATTTGTCTGAATCGGATGTAATTGGATGGAAAAAGTGCATTTTTGTTCCCGCGATATATCGCCTGTGTTGGGTTGACTGACATTTCCTAAACACACCTCTCGGCGGGAGCAGCAGCACGAGGCAGCCAGCAGGAGAGGAGAAGCAGCAGCAGATTCATCCGATTGTAGGTACAGGGGATGCGGTCATTTGGTCTACAGCATGATGGTCGACATAGGAAAAGGTCGACATGGTTCTAGGTCGAAAGTTCATTAGTTCGACAAGTCTTTAGTTTGACATGGTCTAGGTCGACAGTCAAAAGGTCGACATGGGTTTTTTCACTGTTTTGTTGAGCCGACATGTGCCGACAGGCAGTGTTTCATGCCCTACCATCCACTAGGGCAGGGCTGGGCAACACCGGCCCTCCAGATGTTGATGAACTACACATCCCAGCATGCCTTGCATCAGTTTCAGCATGGCCACATAGCAAAACTAATGCAAAGCATCCTGGGATGTGTAGTTCACTAACATCTGGAGGGCCGGGGTTGCCCAGCCCTGTACTAGGGCGTGGTGGGAGAATAAAATAGTGTGCCGAGCGCAATGAGGCACCGTGCCCGATGCATTGCGAGTGATGCGGTGCACTTTAAACTGTGTCCATATCGACTGTGTTGACATTCAGGTAAAAAAAACAGTGAGAAACCACATGTCGACCTTTCTCTTTCAATGGTCCTGGTGACACAGCTCAACACTGGGATGTAGGAGGGTCCGAAGGATCCAGGCACCTATCCTAAAGTTTTAGAGAGTAGGCTCCTCCCCTACTGCATCCCTGGACTCTTCAGTTCGTGTTAGGTGCCCACTGGAGTGGGTGCTATTCTAAAGGGCTGCAGGAGCAGCCGAAGAATTAGAGTAGTTAGGGGATTTTTATTGTTTTATTAACTTTTACCCTAGCTAGGTAGGCACAGTGTGAGGATTCTCATAGTGATTCCTCACACTGCTAGCGCAGCAGGAGCTGACAGAAGCGCGTCCTGTCAGCTCACTGTGCACAGGGGAGACACTGTCTGGTCTCCCTGTGCAGCGCTTATAGCCTTTTCTAAAAGGCTGCCTGGGCTCCGGAGTACCCTGAAACCGGCTCCACATTTAGGTGGGGATCATGGGGGACAGGCGCTCCGTGATGGCGGCGGCCATTTTATGCGGAGCTTACACGCTGAGCTCCTAGATGAGAGGACAGCAGCGTCGTGACAGGCATGTTCCAAGTGATCCCCAGTTGAGGGGGAGACACTGGAACTAGGAAATCCTACCTGAGGAGCGGCTGGCTGGGGGTGGTTGGCGCCAAAAGGTCACGGACCCCGCAGCAGCAGGGACCTGTGGTCTCTTCCTTCACTCTGACTTTGGCGCCTTTCAGAACGCTTGCAGCGGAGCTGAGCTGGCTTACTGATCCTGGCAGAGTGACTTGGATTTCCTGGGCATCGCTTCCCCGCAGTTGAAACCAACAGACAGATAAGTGATTGGGTGCATTGCCTCTGTATAAACGCTTGTACATTGTTTGCACTGTGTATACTGATAGATATACATTTATCACTTGCATCATGTCTGAGCATCAGGCTGTGGTTTTGGGGGAGGGAGCCCTTAGTGCCCTTAGTGCACTGAGCGCGTGCAATGTTTGCACACAAAAGTTTGTCCCTGAGCAGATGGCCAAGGGGGGCTTATGTATTACTTGCGCTGATGTGAGACCCATGGGCAGTGAACCCCATAGGGCAGAGCAGATGGAACCTGCGTGGGCCAGGGCCCTAGGCAGGTCAGTTAACGCTTTGGTGCAGCTTTTGGACAGGCAGAGTGATGGGCTGGTAGAATCACAGAGACCTATGCCATCATCTCAGCAGTCGTCTGGCTCCTTGCCTCTTACCCAGGCAGATCCTGCGCTGATTCAGGTGATGCAGGATACTGCTAAAGGGATCAACAGGTTCAGTGAAATGCTGGACAAAATGGATGATGTGGCAGGGACCCCTAGAAGGTCTTATGCTTTAACTACTGTGGTAGATGAGGAGGAAGGAGAGTATACTGACATCCCCTGGGATCAGGGTGATGATGTGGAAGATAACTCTGCTGCTGGTATAGAGGATCTCATTGTAGCTGTGAAGCAGGCTTTAAAGCTGTCTGTGGAGGATAAGACTCCTGTTAAAGGTGTTTTTAAGCGACAGCGGAAGGAGGCTGTTACTTTTCCTTCAGATGAGGGGTTACAGGAATTGTTAGAAGGGGCTTGGAAAACTCCTGATAAGAGGCTACAGATGCCTAAGCGATTCCTTAGTCTGTACCCCATGCCAGAGTCTCATGCGGAGCTCTGGGAAAAGGTCCCAGTTGTGGACGCTTCAGTGGCACGTTTGTCCAAGGCTACTGTATTACCAGTACAGGGCGGTGCAGCTTTCAAAGATTCTGTGGATAAAAAGCTGGAGGGTAACCTCAAGGCTATCTTTGAAGGGGTGGGGTTTACCTTACGGCCCCTTATTGCTTCAGCCTGGGTCTCTAAGGCCATGATAGAGTGGGCTGGTGAATTATGCACCATGCTGCAGGCTGACCCTGGTGCGTTACTGCTTGCAGAAAAGATTAAGGCAGCTGCGGAATATGCAGTGGAAGCAGAGGAGGAAGCTATTAAAATGGCAACCAGAGTGTCCACAGTCTCCATTAATGCCAGGAGAGTGCTTTGGCTTAAAGCCTGGGAAGCAGACAATGAGTCCAAGAAGGCTCTGGAAACATTAGCCTTCAAAGGAAAGGTGCTTTTTGGTACCGAATTAGAGGAGATTATAAAGCAGGCCACGGGCGGCAAAAGTACATTCCTGCCGGCCTCCTCAGCAAAGCAGACGTCCAGATTTTCTGCTTTTAAGCCGTCCTTTCGGCCCTCCCCTAGAGGTGGTGCGTCCTTTCGAGGACAGTCTTTCAGGGGAAGGTTTCAGTCCTCTAGAGGCAAGACACAAAAGTCAAAATTTGGCTCTTTTCACAAGAAGCCTGCCACAAAGGGAGAGGATAAACCCTCTGCATGACTGTCAGGGGCTTCGCCCGACAGTGACAAAAGTGGGGGGGCGTCTCACACTCTTCAGGGACGCTTGGGCTTCTCTAGGCCAGGATGCCTGGGTGTTAGATATTATAACACAGGGTTACAAAATCCCTTGCAGAGGGCCGCCTCCGAAGAGGTTCATCCCCACATCCTTACCAAAGGAGGCACGGCTTCGTACAGCTCTTGTGAGAGCAGCTCACTCCCTTTTGGAAAAAGGGGTGGTTACACCAGTCCCCAGGGCAGAGTGGAAGAAAGGCTTTTACTCCACGCTGTTCCTGGTGCCCAAACCAGACGGGTCTTTCAGACCAATACTAAATTTCAAGTCCCTAAATGCTCATTTATGGGTAGACCATTTCAAAATGGAGTCCCTACGGTCAGTACTCCTGAGTCTGGACCAGGGAGAATTTTTGGCGTCCATGGATGTCCAGGACGCATATTTGCACGTTCCTATACACCCGGAGCATCAGACCTTGTTGAGGTTTGCCATAGGAGACCTGCATTTACAATTCCGGGCGTTACCCTTTGGGCTAGCAACCGCGCCAAGGGTATTCACAAAGATAATGTCAGTAATGGCGGCGGTGCTGAGGCTCAGGGGAATCACAGTAATACCCTATTTGGACGATCTCCTGTTCAAAGCAGAGTCGGCAGCCATGCTGCAGAGTCACTTGGCAGAGGCAATCAGTGTTTTGCAGGCTCACGGCTGGATTTTAAATTTGCAAAAATCTCAGTTGGTACCGTCACAAAGGCTCCAATTCTTGGGAGTCATACTGGACACCCATCTTCATCGGGTATTCCTCCCGGAGGTAAAGGCCAGGGATCTGGTCACCCTAGTCCAGGAGATTCTCAGGGCTCAGAGCATTTCAGTATGGAGGTGCCTCAAGCTCCTGGGGAAGATGGTGGCGTCATTCGAGACGCTTCAATTTGCCAGGTTCCACTCTCGGAGGTTCCAATGGAACATTTTGTCAGCCTGGTCAGGAAACACTTTGACCATGAAATCCGAGATGATAGTGCTGTCTTCGGACACCCGAGAATCCTTGAAATGGTGGACAGAAGTAGATTCCCTTCAGTGGGGTCGGTCATTACAGACCTGGGACTGGTTGATAGTAACTACCGACGCCAGTCTCAGGGGCTGGGGGGCAATAGTCCTGGATCTCAGGCTTCAGGGCCTGTGGACGGCAGAGGAATCAGCGTTACCAATCAACATCTTGGAGCTGAGAGCTGTCTGGAAAGTGATTTCCTTGGCGGGAGACAGGTTACAGAACCTCCCTTTGAGGATTCAGACCGACAATGCCACAGCTGTGGCGTATCTGAATCACCAGGGAGGTACACGCAGCAGATTGGCCATGTGGGAGGTGTCCAGAATCTTCCTATGGGCGGAACAGAATGTTCCAGCTGTATCGGCTATATTCATTCCAGGAATAGAGAATATAGAAGCCGACTTCCTGAGCAGGGAGGAGCTCAAGGAAGGGGAATGGAGCTTACACCCTCAAGTGTTTCACCAAATCACTTCGATGTGGGGAACTCCGGATGTGGACCTGATGGCATCCAGGGTCAACCGTCAAGTGCCCAGGTTCTATGCCAGAACAAGGGATCCACTAGCGGAGGCAGTGGATGCCATGACTATTCACTGGCAGGGAGATCTCCTTTATGCATTCCCACCAGTCCCAATGTTACCGAGACTTCTGAAGAAAATACAGGGGCAGAAGGTTCCAGTGATCTTAGTGGCCCCAGATTGGCCAAGGAGGTCCTGGTACTCGAGGCTTCAGAGGTTGTCTGTGGACTCATGGCGTCTACCTCTGAGACCAGACCTTCTAAGACAAGGCCCATTCAATCACCTGGATTCAGATCGATTGATTTTGACGGCCTGGCTATTGAAACCACCATTTTGAAAATAAAAGGGTTTTCTGAGGCAGTAGTACAGACGATGATAAAAGCCAGAAAAGCTGTATCTTCGGCAAATTATTATAGAGTCTGGAAGACTTACATTCGATGGTGTGAGAGAAGAAAGGCTCATACATCTCATTTTAAGCTATCAAGAATGATGGAATTCTTACAAGATGGTTTTTCATCGGGCCTAAGCCTTCAGTCACTGAAGGTGCAGATTTCGGCCTTGTCCATCTATTTCCAGAAAAAGATAGCCATTTTGCCGGAAATTCAAACCTTTTTACAAGGAGTATCCAGGTTGAAACCTCCATACAAGCAACCAGTAGCACCTTGGGATCTATCACTGGTTTTGGAATGCCTTCAAAAGGCACCTTTTGAACCTTTAAGGTCGGCTGATTTTAAGTTTCTCACGTGGAAGCTAGTGTTTTTGTTAGCAGTAGCATCTGCTAAAAGAGTTTCAGAATTGGGAGCTTTGTCATGTAAATCTCCCTTCTTAATTTTTCATGATGACAGGGCTGTTTTAAGAACAGTGCCTCAGTTTTTACCGAAGGTGGTATCTACCTTCCATTTAAATCAGGAGATAGTTCTACCTGTGTTTCAACCCCCAGAGGGTTCTAAGAAAAGGGACAAGTTGAGAACTTTGGATGTTGTGCGTGCCTTACGCATATATGTGGACAGAGTGAAGAGTGTCAGGAAGACACATTGTTGATATTGTATGACGTACACAAAATTGGTTGGCCTGCATCTAAGCAGACTATTGCTAGGTGGTTGCGGTCTGTGATAGCCTTTGCATACACCAAAGTGGGTAGACCAGTACCGGACAAAATAAATGCGCATACCACCAGGTCAGTTGCCACCTCTTGGGCGGTTCGACATGGGGCCACAGCTGAGCAGGTTTGCAGAGCTGCCACTTGGTCATCTGTTCACACATTTGCCAAATTCTATAGATTCCATGAGTTCGCGTCGGAGGACGCATCATTCGGGCGAGCAGTGCTGAGAGCTGCAGACCTGAGCGTACCCTCCCAAAGGACCGGCTCTGGAACGTCCCAGTGTTGAGCTGTGTCACCAGGACCATTGAAAGAGAAAAAGGGATTTTTGTAAGAACTTACCGTTCGAATCCCTTTCTCTGATATGGTCCTGGTGACACAGCGATCCCTCCCTTACGCTCAGTAAGTATGCCAGAAGTTTCATGATGTTCATGTTAAAATGGTTAAAAGTTAACAGTTTTCTGTTATAAAATGTGCATATAATATGTGCAGGCGTTTGTACTGAGTTAATGTATTCCAGTGGCTTTGAAAGATTGAACTGAAGAGTCCAGGGATGCAGTAGGGGAGGAGCCTACCCTCTAAAACTTTAGGATAGGTGCCTGGATCCTTCGGACCCTCCTACATCCCAGTGTTGAGCTGTGTCACCAGGACCATATCAGAGAAAGGGATTCGAACGGTAAGTTCTTACAAAAATCCCTTTTTTGACTGTTGACCTAAACATTGTCAAACTAACGACCTGTCAAACTAGTGACCTTTCGACCTAGACCCATGTCGACCTAATGACTGTCGACCATTATGCTGTAGACCAAATGTTTCCAACCCCACTGGCAGACACTGGCCACCAATGTATACACTGTACCCCAATGCTGTGCCATGTGTTTCTCTGGGCCTAAAGTGTTTTTAACCCCCTGCTGCCCTAGTGCATTAACCGCCACTGTACCCCAATGCTATACTATTCATGCTTGCTTAATGAAGAAACTTTTATTATAAAAACATTTATTTTAAAAACATTGGGGAAGATGTATTAAGCCATAACGGTACTTATGTAGTATCTGGGCTGCCGATTTTGTGATTGTATGCCTTACCTTAAGGCATACAATCAGATGCGATGCGATGCGATTCGATGCGATTTTGCATAGGATTCAATGTTAAGAAGGTCCTGTTCATTTCCCCACTATCCAAGTGGGCATAGAGTTGATTTTATATAGCGTGGCGAGCGCAGCGAGCCAACGAGCCCGAAGCGTGGCGAGCGAACGCATATTTCTTAAAAAGTATTCTGTGTCCCCTCGCGGGGCTCGCTATGCTCGCCACGCTTCGGGCTCGGTGGCTCGCTACGCTCGCCACAGGTTTATATCCAACTCCATGCCCACTTGGATAGTGGGGAAAGAAAAAGGACCCCTTTTTCCCATTGAATTCTATGTTAAAATGGACTCAGACCATTTTAACATTGAATCCTATGGAAAAATCTTGACCATCGCATCGCATACGATTTGGTCGCATGCGATGCGATGCGATCCGATTTCTAAATCGGACGCCCAGATACTACATAAGTACCGCCATAACAAGAGATAAATGCAAGGATGATAAAGAGAGATAAACGTCCAGCCAATCAGCTCCTTACGGACTTTTTTGAAACTCAGCCTGTGACATGGCAGTTCAGATGTGATTGGCTGGACCTTTATCTCTCTTTATCGCCCTTGCATTTATCTCTTGTTAAGGCTTGATACATCTGCCCCATATTAATCAAAGGTACTTGTTTCCTAGCACGGCCACAATCGCAGGCATCGTGTACCTTTAAGTTAAGGGTCCTTTGAAATCAGGTCCATTTTGCCGGCAAAGGAAAAATCGCGGGCCTCGCGTCGGTCGCGACCATTAACATGGCCCCCGACGCGACCGACGCGATGCCCCCGATTTTGCCATAGGCTTTAATGTTAAAATATTTTTAACATTCAAATCGGGAGCATCGGGTCGGTCTTGTGCCATTATAATGGCACAAGATGAGATGGACTTGATTAAGTAGACGCTTCCTCCTGCATTTTAACTATTTTTCTTGTTTTTGATCCGATATGCACTTTATATGCCTAATAAATACTCTTTGTACTTTATTGATGTTGCTGGCTCTCTAATGCATATATATATATATATATATATATATATATATTTTGGCCCAGCCACACTAGTCCCCTAATCCAGCGCATCAAATCACATGCAATTTCGGCAAATAAATGTCATACAATTTATTGGACCAGATTGCATGCAAAAAATGACCGCAAAGTACCAGATTGGATACAATCAATCCCAGGAAGGTCCAGGGAGATTTCAAGGAAAATTGCATCCTATTTCAGCATCAGATATATCTTTCTAATGTAAGGGGGCCTTAAAGGTGCCCATACACGTTACAATTATTGTATACAATATTGTATACAATATCGCATCTCATCCGATCTCAGTTTTGCGATGACATCAGATGAAATGAGATCTAGTACAAAAAGTACGTGCTGCACATACTTTTTGTACTAGATCTCATTTCATCTGATGTCATCGCAAAACTGAGATCGGATGAGATGCGATATTGTATACAATATTGTATACAATAATTGTAACGTGTATGGGCACCTTAAGAATGAACAGAGGGCTCTCTGAGAAAGGAGGGCCTGGGGGTATAAAGCCTCTGAGCACCCCACTTGGCTCCGGGCTGGCTGTGAGTATTGGAACTCATTCATATGTGGTTGTTGATGAAATCGCACATCCAGAACACTCCGCCTGAATGGCCACAACAATGCATGCATTTGGCTGACCATTCCCTGTAATCACCACAGGACGGTGTCTACCTCTCACTCACTTTGGAACCACAGTGTCTCCCATTGCGACAGTCATCTCAATTCAACTGCTGTGCATGCGCAATGTGCCTCATGCAGCCCACACACGCACCTATTATAGAATGCGTTTTGTACTTTTAAAGTACAAAACGCATCGTGCGTACAATTATTGGGGTGTTTTCGGGCGGCGTGTGCGACGCTTTGCTATGCGCGTTCCCGGGGACCGATTTTGGATGTCCAAAAAAGTATATGCAGCTACTTTTTTGGACATTATCGCATAGCATCGGGCTCAGCATTATACAGGCATACGAGCCGATGCTATACGATGCTTTTTTTTATTTTTTGGGGGAAATAAAGTACCTCAGACTACTTTTTTTCAACATACAAATTGTTATCAACAACTTTATTGCAGGTTTAAAACATGTGAACTAGAACAAAATAAAGTTCAGAAAAATCAAGTGAAAAAATGTGCTTAAATCGCACAGCATCGCATCGCAGACAGCAAAATAACCATCACATCGGGTCATGCTTAATTCTGGCAGAAAAATTGTAAAGAACCATTGTACAGCCAGAATCGCATAGCACTGAAATCGGTGCGTGTGTGGGCACCATTAGACATATAAGCACTGTGGTTCAGATATGTGCAGCACCAAAACATCGAATGACTTGTGATTGAGGCCCATAATCATAAATAACAATTCCCACTGTATATTAAAGTCCATGGGATAACAAACATTACAACATTCTTTAACATATTGCAATATGATCAGTACAAAAAAGTGGTATAAGAAATAAAGCATTAGTTTTATTCTGACAAGGAACTCTCTTCTCTGTACAGTTTATGAGAATCTTTTCATAAAATTTGCCTGACCTTCTTCCACTGTTGTATATTAGATCTGCCAAGGAAAGAGTCATCACTGTTGCTATATTTCACCTTGGTAGAAGTATTTCATCACATTAGGGCCTGTTTCAGATCTATTGCAGGGCTGCAAATTTGCAGCCCTGCTGATTATTGGACGACTGCACATGTGCAGGGTATGCAGTGCACATAGGGCCTTATTCTAGTTCACTATTTCTGACAAAATCCTTCTTAGATGGAAAAACCATGTGCACTGCAGGGGGCAGATGTAAAATGTGCAGAGAGAATTAGATTTGGGTGAGTTATTTTGTTTCTGTGCAGGGTAAATACTGACTGCTTTATTTTTACACTGCAATATAGATCTCACTTTGAAGTAAAACCCCACCCAAATCTAATTCTCTCTGCACAAGTTACATCTGCCCCACCTGCAGTGCACATGGTTTTGTCCATCTAAGAAGGATTGTCAGAAAGAGTGAACTATAATAAGGCCCATAGTACCCCTGCGAACAAAGCTAGCGATGGCTTGCCATCTCTGGCCGTTCACAAGATGTTTGTGGGTAGCATCCAGGCATTTTCTGCGAGTGTGCCAGAAAACACAGGTGGCACCTGGTCGTTGGGAGGGAGGCAGGGCCGGACTGGCACTTCTGGCAAATGCCAGAAGGGCCGATGACCAGGTGGGTCAAATTTGAGATCTGCTTGCGCAGTCTGCAGGCGGCCATCTTTCCTAAGCCATAACACTTCGTCCTCCATCTGCAACCCCAGCAATCAACATACTGCAGTGAGTTACCTGCCTCATCATCACCTTCAGTCTGCACAACCTGGACACTGATCTCCATGCTGAACTAAATGCTGTCACACACTGCCTCTGTCTCACTTATACCCCTTTCCCACTGCAGGCTTTACACGTGTAAATGCCGTTTTTTTAGCCTTTTTAAACGGCTAGAGCTGCAGTGGGAAAGCTCCAGGTTGCTTTACACGGGTAACAAATACCGGTTTTTGTTACCCGTGTAAAAAGCAGTGTTTTTAACGTGTAGGAGCCGTTTTTTCGGCAGTGGGAAAGGGGTAGCCCTTTACCCGTTAAAAAAAAAAACGGCATGGGGTCCCCCCCCACTGCCGTAACCAGCACCAGGCTAAAGGAGCCGGGGCTGGTATTAAAAAAATCAGGAAACCCGACAAATAGGGGTTCCCTGATTTTTTACAACCAGCCCCAGGCTCCAGGTCCGGGGCTGGTTCCCAAAATACGGGGGACAAAATGACTAGGGGTCCCCCGTATTTTAAGAACCAGCCCCAGGCACAGCCAGCAGGGTAATGCCACAGCCGGGGGACACTTATTATATAAGTTCCCGCGGCCAAAGCATTAACCCTACCGACCAGTCAGCCTGGCCAGGGGCCCTGGGGGAGTGGGGACCCCCCCAATAAAGGGGTCCCCCCCCTCCAGGACTTACCTGACCAGGCTGAAGCCTGGTGCTGTCCTCGATGCCCCTGGGCGGTGGGCATCGAGCTGATGGTATGGTGTAAAAAATAGAATAAAAACCATTGTCTTTTACTGGTGAACTATGAGTCCCAGCAAGCCTCCCCCGCAAGCTGGGACTTGGAGAACCACAAGTCCCAGCCTGCGGGGCATTAAAGGGCCCGCTGGGTCTTGTAGTTCCACAGTAAAAGAAAGAGTTAAATAAACACACTGACACACGTGAAAAATAAAAGTTTAATACATACATAACACATACATACTGATACTTACCTATCTTGAGCCCGTAGGTAGCCCTGGTCCTGATGTCCTGGTCCGTGTCGGCGTCTGTATCCATGTCGGCATCCCTGTCGGCGTCGGCGGTCCGGAGTCCGAAGAAATCCATTTGGGAAGCTGTGGAAGGAAACCATACTCACCTGTCCCAGCGCGACGTAGTCCAGGTAAGGTCTTTGCAAAAAAAAAAAAAAAAAACGAACACCCGAACCAAGCGGACAGCTGAGAGACGCACGGTGTGTTTACATCGTGCGGCTCCGCCCCCGAATGCCGCTATTGGCCGCCTTGCGGCCTAGCGGCTCCTGATTGGCCGCTAGGCCGCAAGGCGGCCAATAGTGGCATTCGGGAGGCGGAGCCGCACGATGTAAACAAACACCGTGCGTCTCAGCTGTCCGCTTGGTTCGGGTGTTCGGTTTGTTTTTTTTGCAAAGACCTTACCTGGACTACGTCGCGCTGGGACAGGTGAGTATGGTTTCCTTCCACAGCTTCCCAAATGGATTTCTTCGGACTCCGGACCGCCGACGCCGTCGCCGACAGGGATGCCGACATGGATACAGATGCCGACACGGACCAGGACATCAGGACCAGGGCTACCTACGGGCTCAAGATAGGTAAGTATCAGTATGTATGTGTTATGTATGTATTAAACTTTTATTTTTCACGTGTGTCAGTGTGTTTATTTAACTCTTTCTTTTACTGTGGAACTACAAGACCCAGCGGGCCCTTTAATGCCCCGCAGGCTGGGACTTGTGGTTCTCCAAGTCCCAGCTTGCGGGGGAGGCTTGCTGGGACTCATAGTTCACCAGTAAAAGACAATGGTTTTTATTCTATTTTTTACACCATACCATCAGCTCGATGCCCACCGCCCAGGGGCATCGAGGACAGCACCAGGCTTCAGCCTGGTCAGGTAAGTCCTGGAGGGGGGGGACCCCTTTATTGGGGGGGTCCCCACTCCCCCAGGGCCCCTGGCCAGGCTGACTGGTCGGTAGGGTTAATGCTTTGGCCGCGGGAACTTATATAATAAGTGTCCCCCGGCTGTGGCATTACCCTGCTGGCTGGTTGTGCCTGGGGCTGGTTCTTAAAATACGGGGGACCCCTAGTCATTTTGTCCCCCGTATTTTGGGAACCAGCCCCGGACCTGGAGCCTGGGGCTGGTTGTAAAAAATCAGGGAACCCCTATTTGTCGGGTTTCCTGATTTTTTTATTACCAGCCCCGGCTCTTTCAGCCTGGTGCTGGTTACGGCAGTGGGGGGGACCCCACGCCGTTTTTTTTTTTTTTTTAAATTCTCCCCCTCCCCCCTATCTTTACACTGCTTAAATGGGTTTTTAAACGGGTAAGTGTGAATGTGACAAAAACAGCTTTTAAACTGTAATTTACCGTTTAAAAGCTGCAGTGGGAAAGAGTCTTTATGGCTCTTACCCGTTTAAAGACCCGTTTAAAAAAAACGGGTCATTACCCGTGTAGGCAGTGGGAAAGCAGCATTATACATTAACTATACTTCCTGTAGGCTCTCCACACTTCCAGTACACCACCTTCTCACTGCTCATTCTAGGCCACTCCAATCTCACTCTGGGCCTTATTCGAGTTCACTCTTTCAGACAAAATCCTTCTTAGATGGACAAAACCATGTGCACTGCAGGGGGGCAGATGTAACTTGTGCAGATCTAATTAGATTTGGGTGGGGTTTTACTTCAAAGTGAGATCTATATTGCAGTGTTAAAATAAAGCAGCCAGTATTTACCCTGCAAAAAATCACCAAATCTATTTCTATCTGTACATGTTACATCTGCCCCCCTGCAGTGCACATGGTTTTGTCCATCTAAGAAGGATTTTGTCAGAAAGAGTGAACTCGAATAAGGCCCTATATCACTACTCTGACCAACTTTACACAGAAATATGGCTCCTAGATCCAGTCCCATACCTGTCCTTGCTGTCAGGTCTCACCCCCTCTCAACTTCCACACCTTTCACACGCATCCACAACCCACACAACCTAATTACTATCTCACCTGTCCCCTCCCTTCCTTTCTCCTGTGCTCTCTGGAATGCTAGATCAGTCTGCAACAAACTCCCAACTATCCACGACCTCTTTATCTCCCACTTTTTTAACCTTCTTGCCATCACTGAAACCTGGCTGTCCGCATCTGACACTACCTCCCCTGCTGCCCTCTCTTATGGAGGCCTCTCCTTCACACACTCGGTCAGACCGGATGGCCGCCAGGGTGGAGGAGTGGGCATCCTCCTCTCCCCCAACTGCACCTTCCGCGCCATCCCACCTGAGCCCTCCCTCACATTCTCCACCTTTGAGGTACACACTATCAGCCTCTTCTACCCCATTCACCTCCTTGTGGCTGTAATCTACCGCCCCCCTGACCCCTGCTCCCCTTTCCTTGATAACTTTGCTGCGTGGCTTCCACACTTTCTTGCCTCTGACCTCCCCTCTATCATCCTCGGTGACTTTAACATTCCTATTGACATCAATAATGCTGCATCCTCTAACCTTCTTGACCTTACCACCTCCTTTGGACTTTCTCAATGGACCTCCACCCCCACTCATAATCTCGGACACTCCCTTGACCTAGTCTTCACCCACCATTGTAATCTCTCTGATTTCTCTAATTCTTCCTTCCCACTCTCTGACCACAATCTGCTCTCTTTCACCCTCTCATCCTCCCCTCTCCCCTCATTGCCCAGACCCACAGTCACCAGACGTAACCTCGGATCTCTTGACCCCACTGTCCTGTCTTCCCTGGAGACTTTCCTCTCTCCTCTCTCAACCATGACTTGCCCCAACCAGGCTGCTTCTTTCTATTACTCTTCTCTCACCTCTGCTCTCGACTCTGTAGCCCCCCTCCACACTGTTCCCCTTCGACGCTCTAAACCACAACCCTGGCACAACAAAATAACTAGATTCTTGCAAAAATGTGCACGCTCTGCTGAACGCCTCTGGAGGAAATCTCACTCTCTGGAAGACTTCCTCCATTTCAAGTTTATTCTCTCCTCCTACAGCGCTGCTCTCTCCTATACCAAACAATCTTTCTTCAAATCTCTCATCTCTTCCCATTCCTCCAATCCCCGACGTCTCTTTGAAACTTTCAACACTCTACTTCGCCCTGCACCACCCCTCCTCTCTTCATCCCTCACTGCCACTGACTTTGCCTCCTTCCTCGCTAAAATTGAGGTAATCCGACATGATATCTCCTTCCATACCCCCTCTGCTGCCCACCCACCCCAATCATCCTCCCCTACCAACTACCCCACTCTGTCATCCTTCTGCCCTACTACAGCTGAGGAAGTCCACTCCCTCATCTCATCCTCTCCCCCCTCTACCTGTCCCTTGGACCCTCTCCCCTCCCGTCTCCTCAGTTCCCTCTCCCCCACTGGCTGCTCCCACCTTGCTCACCTCTTTAACCTATCTCTTTCTACTCGCATCTTTCCCTCACCCTTCAAACACGCTCTGGTCTCGCCTATTCTTAAAAAACCTAACCTGGACCCTTTATCTCCCACAAGCTACCGCCCTATCTCTCTTCTCCCATTTGCCTCTAAAATACTAGAACGGCTGGTTTACAGGCGTCTCACCAGCTACCTGTCTGACCACTCCATCCTAGATCCCCTTCAATCTGGCTTTCGCCCACTTCATTCCACTGAGACTGCCCTAGTGAAAGTCACAAATGACCTGCTGTCAGCCAAATCCAAGGGTCACTTCTCCCTGCTTATCCTTTTGGACCTATCTGCTGCCTTTGACACTGTGGATCACCCTCTCCTCCTCCACACACTCCAAAACATTGGCCTCTCTGGCACAGTCTTCAACTGGTTTTCCTCTTACCTCTTCAACCGTTCCTTCTCAGTCTCTGCCTCTGGCTCTACCTCACCACCTTCTATCCTTCCTGTCGGGGTCCCTCAGGGTTCCGTCCTTGGCCCCATTCTGTTCTCTCTGTACACCTCCTCTCTGGGTGCACTCATTAACTCCTTTGGCTTCCAATATCACCTCTATGCAGATGACACCCAAATCTACCTCTCCTCTCCTGATCTGTCCCCCACTGTTTTCTCTCAAGTTTCCAACTGCCTCGCTGCCATCTCTACCTGGATGTCTGAGCGATTTCTGAAGCTGAATATGGACAAAACCGAACTTATTATCTTTCCCCCACCCAGAGTTATGCCCCCTACTAATATCTCTATCACTGTTAACAACACCATCATTTTCCCTGTTCCCCAACTCCGCTGCCTGGGTGTCACTCTTGACTCCTCCCTCTCCTTTGCACCCCACATCCAAGCCCTGGCCCATTCTTGCCGGTTCCAGTTACGCAACATTGCTCGCATCAGGCCCTTTCTCTCACAGAGTGCAACTAAGCTGATCATCCACTCATTAGTCATCTCACGGCTTGACTACTGTAATGCTCTTCTCACTGGCCTCGCTCAATCCCAACTAGCTCCTCTCCAACATGTCCTCAATGCTGCAGCCAGGCTTATCTTCCTCTCCCGCCGCTCTAACTCTGCTACTCCCCTTCAACAAAATCTGCACTGGCTTCCATTCCCCTACAGAATCCTCTTCAAACACCTCACACTTACATACAGGGCCATCTCTAATTCCATTGCTCCATATATCTCTAACCTCATCTCCATTCATACACCCTCCCGCCCTCTACGGTCAGCTGACGACTGTCGTCTCTCCTCCACCCTGATCACTGCTTCCCATGCTAGAGTACAGGACTTTGCCCGTGCTGCACCCCTTCAGTGGAACGCACTCCCTCGCTCCATTAGACTCTCCCCGACCTTGCAAAGCTTCAAACGGGCACTGAAAACTCACCTATTCATTAAAGCGTACCCTTCCACTGCATAAACCAGCTGGTTCTCCGACCCCTTGCCTGTTTACATCCTGCTATCTAACCACCACCCCCTCGCTTGCACCTCTTGTAATCTGTCTGTCTCCCCTTCCTACTAGATTGTAAGCTCCTCCGAGTAGGGCCCTCTTCCCTCCTGTTGTCAAAGCCCACTTCTCTTCACATTTCACTCACAGCTCTCCTTTACTCCAACACTAAGTGACCATCTTCATACTCATCTCCATCATTGGCCTCAAGCCTCTAGTTGTATGTTGATTGGGTCCTTACTACTTACATTTAAGCTGTAATGTGTATTGAACTGTGGTGCTCTTTATTTGTACTGTATTTTTGTTATTTATTCAATGTTATGCCAAGTTTTGTCTCCCTGTATTGTTCCTTTGTACGGCACTGCGAAACACTTGTGGCGCCTTATAAATAAAATTATAATAATAATATTCTTAAAGCCGCGGCTTAGGAAACATGGCCGCCAGCCTCCTGCACTGAGGACCTGTCTCCCGTGAAAAATGTGACTGTGCGAGTCACCGGAGTTCCGGGGTCAGGTTCCGCAAGAGCGCCGCCATGACGTACCCCGTCAGGACGTCGCTTTCCTTCAAATTCCAGCCACCGCGGGTCTCTCTCTTTGGGGGCACTACTAGCCCGTGTAGCACAGGAGGGTTGAGAGCGGGAGCACCAGCACCAGCGGAACGGCACCTGCACGAGCAGCAGCAAGGGTAAGATTTTAATGTTAACTAGTTGCTTTTATTCTCATCCCCACTGTCTCCCTTCTTCAGGCCTCCACGCTGCTACAGCTTTATAAAGATTGTTCCTCTCCCCCTGCCACCTCTTCTGCTTTATTAAAAATGGTTCCTCTTCCCCCTCCCCACTTCCTTATAGAGGAATAATTTATATGAAATCAGCTTCACAGCCTTATCTGTAAAGGGGGAGAACAGGGCTGAAGAGTCAGGACACCACAGGCTTCTCCCAGAGAACTTCTAGCCTGTGGTGTCCTGACTCCTTAGTCCTGTTATTGTGCAGGGGAAGCAGCCTGTGGCGTCCATTTATTGTGCAGGAGGAGCAGCCTGTGGTGTTGTTACTGTGCAGAGGGAGCAGCCTGTGGTGTCCATTTATTGTGTGTGTGTGTGGGGGGGGGGCAGCCTGTGGTGTTCTGTTATTGTGCAGGGATGCAGCCTGTGGTATCCTGTTATTATACAGGTGGAGTAGCCTGTGGGATCTAGATTGTGTCATATTCTTTCATTTGCATTACGGTGTATTCCATGTGTAATGCCTCCTTTTTCTGATGCCACGCCTCCTTTTTGTGAGACCACGACCCCTTTTTGGCGCGCGGCTTGGCCGCGCAACAGTCCTGCCTGCTGCTGTGGGCCTGTGTGCTCAAAACGCCAGGGCCGATTTCTGGTCCCAGTCCGGCCCTGGAGGGAGGGCTGCTGATGTCAGCATTGGCCTCCTTCTCCCCATGGCCATCGCAGTGCCAAGTAAGTCTTGACTTACTCAACTGCTACAAACTGGGGGAAATCCATTTGATGGTGAGTGATTGCGAATGGATTCCCCTCTGTGTGCACAGCTGTGAATGCAATTGCAGTATTGCACAGGGGCAGGTATCCACACTGGTGGAGTGGCGTTTACCTGACTGCTGTGCTCCGAAGATTTGCAGCGATCAGGATGAATCAGGCCTTAAAACCAATTAACCGCTTGAATGTGCCTATTTAGAATATAGTTTAAATTTTGCTATTTAAACCTACCAGCACCAATAGGCTGAGCCCTATAATTCAGTACACTCCAACACCTAGTTGATAGAGACAGTCTTGGTAACAGGAGGCTAGTGAGGATTACCAGACAGCTGGTGCTACAGCTGAAAAGGAAATGACATCAGCATGCTATGAGCTAGCATCTCTTTACTGCAGTGCAAAGGGAGTTGTAAGGTTGACATACATTGGGTTGACCACTGAAGGTCGACACCTGAAAAAGGTCGACACAAGCATTAGATCGACATTGGAAGGTCAACAGTCAAAAGGTTGACATGGGTTTTTCACTCTGTGTATTTGAGTTGATATGTCCCGAAAGGCGGTATTTCATGCCCTACCGTCCACTAGGGCAGTGATGGCTAACCTTGACACTCCAGCTGTTGTTGAATACACATCCCAGCATTCCCTGCATTAGTTTTAATATGGCCAAATAGTAAACCTGATGCAGGGCATGCTGGGATGTGTAATTCAACAACAGCTGGAGTGCCAAGGTTAGCCATCACTGCACTAGGGCATGGAGGGAGAATAGAATTGTGTGCCAAGTGTAGCGAGGCACCCTGCCCAAAGCATGGCGAGTGGGGCACTTTTTCTGTGTCCATGCTGACGCAATATAAAATACCGGCTGCATTATTTTGACACTGATAGTTAGATTTTAGTTTCAACACACCCCACCCAAATTTAACTCTCTCTCTGCACATGTTACATCTGCGCCACCTGCAGGGCACATGGTTTTGCCCATTTTGAGAACAAATTTGTACCGTGATCAGATCTGAATAAGGGCCTATGAGTAATTCAGAACCAGGAAGTCACAAGAAGCAGTGCCAAGGCAGCAGGCATGATAATAGTCAGAGAGACCGAATCAGAACACAGAGAGTTCTAAAAGACGCTGGATATCAATGTGTGAGCCTATTACTCTGACATTAGTGCCCAGAGACTTCCTTATACATACTTGCCTACCCTCCTGCATTCTGCAGGAGACTCCCTGAAATAGCAGCAATCTCCCTCTCTCCCTCATTAGTATAGCAATCTCCCTCATTTCACCTAGCCCACATTACACTGTTACATTTTTGGGGTAAAAAAGGAATTAGAGACAGATATTTACATTGAATCATCAGCGTTATTTCCCAGTAGCTCTAACTAACTGCTTTGGGGCTCATCTACATTTGGATCTGTCATTTTAAAAGATTCCTCTCAGATGTAGCAGTACACACCCATGCTTCTAGGTGCCACGTGCACAATCTCTTTTCACAATCTCTCCTTATATGGAACTAGACAAGCCCTTTGGGTGGAGCCTGAGACGCCCCCTCAATGGGGCGCTGTGCAAAATTCTCCTGCTAACTATAATCTCCCTGAAATTAGTTTTTTATGCCTTATAAAGGGAAGAGGTTCAAATTTGGCAACAGCATAACATCACATTTTGGCACAACTTTGCCTTTTAATTTTAAATAAAGGAGGAGGTGTGTCACTAAGGTAGCCATCTTCAGTAGAGGTGGGTATGCAACAGAGCCACAGCTTCCCAGGGAGGCCAGAGATGCCAGCCTGTAAGAAGGTGCATCCTGGAGTACAGTCCTCACAAACCTGTGGTCAGGGCCGGATTTTCCATGAGGCACGTGCTGTCATTTTCCTGCACAGGCAGGAAAGGACAGCGCGATTGCAGGAAGGCACTGCGCGCAGAAATGTGGTAAAGGCAGCGCTCCTTGCTCACCCCCTCTGAAAAGATGACAGCCACCGGAATCACTGAGGAGTGATGGACTGTGGCTGCTGTGTACAGCTGTCCTATCATGGTATGTTAAGCTCAGGGTTGCCTACTTTTGAAAAATCATTTCAGGGAGAAAATTAAAAGCCTGGGGGCGGACCTTGCGTTGCCAGGGGGCGGACCTTGCGTTGCCAGGGGGCGGGCCTTGTGACACAAGGGGCGGGTCTTGTGGCACAAGGGGCGGGCCTTGTGACGCAAGGGGGTGGGCCCTACAGTATTTTGATAAGCATTACACGTAAGCATACACTTGGGCAGGGATGAAGGCACACAATCAGGGGCACAAATGGCAGGAACTGGCACACATGAGGAGGGGAGAACATGGGAAGGGGTAGAGGCACACATGGGCATTATGACAGTATGTCAGATAAAAGGATTATATGCCACATTCTTAAATGTACAACACAGTTTGTATAATTAATTGCATGGTCTGTATTTTTTGTGTAAACCAAAACAAGGTCATTATGGTACTGTTATATACATGCTGCACTTAAAGAGGAATCTGAAGGGGAGGTGCCAGCATGGAGATAAAAGGCTTGTACTGTATATGATGACCTATGGAACTGGCTGGGAGGTAGATGAAGGATGTGGCATAGGGAAGGCACAAGCAACATGGAGCTGATCGATGATTTGGCTGCATCTGTGTAAAGTCACTAACCGATCTCAGAGGAGAGCAGAGGATGAAGAGGGTGCGTTCGAGAGAGGCTGAGTGCTGAAGCCGTGCTGCGAGTATACTGTACTTACACAGACAGAGGCACGCAAGAGGATCCCTTCCTCTTTCAGTTTCTCCCGGCGGCAGCTGCGGCTTCCTTCACTTCCGCGATGGCTACGGCGCATGCGCTAGCAGCTAGATAACCGCGACGACTCGCCAACGTGATGATATTGCGTTGGCGGCGTCAGTGATGTTAACTAGCGCATGCGCAGTAGCCATTGTGGAAGAGCAAAGCGGCACCTGCGGGAGAAAGGGGCCGACCTCCGGGAGTCCGTGAGATGTCCCAGAATTCCGGGAGTCTCACGGACATTCCGGGAGGGTCGGCAACCCTGGTTAAGCTGCAGACTGCAGCTCCGTGATCGAGTGCACACAGACTGCAGGGAAGAAGTGGGCGGGCCGCGGATCGGGTTCCCTGGCAGCCTGTTGAACTGTTCAGAGGAGAGGCAGAATGGAGCTCTCCCGTTGTGTGCCTGTGTCATCACAGCCTGGCTTGCTGGATCAAGGCAAAAGTAAGCCAGGCAGTATTAAACTTTGAATTTTCAAATACTGTATGTATATTTACAGTGTGTGTGTGTGTGTGTGTATATATATGTGTGTGTACACACACACACGCACACACTAAGGTTTTTACCCATGCCTGCCTATCTGTGCTTATGCTACTGCAGCTTTATGTCAAGGAACCCACGGGCTCCCGGGGAACTCAGCCAGGGCCGTTTCTAGACAATTTAGCTCCTAGGGCGAAGAAAAAAAAGTGCGCCCCCCCCCCCCAATACATAACATGGGATAATATAAATTGCGCGCGCCGAAATAGGGGGTGTGGCTTAATTTTAAAAGGGGTGTGGCTTAATGTGAGGCGTGGTCTAGCAGGAAAACAATTACCTTATATCACACTTTTGCAACCTGCATAACCAGACATTGGTTGCTGCAGGAATTGTTATTGTCCTCCCGCACTTAGGTTGGCCGGCTGAAGGCCACACACAGTGACCTAGTACGCCTCACAGATCAAGGCCAAACAATGACAGGCTACTTAAATCATTATACACTATTTATCCGTGATGCCAATTACACATTACGCCGTACACTGTGATGACGATTACATATTACGCCGCACACCGTGATGACAATTACACATTACACCGCACACCAAGATGCCCATTAGACCCCACGCTGTGATGGCAATTACACAATACTCCACACATCGTAATGCCCATTACACATTATGCCCCATGTGCCGCTGCCGCACAACTGATGCCGTTTACTAATATGCCCCCACAGTGCCAGATATGCCCCCACAGTGCCAGATATGCCCCCACAGCGCCACACATATGCCCCCACAGCGCCACACATATGCCCCCACAGTGACACAAATATATGCCCCCACAGTGCTACACATATGCCCCCACAGTGACACAAATATATGCCCCCACAGTGCTACATATATGCCCCCACAGTGCTACACATATGCCCCCACAGTGCCACAAATATATGCCCCCACAGTGCTACACATATGCCCCCACAGTGCCACAAATATATGCCCCCACAGTGCTACACATATGCCCCCACAGTGCCACAAATATATGCCCCCACAGTGCTACACATATGCCCCCACAGTGCCACAAATATATGCCCCCACAGTGCCAAACTCACTTTTTCTATGCTGCTTCCGAGGGGAGGGGAGCGCATCCTGCCTCTCTCCTTCCCCTTCAGTGTGTGTACCTGAGCTGAGCCGTCAGCCATTCATATCTCGCGCCCGAGATCTGATTGGCTGACAGCGGCAGCCCAGTGACTTGAGCGAGGGGACGGAGAGACGCACGATGCGTTCCCCTCCCCTCTTCAGCGTGTAGTCGGGCCGGCCGGGGAGACAGCGGCGGCGGCTGCGGCGGCTATGGCAGCTACGGCGGCTACAGGGTTTTGGGGGGGGGGGGGGGGGGGAGACTGCCGGGCGCCCTGGCTGTTTCAGAGGCGGACAAGCCGTGCGGCGCCCGGGCTGCTGCACGGCTTGTCCGCCTCTAGAAACGGCCCTGAACTCAGCCTGGATGTACACTTATACTGGGCCTAATTCAGGTAGGGCTGCTAAGCAGCGGTCGCTCACTGCTTAGCAAGCACAACGCCGCCCGCTGAATGGCCGCCCCCCTCCAGCGCCCGAATTGCTTCGCTGCAATGCAAGAGGGGATGTGACACTGGGAGAAGGAGGATATAGTAATGATTATCACTTAATAAAAAAATATGAAAAAAAGGTGTGTGTAGGGGGGGGGGGTTCAAGAATTGTGTGCCTAGGGGCGGTCTTACACCTAAATTTGCCCCTGCCTGTGGTAAAGTATTAAAATATGTTTGCACATCAGCATGCAGAAGAAAATATATTGATTACACTGAAACAATAGTTTAATAGCCACTGCTTCATGTAATTTATCATCCTGAGTGCCAATTTGTCTTCAGGGTGCAATTGCACACTCACAGTCACTGAGTATAGGAGGAAACCTTAAGGAAATTTTTGTTAAAAAGGAGTGTTAGGACCGCCGGCTGTGCCTGCCAAACAAATCAGCACTTACATTTCTCCTCTGGGCTTCATCTAGTGATGTCACCATGCACAACACCTGAATTCCAGCACGGATGGTGTAATGGTTAGCATTACTGCCTCACAACGCTGAGGTCATGGGTTCAATACCCACCACCATGGGTTCAATACTCTTAACTGTGCGGAGTTTGTATATTCTCCCCGTGTTTGCGTGGGTTTACTCCAAGTACTCCGGTTTCCTACTACAATCCAAAAATATACTGCTAGGTCAATTGGCTTCCAACAAAATGTAACCCTAGAATGTCTGTGTGTACATGTGATAGGGAATATAGATTGCAAGCTCCACTGAGGCAGGGACTGATGTGAATGTTCAACTATAAAGTAAAGCGCTGCGGAATATGTATGCGCTATATAAGAAACTGTTAATTAAAAAAAAATCTCCCATAGAAGTTAGGAACAGAGTTAGCCTTTTAGTGCATAGGGTATTCTATTTATCAATAGCGTAGGCAGGGCAGAGCACAAGCTCCGGGCGCTAAGGGATCAAAGGGTGCCGGAGCCGTGCACCGCAAACTGTGCCGCCGGCTCCCTCCCCAACCCAGCTGCAGTGCTTACAGTGCTAGTATAGTGTAGAGATTGATGCCGAGATTCAGCTGTCAGAGACACCTGGCAGGACAGGGAGGCAGGAATAGTTGGATCATGGGAATTGTAGTTTATATGTTACTGCTCAGACTGTGAGCAGTTAATGATTAAAATACAAATCCCATGAGGCCATGCTTTGCCCTGGCAAAAAATCTCACACAGGTTATCTTGAACAGTGGAACCGCGCTGGTGGCATGCCTGCAGAGCATACTTGCCTACCTGACCCTCTCCTTTAAGGAGAAAATGCTCTGTTCCTGGACATGTATGATTGCCATCACCTGTGGAGAGCTAGGTAATTAATAAGAAAGTTGTTTCACCACAGGTGATGGCAATCCTACATTATCAGGGAGGTCCAGGAACAGAGCATTTTCTCCCTGAAGGAGAGGGTCAGGTAGACAACCAGGCTGCAGAGTGCAGTTACTGTAGATGCATGCCGTGCATCTTGGGAGATGTAGTCTTGCCGGGTGACTCACTTCCTGTGGCACGGGGGTTCACTTCCAGTTGTTTGTTACTGCATGCTTAGTAAAGACGCTCATTACCTTCATGCTACACAGGTGTCTGTGACTTCTTTACCACGCGCATCTACATGGTGTCAGAAGCGGGATGAACATGGCACACGGACTGAGAAGAAAAAATCTGCTGGTATTCGCCAAAAACACCGCTGACAACTGGCTCAGGTTCAAAAGGGAATGGCACGTCCAGGCTTACACGCTGCTGAACAAATCAGAGGCCTTCACATATGCTGACACAGAGAAAAGAGAGGATCCTGACGTCCTTGTCACAAAGTTTGAAGAAATCTGCATGCCGGTAAAAAATGTCATTATGGATAGGCATATCTTAACAGCACAAACCGGAAGGGTGACGACACCATACAGTCATATGCCTCCATGTTAAAGCTGCTAGCAAAGAAATGCAACTTTGGCACCCTCACAGATGAGCTCATCCGTGACAGGATTGTATGCGGCATACGCAATGACAAGGTACGTGCACATCTATTACGGGAAAAAGGCGTCCTACTAGAGACTGCCATAAGCATTTGCATGCTCCATGAACAGGCGGAAAAAGGCACAAGGGAGGACGCTGAGGTGTGCGTCATGGTGGCCATTCCACCCCGATCACCCACATGAGGGAACTGTGCAGCAGAGCACCCCCCACCCAAGCAAACAGATCTGCCCCGCATATGATAAATGCTGTAATGCATGTGGCAGGTGGAATCATTTTGCATTTTTTACACACACACACACACACACACACACACACACACACGTCACCAGTTTGTTATGAGGGCCCGGCACTCCACCCAGTAGGCTGGGGAAAAAGCTGGCATGGGTTCTTGCTGAGGCAGGAGCGGTGCTGCTGCCAAATGCAGTGTAAAAGAATAGCATCACTCTAGGACTGTCAGTGCAGATAAGACTTTTAATATGGTCATTTCAAAAGCCATATCTACACTGCTGACAATCCCGGAGTGACGCTATTCTTTTACACTTTATTATATGCAGACTCCGCCTATCATCAGACCCCGCCCCCATTAGGGCTGCTGACGGAAATTTCCCGGGCTGGTTTTCTAACCCAATCCGCCCCTGACAGTCTGATAATGCACTTTGTGAACGAAACCGTTGCCACTTGCTGAGTGGGAGAGACTCTGCACAGCCGAGTCCATCAGTTTCTACCACCGCTGCAACCAATGTCAGTGATGATTCGCATCATGTGGACAATCCTTCCACAGAGACCACACCGGTAGCAGAGCCCTCTCAGAACACTGAGGACATTCCCATGGGCTCACAGTATACTGTTACCAGGTCGGGCCGAGTGTCCAAACCCAACCCCAGGTTTCAAGACTTTGTTTAATCTTTCTCTTTTCTCTTGGTTCACATTGCTGCAGTAATTCATGCATGTCATGTCCTTCCAGTTAAAAGGGGGGATGTAGATGCATGCCATCAGGGCCGGTGCAAGGGTTCTTGACACCCTGGCAAAAATATGCCTACTGCGCCTCCCCCCCCCCATGATATATACGCATGTCTATTTCATTATTTAAAGTTTGTCTTTTTGCTGCGGTGCCCACTGGCCTCTACCAGGACCTCACTGCAATACTGTAAGGAGGCCAGACTGCTCTGTCCTGTTACAGCGATGCGGCTACAGATCTGTGGATCAGCGCTGAATACCATCAGCAAGCATAGCAGCAGTGGTGGCCGCGCCTGTGTGTCTCCCGCAGCCAGCAGTATACCTACAGAGCATGGCTGCGGGTGACCGTGTCTGCGGATGGGCGAGCGTGTCTGTGGGCGGGCAGGCGAGCGTGTCGGCGGGCAGGCAGGCGCGGCCACCACTGCTGCTACGCTAATCCACAGATCTGCAGTGCTGTGACAGGACAGCACAGTTATGAACTGGCCAGCCAGCCTGACTTGCATGCTTTTAAGCTCAACCGAGCTGTCGGGGAGTAATAAAACTAAAATTAATCTGCAGCGTGCGCTGCCGCCCTCTAGTGGCCGGCGTCTAAGGCTGCCTAGTGATGGCGCCGGCCCTGCATGCCATGCATCTTGGGAGATGTAGTCTTGCCGGGTGACTCACTTCCTGTGGCACGGGGGTTCACTTCCAGTTGTTTGTTACTGCATGCTAAGTAAAGACGCTCATTACCTTCATGCTACACAGGTGTCTGTGACTTCTTTACCACACGCATATACAGTTACAACGATAAGGCTGTTCTGGAGGGAGAAACCTCAGCAGTTCTCTCCCTCCCCCTACCTCCTCTGTAATCAGCAGGGTCAGCAGCATCAGGAAGAGGACTCCTCCGTGCACATTATGTGCTATTCCACTGACAGGGTAAAGATCCTTCTTTTGTGTTTTATTTATTTATATATATATATATATATATATATATATATATATATATATATATATATATATATACTGGAAGCATGACCGCTCCCACCAGCAGTCTAACTAGATATGTTGTGCCCCCCTTCCAAAAAAAATTTGGTGCCCCCCTCCCCCCCACAATTATTATAATTTTTTTTTACTTACTTTCTCATTGCCACAGGGGTTACGTGTTTATTGCCAGGGGTTTATTACTAGTTGCCAGTGGGTTTCTTGCTCATTTCCACGGGGTTACTTACTAATTGAAACGCGGTTGCACAAAGCGCACTTCCATGTATTGCTGTATGCGCTGCCTCCCCCTGATACACGCTGGAGATTTAGAAGGACCTCTACCATCTGTCTCTTAGAAGGTGGCATCCATTTTAGGAACGCCATTTTGTAGATTCCATGATCAATAAGTACTACTGTGTGGGAGACTACATGTGGTGTAATCTGAGTAAGATTGTGCCCACACTGATGCCTACCCAATGTATTACATGCTGGATATGATGCGGCACTATGAAGCAACCCCTCTGCATTTGTGTATGTATATATATATATATATATATATATTTTACTGCTGCCCTTGTCACCCTCTTTCTGTCACCCACTGTTGTGAACTTGGGTTGGGGTGAGAAGAGCAGCCCTAATTATATTTGATATAAGATGGCCTTGCCCCGGCCTGCTCTGCCTGGCTGAGCTGCCCTGACCGCCGCTATTTTCATTTAAGTCTCCCGCTGCACCACTAGCCAATAGGTGCTTGCGGTCCAGCAGCCAGTCAAAAGCAGCACTGATAGCTGCTGGACTGCAAACGCGCATTGGCTAGCAGTCCAGCAGGAGACTTAATTGAAAATAGCGGCAAACAGGGCTGCGCAGCCGGGCACAACAGGGAGCGGTCGGGGGGGGCTGCAGTCCCCCTTGGTAACAAGCTATTTCAGTCCCCCTAGGCAGGGTTGGGATTGTTTGGTCTACAGAAAGTTGGTCGACATGGGGTTTTTTCACTGTTTTTTTACTCGAATGTCGACACATTTCCAGTGCACGGCATCCCCTCGCATCGCTTGCAATGCTTTGGTGCTGCGCTCGGCACACTATTTTATTCTGCCACCACATCCTAGTGGATGGTATGGCATGAAATACCGCCTGTCAGCTCAAAAAAACAGTTAAAAACCCATGTCGACCTTTTGACTGTTGATATGTACACTGTCGACCTAATGCTTGTGTCGACATTGACTCACGTCGACCTGGAACCAGGTCGACCTTTCCCCAAGTCAACCTAACGGTGTCGACCTAATGATTGTCGACCAACTTGCTGTAGACCCAAAGACCATATCCCCCTAGACAACGAGCAATTTCAGTCCCCCTTGGCATTGAACATGAAGTTCCTAGCAATGAGCATGTAGGTAATTAGCACTTCTGTGTCAAATGTGTAATGGGCATTACGGTTTATTATATAGTATGTAATGAGCATCATGTGTGGCCTTATGTGTAATTGGCATTATGATATGTGGCTTTACTTTAATGGGTATTAAAAGTTTGCTAGGCTGCAAACACTTTTCGCCGCACAAAGCCCCGCCTACTACAAATTGGGGGGGATAGAAACATGCCCTTGCTCCAGGCACCGTGGCACCTAGCTACACCACCGCTATCGATACATATATACACACACACCCATCACTATTTCAGAGCCTTATAAAACATTAACAGCTTTAAATATGCGGATGTTGATTCCCTGGCACAGGACTGAACTCCTGGCTGTAGTTTGTTAAAAAAAAAATTAAAAAATCGTTGTTTTCTTGACATGATCAAATTATGTCAATAGTAACTATTTAGCCCGTTTTCAATATGATTTTATTAACAAATATCGGTACTTGTGAGTTATCTGGGCTGCCGATTTTTTGATTGTATGCCTTAAGTTAAGGCATACAATCAGATGCGATGCGATATCGCATCGCATCGCATGCGATCATCGGATGCGATGACCCGATTTTTCCATAGGAATCAATGTTAAAATGGACTGAGTCCATTTTAACATGGAATTCAATGGGAAAAATGGGTCCTTTTCATACCCCTACTATCCAAGTGGGCATTGGAGTTGTGGCGAGCGTAGCGAGCCACCGAGCCCGAAGCGTGGCGAGCAGACGGTATTCTGTGTCCCCTCGCGGGGCTCGCCACGCTTCGGGCTCGGTGGCTCGCTACGCTCGCCACAGGTTTATATCCAACTCCATGCCCACTTGGATAGTAGGGGTATGAAAAGGACCCCTTTTTCCCATTGAATTCCATGTTAAAATGGACTCAGTCCATTTTAACATTGATTCCTATGGAAAAATCGGGTCATCGCATCGCATCCGATGGTCGCATGCGATGCGATGTGATGTGCCCGATCCGACCCGATTTAGAAATCGGCAGCCCGGATAACTCACAAGTACCCAAATATCCATATTTCCTAATAAAATCATTCTGAATAAAATAGCTGTTACATAATTGATCGTTAAAAATAATACTTTGTGGGTATATGTGGAAACAATATTAGCCAGTTAAGGAATGAATGAGGAGGCGAATGCCAAAGCACTGTGAGGGAACACAATCATTCAGTTTGAGACTCAGCTCACTAGATTGGTGAACAGAAGAAACTGGTTAAAAGGAAAAGGACATGTCTTAAGAAGAGTGAATTATTAACCCTTTGAGTGCCAACATCTCTGTGAGAGATGCTAAAAATGCCAACATCTCCGTGAGAGATGTGCAAAGTATCGGCTAAAAATCCCAGTGTTGCTCACAGTTGTTATATCATTTTGTTAAAAAATGTTGCGTAAAAAACATATTCATTTCCTAAATAATGTTTACAGATCATTTTGATGAACAAAAATTGACAAATTCACTTGGCACTCAAAGGGTTAAATGACCTAGATCATTTTGGCCTTTCTAGTCACCTTTTTGTGTGTGTGTGTGTGTGTCACGAGTTAAATGACGTCATTCCAAGAACAAATTGCTCACTGCACATTACTCATAGTTTCAGAAGCCTCACTACTGTAGTCATTTGTGAGCTCATAATTAGAAAAACGCCACCTGGCGGCCATCTCTAGCAATCGTGTTGTAAAAGCAGCAGTGACCAGGTTGATGACAGGAGCATCATATGGGTTTTTTTTGTATACAAAGTACTTTGGGTGGAATGTTCTAACATCCGCGGCCCTACATCGCGCACCTTTGCTGGGTACCGCATTCTTAATAGCCACATATCCGATTATTAACACAAGGGACAGCTCTTGCTATAAGAGCTGTCCCTTGCGATGCGGCCCCAACACTGGACTTCCGGGTCTGAGACCCTAGCCCTAGAGTCTGTCTGTGCATTGGGTCTGGCCAGGGGGCATGCTGGGAGGGATCCGTAACTGATCCCTCACACAGCGCTGCGGTAAGAAGCCCATAGGCTTCTATAGTGAATCAACAGCTTTTGTTGGCATTTATCTTAGCAGCGCTGCCACTGCGGAGGGGGGTTAAAGCATACAGAAATGCGGTAAAAACCCTGATAACAGGGTCTTTACTGCATTTCTGCTTTAGAACATCCCGCCCTTTATCCAGTACCGGCAGGGGCGGGCTGGGCCGGGGGGGCATGGGAGGGCTGCTGCGCGCAGCTCCTCCCACGGCCGTTGATGGAGCACAAGAGTGTGACACTACTCGCGCGTCCGCCTCATCCCCGGCAGACACCGCTGGGGTTTTCCAAGAACACGAGGTCCTGGTGCGGTGGCCAGGACTGGCACAACCCGCACAGCAAGGTATGCGGTGTGGGGAGGTGCAGGCATGGATCTCCCTACTGCTCTAATACCCTGCTGTGCGCTACAGTCTGCGCTGCCGCCGCGCCATCACACACTTTCAATGACAGGCAGCCAGGCAGCAGTGGCGCTGTCAGAGTCTAGACCTACTGATCCCGCCCCTCTCCCACGTCTCTCCCCTCCTAGCGTTTTCTTCCCTTCTCTTGCTTCCTCATTTGATAAATTTGATGAGTGAGTCTCTGGTAAAAACTCACGTTTGGGGGGGGGGGGGGGATGGAGGGAGGGAATGGGTGGTCGTGGAGAGAAGAGTGCCACAGATTAGTGGGTAGGGGTTGACACGGAGTATTGTTCTAGGGTGTCACACAGATTGATGTGCTGGGGGTGTGCATTGCAGTAATGTGCGCTGGAAGGGTGGGTAGTGTATAATGATGTGCACTGGGAGGGGGGCTGGTGTATTATGTGTGCTTGGAAGGAGGGATGGCGTATTATTATGTGCACTGGGCAGGAGCGGGCTGGGCCGGGGGGCATGGTGCCATGTACTGCACCCTTGCAGAAAAAACTCCCCCCTGTATAATAATTTATGCGTCATGGTATTACTTTTATTATATTATACAGGGGGAGCAGCCTGTGGTGTCATGGCATTACTTTTATATTATACAGGGGGTGCAGCTTGTGGTGTCATGGCATTACTATTATACGGGGAGCAGCCTGTGGTGTCATGGCATTACTTTTATATTATAGAGGGGGAGCAGCCTGTGGTGTCATGGCATTACTTTTATATTATACAGGGGGAGCAGCTTGTGACACCACTGGCTGCTCTCCCTGTATAATATAAAAGTAATGCCATGACACCACAGGCTGCTCCCCCTGTATAATAGTAATGCCATGACACCACAGGCTGCTCCCACTGTATAATAGTAATGCCATGACACCACAGGCTGCTCCCCCTGTATAATAGTAATGCCATGACACCACAAGCTGCACCCCCTGTATAATATAAAAGTAATGTCATGACGCCACAGGCTGCTCCCTCTGTATAATATAATAAAAGTAATGCCATGACGCATAAATTATTATACAGGGGGAGCAGCCTGTGGTGTCCTGTTTTTTTTTCTGCAAGGGTGCAGCCTGTGGTGCCGTGTTCTTTATGCAGGAGAGCAGCCTGTGGTGTCCTGTTCTTTAGTTATGCAGGAGAGCAGCCTGAGGTGTCCAGTTGTTTATTTATGCAAGGGAGAAGCCTGTGGTGTACTTTTCTTCATTTATGCAGGAGAGCAGCCAGTGGTGTACTTTTCTTCATTTATGCAGGTGAGCAGCCTGTGGCAGGGGCGGATTGGGACGCCAGGCAAATTTTCAGTGTGCCGTGTCCCGCACCCCTCTCAGTGGCCATTCTCCTACCAAGCCAGGCTGATACATACAAAACCTCGGCTGCCACAATTGGAGCTTCTTTGCTTGTGCAAAATCTCAGTTAACCTGGAGCCACATGACAATAATGTGCTAGGCCAGGGGACTGTCCGTGTGGAAGCTGCGGCCACTCTCTCTGCCATAGGTGAGCAGCTCCGCCTCCTTCAGCTACTTAAGGAGGCGGAGCTGACCAGCTATGACAGTAAGAGTTTCCGGAAGCGTCCACAGCCAGATGTAAGTATGGCAGAGGGGGTGGGGTGTTCAAAAGCCCTCCGCAGGCTACTGTGAGTTTGTGTGCCAGTGCCCTGCTTCCCCTGATCCTTGTGCGGGTAGCAGCCTGCGGTGTCCTGATATTATACAGGGGAGCAGTATGTGGTGTCCTGTTATTATACAGGGCAGCAGCCTGTGGTGTCCTGTTATTATACAGGGCAGCAGCCTGTGGTGTCCTGTTATTATACAGGGCAGCAGCCTGTGGTGTCCTGTTATTATACAGGGCAGCAGCCTGTGGTGTCCTGTTATTATACAGGGCAGCAGTCTGTGGTGTCCTGTTATTATACAGGGCAGCAGTCTGTGGTGTCCTGTTATTATACAGGGGGAGCAGCCTGTGGCGATGTTGTTATCTCTTTTGTTACTTATGGGACAGTGCTCTTGTCTTGCCCCCCAGGCTAAAAGTTGCCAGCCAGCCCCTGAGTACCGGTATGTACAGATTATGGGGCCCATTAATCAAACCATATTTGCGGCTAAATCCCCAAAAACACCAGTTTTTGGGGTTTAGCCGCAAATATTAAGTATCCCCTAAATGTATCATAGGGGGACCGCAGCAGGAATCTCTGATCCCTGCTGCGATCCTCCCTGCAGCGCCGCCGCCTGCATCCTTAGGTTTCTATGGGGGATGCAAAGCTGCCAGATGTATCAACATCGGGCAGCCCGACATCGCACCACTGGGCTATCGCCATTCTGATATGGTGATAGCCCATTATAGCCTATGGCTACACATCGCACTGCCCGAGCCGGGCAGTGCGGTAAGAGGGGTCAGCGCATAACCGCGCATGCGCAGACCCCCCTGGCTTCCGGGTTAGGGCTTCGCCCTGTCCCTGTGCCCTTAATATTGATACATTGCCCCGATATGATCGCATTTTACAATGCGATCCTGGGCGGTAATATTCCGCCCAGATCGCATTGTAAATGCGATCATGATAAATGTGCCCCTATGTCTGAGTTTGTTTTTTTGCGCCACCTATTAAGTCATACATTTAATTTGGTTGCTTTAAGCTGTGTCCACATTAACCGATTGTCGTTAAAGAGATGCACTAAGACCTCCGGTTCCGGGTTTGATGGGTGAGGACGCAGCGTGCTGAGCTCCCCAGCCGCCCCAGCCAGCCAGCCGTCCGTCAGCGCTCCACTCCCCGCACAGAATCCGGGCACCCGCCGGCAGACGCTCACAGGAACTCCCTGCAGCCGATGAAGAGATTTCTCTCCCCCACGCCTGCTGGAAAGCCCAGACGCCAGCCTTCTCTTCCACCGCGAGTTCAGCCCAAGATGGCCGCCGGCTCACACACACAAGCGCAGCCAGCGCAGTCAGCGTTACAACTTCAACCACAACTGCTGCCACAGCCACAGCGCACACAAGTAAGTGGGGATGAGACATTTACACCCCAAACTCAACCTGACTTGTTCACCCCCTCTCCTCCATTACCCCAGGCTGCAGCCCTAACATACACAGACATGGTGCGGGCAATACAAGATACTATTAACCCCATCCTGGACGCCCACGCTGCTAAGCTGCAGCAGTCTGTACAGGACATTAAATCACAGCTAAAGCAGATTACAAAAAAGGTCAACATAAATGAGACACATTTGGGAGAAGCCTTTCAGGACATTCACACACTAAAGGCCATCACTGAGTCCCTACAGAAATCTGCCTATGCAGTGCAAAACAAGCTCGACGATTTGGAAAATCGTTCGAGAAGGAACAATTTGCGTATCATTGGCCTGCCTGAAACGATCAAAGGCCCAGAATTATATTCCTTCATCACACACACCCTGCCAGAATTGTTACAGGTGGTAGATCCATGTGCGGGCATGATAATAGAAAGAGCCCATAGGCTGGGGCCGATCCGGGAAGATCATTCCAACAGACCTCGGGCAGTAATATTTAAATGCCTCAATTACCAACACAAGGAGGCGCTATGGTCAGCCTTTAAACAAAATAGGACCCTGCAATGGAATGGAAACAAATTGCTTATCTTCCAAGATTTCTCGGCAGAGGTGACACGAGCGAGGAAAGAATTTTCACCATTGTGCACCAGATTGGTAAAAAGCCAAACTAAATTTGCCCTGCTTTTCCCTGCCAAACTGTGAATCTTTTCTGGTTCCTCCTACAAAGAATTCAGCACTGTACAGGACGCGGAGGACTTCTTAATGGAGCAAGCACAGGCCTCCTTTTCCCCAGCCCCCCCAGATGAATAGTTCAGAAAGCATACCTCAGGTCCCCGACAGGACTTTGTTGAACTTACATTTTTACAGCTTAATTACATCATTTGTTTTGTTTCCCATGGAATATATTGGATATGGGGAGGTGAGACTGAGACTTTGCCACTTGCAGGGAGAGATCTCGCACACATCTTTGCCTGTACTAGCAAGAACTGATCCTCATGCTGCCTGACTTTTCCCCAACCCCCCCCCCCCCTCCCCCCACCCCCACCCCGGACAACAGAATAAATTATACCCCATTGTGGGGAAAGTGAGACTAAATATACCTCCCAGTTATGTCTCATATGTGATATGAAGACCTGACCAAGCGAAGTGACTGACTGGATTGGAGGAGTGGGACCCCCCAGCGGGACGTAATGGCTCCAAAGCTACTGTGATTTGACTGCTGCAATTGTTACCCCATTCTGGAATATTTAGAATTTATTTTGGAGAAGTGAGTCTGAGACTTTGCAGATTGTGGGGAAGAGCTCACAACTATCTCTGTCTGAAACGACAGGATCCAATCTTCATACTGGATGACTCCTGACCCGGCACCCTACCCCTCCCCCCCCTCCCCTCCCCTGCTATTGAATTTATCCATACCCATGGAAGGAAAAACCGAGACTAATATTGTTTATATCACTATTTGATTTCTTTTACGTGAAGCTGAGCCAATGTTATTGTTAACAATGTTCATAAGAATGTAGGTAGTTTAATTAGTTATTTAACGAGTTGTGGAGCACTCACATTTTAAGAGGTTGCAGATGGCGCCTCATATTGTTTCACAGTCTGGGGCGAGCCTAAAAGCTTTAGCGCACTTTATGCCCTGATCTTGAAAACACGGAACCCAGTGGCCACTTCTGCCCCTGGGCTTCCGGAGGTCCTTGTGTAACTGTGTTGCACAGTATGTTTTTGGAGGACCAGGAGGGCCAGGAAAATATACCAATGCAATACTTTTTCATATTTTTGATCCACGCGGCTGTAACTGCGGGACTCCTGGCCCACTGGATCCCCTTGTTCACCCCCACCCTCCCCTTTCTTTCCTTCATGTTCTACCCTTATATGTACTTTACTAATGTAGCGAAAGATTATTTACTGGATACAATAGCACTAGATCTGTCGAGGTTCGTATACTATGATAAAGATCCGCCGGGCTGCTACGCCCGTCTAATTAGAAATGGTTGATTTAAAAATTGTCACGTTGAATGTCGGTGGCTTCCACGTCCCCTCTAAACGTAAAAAAATCCTGCTATATCTTCACAAATTAAAAGCAGATATTGCATTCTTGCAAGAGACGCACTTAACCCTGAAATTAAACACCCTTGGGTGGTCGCTGATGGCGGCCTCCCCATATAACTCTAAATCCAGAGGGGTTGCTATCCTAGTAAAGAAGCAGGCAATCACACAGATTCATTCTACGCTCACAGACCCTGATGGGAGATGGGTGTTAGTGGATGCCACCGTACAGTCAACAAGGTATACTTTATGTAATGTCTACGCCCCCAATGCATTTTCTAGGCCCTTTTTTCGTAATCTAGTAACGATATTAACCCCCTATATTGATACAACAATTGTGCTAGCTGGTGATTTTAATACTGTGGTATCCAATGTGCTTGATAGAGAATCTTCTGCCCCCCTCCAGGAGACCCCCCTCGAAACGAGGGCTACAATACCTAATGTCTAGCCTCCACCTGACTGATGTGTGAAGGGCTTGCAACCCAATGGAGAGGGAATTTACCTGTCTGTCAGCTGCACACAACACTTTGTCGCGCATTGACTATGTCCTTCTATCCACCAGAGCCTTTCCCTTGGTATGCGGTGCAGAGATTGAGACGATTTCGGTCTCCGATCATGCTGCAAGCTGGATTACCCTACACACTACCCTAGATAGAGGCCCATATATCAACTGGCGATTCCCCAGCCACTTGGCAAACTCCTCTAAATTTCAGACTCTCCTGGAGTCCACATGGATGGACTATAAACATAACAATCTTACCACAGAGACAGACTCACCCCACCTGTTTTGGCAGGCATCTAAACCGGTCCTCAGGGGAGCCATTATATCGTACTATTCCCATCTCCGTAAAGACAGAGCTAAATTGTACCTTGATGCCCAATCCACACTGTCAGCCAAATACCAGACATACAAGTCTTCCCCCACCTCGATACATAGAGAGGCATACAACCAAGCTAAGATTGTCTTTGATGCCCTTCTGTCCAAAATAGAAACCAAGATGTCATTCCAATCCCAGAGTAAATACCACAGATTTGGAGGAAAGTCCAATAGACTAATGACCAATCTGCTTAACGGCCAACACCCCCCCCCCCCCCCCCCCGCTATAGTCACCTCTTTGGCGGATGACAATGGTACCCTCCAACACCGTGGCCAAGAGATAGCATCCACCTTTCATAAATTTTACACAAACCTATACACCTTGGTCCCACCAGATCAACAACGTAAAAACACATTCTGGTCCACACTCTCACTCCCAGCTTTAGACCCAGAACATACAGACTCATTACTAACGGTTATAACTGAAGAAGACGTAACTAGAGCCATTGGCCAACTTAAGCCAGGTAAAGCTCCAGGACCAGATGGACTGACCAGTGAATATTATAAATTATTAGCCCCAAAACTTGCCTCCCCCTTAGCCGCTCTGTTTAATTCTTTACTAAAAGGGGCCCCTCCCCCCCCCTATTTTAATTCAGCTCTCCTAAAAGTTATCCCAAAACCAGGACGTGATCCCACCCAACCAGCTTCTTACCGCCCCATCTCCCTTTTGAATACTGATTATAAACTTTACACCAAGATTATGGCCGACAGATTAAAATTACTCCTCCCATCCATAATCCACAAAGATCAGACGGGTTTTATCTGGGGCCGCCACTCAGTGTTGAACGTTAGGAAACTGCTCACGGTAATGCAGTGGATACAGTCTACAAAATCTCCCGACCCTCACGCCATTCTTTCCCTAGATGCCGAAAAGGCCTTCGATATGATTTCTTGGGACCACCTGTTTACCACCCTGCAGAAATTCAATTTTCCAAAGCCATTCATAGACGCCATTAGTAACCTATACGCAAATTCCAAAACACAAATACTCACAAACAATTACCTATCCGCCCCCTTCCAGATCCAGCGTGGTACTCGCCAAGGCTGCCCCCTCTCCCCGCTCCTTTTTGCCCTAGCTCTGGAACCCTTAGCGGTCCAACTTAGATCCTCCTCCTCATTTACGGGTATTAAAATACGGCATCTGGAAGTCAAATTAAGTATGTTCGCAGACGATATGCTTCTTTTTATCTCGAACCCGCCCAAATCTATACCAGCAGCGATGACAATTATAGAACACTTTGGCTCATTCTCAGGATTTAAAATAAACCAGGATAAATCACACCTCCTCCCTCTGGCGTGGCCTCCCCTATATGTCAAAACACACCCCAACATGCAACAATTTACAATATGTACTACCCCAATGAAGTACTTGGGAATTATGATTCCGCTACATCTGGACTCCCTGTATGTTGCTAATTTTAAGACAATCTTACAGAGCATTGAAAAACTATTGGACAGATGGACAACCCTTCCCCTCTCATTATATGGGAGGATAACGATTGTTAAGAGTGTAATTTTCCCAAAGATTTCATATATTTTTCAAATGATCCCCTTGACCCTTTCTAAAACTGACCTCGCACATTATAATAAAATGGTCACAAAAGATTATTTGGGCAGCGAAAAAGCCCAGGATGCCTATGTCCAGACTGGTTCTCCCAAAACAAGACGGAGGATTTGCACTCCCCCATGCCCAAGCTTTCTCCCAAGCAACCCTCTTTCGCTACACAACTGACTGGCTTCTTAATAGATCCACATACACAAATGATAACCTGGAAAGGGCACTCTTCCACCCATTCTCACCAGCCGCACTGCTTCATGTACCAAGTAAAGACATCCCTAACAACATCAGAAATAACCTATTGTTCAAAGAAACGTATAAAATGTGGATATCGATCCATAAAGGCTTTGGTAGAAACCCAGCTAGCACCCCACATATTACCTTCTGGGGCAATCCCAATTTTGCTCCGGGTCTGGAGAACCCGCTGTACTTGGAGTGGCACCAGAAGGGAATATCAGCCACTTGCAACGTCTTCGACCCAGGAGGCACAATCTTATCGTTCGCAGATCTAGCAACTAAATATCATCTCCCTAACACACAATTTTTCATGTATTTACAGGCACGACATTATGCGCAATCTATTCCCAAGGCTTATGTGACGCCAGTTCACCCTGACCCAGTGCTATCGCTCATAGCCCAACATAATATTTTGGGATACAGGATTAGAAACTTATATCAAGCACTGATAGTAATCCCGAAAGATAAACTACTCCAAAACCTGGAAAATAGATGGAAAATAGACATCCCCACCATTCCGCCCCTATCAACGATAACCAAAAATCTCCCCACCTCCCTGAAGTACTTACAATCAGCCTCCCTTCAAGAGACGCACCTCAAATTTCTTAACAGGGCCTATATCTCACAACAACAACGAAGCCACTTTATCCCAGGAGATCTAGGATTATGCCCAAAGTGCAAAATGAGGGGAGCAGACTATTTTCACAATTTTTGGGGATGCGGACATATAAAAATATTTTGGAGGAAACTAGTTACATTCTTAAACATAACTTTCACACTGCAGCTAACATACGACCCACTACCATTGCTCTTTCTTTATTTTAACAACTGGAATTTGGGTCCCAATAAAAAAAGGATTATTTCTCTTATCACCCTAATTCTGGTGTTAGCCAAAAGACTAATCCTGGCCCACTGGATAGGAAGAACTTCCCCTTCTTTAGCGGAGTTGAAGAACTCCATTCTCAAGACCCTATTCTTTGAGCGTCAAGCAACATTAACTGATATAGAAAAAGGAGTCAAGCGCTTCTATGCCAAATGGGAAATCTATATCCTGACCCTCAGTGCCGAAGTCCAGACGTCCATACAAAAAGTCTTTGAGAACGCTACATGGTTTTTGTTACGGCAGATCACTTAGAACTTTGAATTATAGGCTAGTATAGTAAATTTATGTTGTCTTGTCTCCCCCTGTCTTGTTTACCTACCCTTCCCCCTCCTTCCCACCCACATTAAACCCTGATAAGACTTGTATTGTAAGTTGTTTTAATACCATGAGGCTTGAACAAGTATAAACCCATGCTTCTGCATAAATTTTGACTGACTTGCAGATATCTCTGCGCTGGCCGCAGATACCTTCTCCAACTGATCTTTCAGTACTAAGGGGCTCGGGAGAATTATATAGAATTTACCTGCTTTGCTGCCAATTCCCAACACCACACAACCCAACTTTGAAGTATTTTGAAGTCTATGTGATAGTACAATGTATAGATTAAAACTGAAAAGAAGGAGAAAAAAAAAAAAAAAAAGAAAGAAAACACCAAGTCAGCCAGATGTGTTATTCAATGTTTCTTGCCTTTATTGGATTTGTTGTAACATACATTGTTTTGAAATACTTTCAAATAAAATGTGTTTAAAAAAATAAAAAAAGAGATGCACTATAACAATATTGTTAATATTTTCTTGTATATTGGCTAGTGTGTATGCACTGTCTCATGAGTATGTGCACACCCGCAGGAGGTGAAAACCCCCTTTGTCATCCATTTATGTAGACAAATCCTGACTAATGGTTTGTACACACCATGAGATTCCTTTGCTATTCGACTTAAGGACCATACACACTAGAAAATGATCTTTCCAATCTGGCTGGTTGGAATGAAAATCTGTACTATTGACCATTTGCTCCTAAACATGGAAACAGACACAAATAAGTCCTACAGACAAATTGGTCATACACACTAGAAGATATGAAAGACAAAAGATGAACAACTCAAGGTGAACAACTTCCTTTGAGCTGTTCATGAAACATATTGTGCATCCACACTGAACGATAGGTGCATGACCAATATTGGCTGCTTAGCCAGCATGTCCGGAAGATGTCAATATCTTTAACAATGTGCCTGGGGATGCATTGTTAAAGATATTAGGCATACATAGATATTGCCATCAATATTGTTCAGAAGCCCCTTCCTGAACAAGATTGATGCCAATATGTTCTAGTGTGTATGGGCCTTTATGCAGATGACTGCTTTTTGTTCCAAGAAATTTCCAGATTTTCATTCCAAACCAGCCAGATTTGAAAGAAAATATTTTAAGGAGCCCATACACGCTCCGTTCTGGGCGTCCGTTTTGTACTTTTAAAGTACACATCGTATCGCATCGCATGCCTTGTGCATGCATTGCAATGCGATACGATGTAAAGCTAGTACAAAAAGTATGTGCAGCACATACTTTTTGTACTGTACGATGAGATGCGCGGGAGCGCGCATCTCAGAGTACAAAACGGACGGAGCAGGAATGGAGCGTGTATGGGCTCCTTTAGTGTGTATGGGCCTTTAAGGTGCCCATACAAGGTGCCGTGCAATGAGATGCGCACTCCTGTGCAAATCCCGTGGCACAGCTCAAAAAGTATGTACTGCACAAACTTATTGAACTAGATCGCATATAATTATTGTACCGTGTATGGGCACCTTTAGATTTGATTGCTATGCAATCTTTGCTAACTCATGTGCTATTTACATCCAATTCATACTATTTACATTCAATCTGCACTATATAGTCATTGCTGCACTATTTGGCTTTTCGATTTCAGCTGAACGGGAGCGCGCATCGGCATCGAAAGCTTAAAATGTCGATGTCTATGCGATCCTGATTCGATTTTGACTATATATATATATATATATATATATATATATATATATATATAAATTCATATGTCATATCCTGATGACAAGATTAAATCTCGAAAGATCTTGAACCTGTGTGTGTGGTCTTTTTCTTCTCCAAGACGCCCAAGTGCCGCCTATGTCCTTCTATACATATGCCAGCCTGGAAACAGCCTGTTGCTGAGGAAGGCACGGGGTGCTATTTTGTCTATTAAGCAGTGGAGTGCCGGCTTTTCCTTCTGTATATATATTAGTCAAAATCGAATATCAAATTGTACCATGTGTACACAGCTCTACTCGTCAACTACAGCTATAATCCTAGATATGGCCACTGTACTATATTAATGCTATAATTCAGTGCTTAAGCACTATATTGTTTGCTCAGGGACTTCCAGCCAGTCCAAGGCAAATTGTTAAGATATCCCATCATTGGCACTGCCATCTTATGTGCACCCAGCTTTATGAAGGGTACAGACCAGAACGATTCGGCCCAAAATGACCCAATTTAGATACAATCTCAACCGATTGTATATAAATTGAGCATGTTTTGGGCCATTTCAGATAATTTCTGATCCGAACCGGTCCCCTGCGTGGCCCCACGGGTTGTTAGGTCATTTCTCAGATCCTACCTGCAGCAGGTAGGATCTCTAAATGACCATTCAAGGGGTGGGATATGGTCATTTGGTCTACAACAACTAGGTCGACAAGCATTGGGTCGACACCACTAGGTCAACATGGGTCTAGGTCGACACAAGTATTAGGTCAACACAAGCATTAGGTCCACATGGGCAAGGTCATGTTTTTTTGTGCCGACGTGGTATTTCATGCCCTACCATCCACTAGGGCATGATGGCAGCGAGCCATGCGAGGGGAAGTGGTGCACTTTAACCTGTGTCCATGTCGACTGTGTCGATAATCGGGGTAAAAAAAACTGTGAAAAACCCCATGTCGACATAATGCTTGTGTCGACTTAATGCTTGTGTCAACTGAATGACCCTGTTAACCTTGTCCTATGTCGACCTAGACCCATGTTGACCTTGCTGCATGTCGACCTAGGTATGTCAACCCAATTCTTGTCGACCTAGTTGTTGTAGACCAAATGATGCACACCCCAAGAGGTACTGGCAGGGGTTAAAGTGAGGGGGATATGGAGGATATCTTGTCCTCAGTAGATGACAGACACACCCAGTTCAGGGAAACTTGGACCCGCTGGTTAGTCTTCCGTGTCTTAAGTGTCGGGGGAGCCGCAGAGGTAATCAGCTGGTCACAGGAGCAAGCTCCAGCGATTAGAATGGGGCTGAAAACGGGAGCGCGCACCCGGCAATTTATCGCCGGGGCACACTCCCATCACTGGCAATATGGTCGCCAGCGACCATATTTCCAGCGATTATAGCCCATATCGCTGCCGTGTGTATGTGAGTGCTCCGGAGTTTTCCCCCTCCTGTCCCCTTTCTCCTTCCTTTTTTCTCTTACTCTCTCTTTTTTCCTTGTACAAATTTGTTTCAAATTATACTGATACAATTTGATATGCAGATATTTTGATCGCATTATAACATACGACATTGAAGCTAAAGATTGTGTATGTGCTTGTATTTGAAACCAATACACTTAATTTGCACTAAAGTGAGGGGGAACGGGGTGGAACTGAGTTCCACCGTCCACTTTGGCCCTGCACAGTAATTCTCACAGAAAAGTTTTCCAGGGGGATGCCAAAAACCTACCACTGGCGGCTGGCCCTGTCTCTGCTTAATGGGTGAGAGGTGTGGGGTAATTAGGTGGCATAGAGAAATGAGTTCCCCCACCTCTGCATGGTGTGTACACACTTGTACAATCTGCATGAGATTTTGACTATATAGCCAAAATCTCATCAGGATCCCATGGGTTTTTAACCCTTGCGATCCCTATCGCAAGCAGAAAGTCTTGGCTGCATAAACTATATAGTCAAAGTTGTATGCAGATCACATGCATGCTGTGTGATGCGATCCTGATGCGATCTGATCGCATCACACTGTACTTGCAACGTGTGTACACACTATAATGGTGTGTACACACGGTGAGATGTGCCGTTCGATGTGATCTGACTATATAGTCAGAATCGCAGGGTGATTGTACCCGTGTGTACACACCATCAGCCCTGGGTACACATAATCTCCACCCGATCGTGAGCAGGTCGCACGATTGTCTTATGACCCGCTCATGATCTGTATTGTTCTGGTGTGTACCGGGCATTAGATTCTCTTTGCCATATATGAACATTTATTGATAACTAATATGTTACATATATCAGCTGCTGAATATTAGTAATTTTACTATGGTTTTTTGTCTACATTTTATTAAATATAACTTTATTATGATAATCAGTGCTCCCTTATATATATCTTCCATAATAAAGGCAGTATCCCGTGCCGCCCATGTCTCCTGCATAGAACTGATGAGACGCGCACGCGCTATCTCTCTACGCACGGGGCACGTGCAATCAGCTGATCAGGAGTATACGCCCCAGTCTCCACGCGCCCGCACTCCCTCACGTCAGACAATGACGAGGTGAGGCGTGGCGCTCGAGGTGGAGGTTTTGCGTCATCCCTGACCCGTCTGACCTGTGTCTGGTGCTGAAGCGCAGGCGCGCTCCCTCTACCGCCGCCGCCCCCAGCCTTCACATGTGGCGGGAAGAGAGCGTCAGATCCCGCTGCGTCGCGCTGTGACTCCGCGAGCTGGGAAGGGAGAACCAGGACGGCGGTTATTTGGCAGCACAGTTACAATATGTTGAAACTTAAGATCCGTACGGAATACGGATACAGGCGCGAATGCCAGTAACAGTATGGGGTATATCCATAACTGGCTGAAATATTTTTTTTTGAAGACCCCCTCCCCTCATATGCTGTTTATGTCTCATAGTATTGCCCTAGGTTTCCAATTTACACACAACGGCCTCACTTGATAGTATGCTACATTGTAGTGTTGCTGGCAGGTAGTGCAGCACATGGTGTCCCCGGTAAATCATTTTGCACAAATGTTCACTACATCAGCCCACTTAGATAAGCGGTGACCGGGCAGAAGCCCCTGCATATCTCTGCGCCTGACATCTGTGAAGCCAGTCCCCAAGTACTGATGAACCCCCAGGCCAGTCCGTCAAAGAAAAGGGAGGACCATCAATAGATAAAATCATAGATTGTTATCCATTACATGGAATGCTATCATCGATGACTTGCATCATTGTCATTGATGATTATCATCAATGATGACCACACCAATGGTCATGCTCACAGGATGTGGATCATATTAGTGAGATGTAGGGATGCCAATCCTGTAGTATTTTTAAATCACGGGATTGAAAAATGCTCACTCCGGGAATTGGCTTCCTTAATACAAAAAACCTTGGCAGATCATGAGGCCAGGCTGTCAGTGTGGCTGGAGGCTTGCGCTGTGGTGTGACCTCTGTCCGCATCACGCAGTGCAGAGCCACATGGGAGAAGCCAGGCAGCATATGAGCGGCAAATCCCAGGATCTAAAACTCCAATCACAGTTGCTTAGTGGACAATACTGGTAAGTTAAGGCCCATACCACTAGTGCGTTACGGGCTCTTTTGATGCAAATCTGACAAATTGTTGTGACGAATCGCATGAAAAGTGTAACATCACATGTCATTTATTTGTGATGTATCTGTCGGATCCTGAAGCCATGCCTGGGATTGCATACAATACATTGTATGCAAAAGGACCGCATACGATTAGTTGTATGTGATCCAGCTGCCAAGCGAGTTGGTGGAGTATCGCATGCGAGGTACAAATTAATTTCATTACCGAAGTGAAGCAGAAAGCTACATCGACAAGATGTATTAACATCCTGTTTTCTGAAGCCGAGGAGTGAGACCTTCGCCCTCCAGTGATTCCCTACCCGAGCAAACCGCATCAGCTTAGTGCTGTGTGTTTGAAGGGGCAGGTACAATAAATGATCTATAGTAAACATGGTGTTTGTCCCCTTACCATTGTACATCATACTTGCCTACCTGACCCTCTCCATGAGGGAGAAAATGCTCTGCTCCTGGACTTCCCTGGTAATGTATGATTGCCTGCACCTGTGGTGAAACACCTTTTCTTATCAATTACCCAGTTCACCACAGGTGATGGTGATCATACATTACCAGGGAAGTCCAGGAACAGAGCATTTTCTCCCGCATGGAGTGGGTCAGGTAGGCAAATATGTTGTACATACCCTCACTTGTACTCTTCTGGGTCTTGAACTCTCTTTTATAAGAATATAGATGAGAACATATGTAAACATGCTGCGTTTTTACAAAGCCAATGTTTAGGATTAAACAATGCTTTTGTAAGCAATGTTAAAAAAAAAAAAAATTGCTTAACCAAAGCTTTAATTCGATGTCCCATCTCTAGTAGACACTACAGTGACTGCTGTCGCCAGCTCCAGCAATGCTGAAAAGTTTTTTGCATGTGCATATCATATGAATACTTTTTGCCATTGAATGCTTTTGATGCGATGGTTAGTTACCACCACATCAAAGGTTTCAATGGTGGACGTCCAAGGATCATTTGATGGTGGGCTTCCAATGTCCACCCCCAGCCCAGGGACTCATTGCAATGCTGCCTGCTATTGATACATTGGGTGGCATTGCATCCTCCATAGAAACCTATGGGGGATGCAGCTGTCGGTGAGGATGGAAGGATCGCAGCAGGAATCGGAGATGATAGATGCAGGTGTACTTAATACAGGGCCGTTTCTAGAGGCGGACAAGCCGTGCAGCAGCCCGGGGCGCCGCACGGCTTGTCTGCCTCTAATAAACAGCCGGGGCGCCCGGCAGCAGCTCCCCCCAGCGCTGCCTCCCTTCCTTCCCCTCTCCGGCTCGCCTCTCAGCTCTCACCGTCCACCGCCGGCGCCGCTGATTGATTTCCCAGGGGAGGGGAGGGGAGGGAGCGCATCGTGCGTCTCTCCTTCCCCTCTCTCACTGTGTCACTGGGCTGTCAGCCAATCAGGAGACAGCCCGCGATGTATGAATGGCTGACAGCTCAGTGAAGGGGAAGGAGAGACATGCGATGCGCTCCCCTCCCCTCCCCAAGGAAGATGAAGAAGAGGCAGCAGCAGAGCAGAGGCGATGACAACAGGGGGAGGCACAGTGAGTTACTGTATGCTGCTTCCGGCACTGTGGGGCATATTTGGCACTGTGGGGGCATATATCTGTGGCACTGTGGGGGCATATATCTGTGGCACTGTGGGGGGCATATTTGGCACTGTGGGGGGCATATTTGGCACTGTGGGGGCATATATCTGTGGCCCTGTGGGGGCATATTTGGCCCTGTGGGGGCATATATCTGTGGCAAAGTGGGGGCATATATCTGTGGCACTGTGGGGGCATATTTGGCACTGTGGGGGCATATATCTGTGGCACTGTGGGGCATATTTGGCACTGTTGGGGCATAGCTGTCACTGGGGGCATATATGTGTGGCGCTGTGGGGGCATATGTGTGGCACTGTGTGGGAATAGCTGTCACTGTGGGGGCATATATCTGTGGCACTGTGGGGGCATATATCTGTGGAACTGTGTGGCATATTTGGCACTGTTGGGGCATATCTGTCTCTGTGGGGTGCTGTGGGGGCATATGTGTGGCCTTTGAGGGAATAGCTGTCACTGTGGGGGCATATGTGTGGCGCTGTGGGGGGCATATCCAGCACTGTGGGGGCATATGTGTGGCACTGTGGGGGCATATTTGTGGGGACATATCTGTGGGGGCATATGTGTGTCACTGTGGGGGCATATATGTGTGGCACTGTGGGGGCATATCTGGCACTGTGGGGGCATATTAGTAAATGGCATCAGTTGTGCGGCAGCGGCTCGTGGGGCATAATGTGTAATGGGCATTACGGTGTGGGGAGAATTGCGTAATTGCCATCCCAGTGTGGGGTGTAATGGGCATCACGGTGTGCAACAAAAATGTGTCATTTTTATCACGGTGTGCGGCGTAATATGTAATTGGCATCACAGTGTGTGGCATAATGTGTAATTGTCATCACAGTGTGCGACGTAATGTGTAATTGTCATCACGGTGTGCGGCGTCATGTGTAATTGGCATCACGGATAAATAGTGTATAATGATTCAAGTTGCCTGTCATTGTTTGGCCTTGATCCGTGAGGCGTACTAGGTCACTGTGTGGGCCTTTATGTTTTTTTATGTCACTGTGTGGCATAAAAAAAGTGCAGGAGGACAATGACAACTCCTGCGGTAACCAATGTCTGGTCATGCAGGTCGCAAAAGTGTGATGTAAGGTAATTGTTTTCCGGCTAGGCCACGCCCTTATATTAAGCCACACCCCTTTAAATTAAGCCACACCCCTATTTCGGCGCGCGCCTCTGGCGCGCTCAATTTCTTCTATGCCATGTTATGTATTTGGGGGGGCGCATTTTTTTTTTTTTCGCCCTGGGAGCTTAATTGTCTAGAAACGGCCCTGACTTAATATTTGCAGATAACCCCTGAAAATGGGTATTTTCAGGGAATTAGCCACAAATATTTCATATTAAGTGGGCCGCTTTATCTCCATCCACGCTCTCATTCTCTCCAAGGCTTAGTAAATAGACCCCACGGATTGCAAACTCTACTAGGGCAAGGGTTAATGTGATTAAATATTGTCTGCAATGTGCCATGTGATATAAATGTAAATAACCGCTTCCTTTTTCTACACATAGCCCGCAGAAGCTGGAGCTCGAATATGCACTGAATAAGAAGCTGGCCGAATAAGAACCTAACTTCAGCCTCATCAATACTACTGGCTTAATGTTTCTTTGACTTCACATTATAGACAGGCTTTCTAGGATGACCTATTTTATCTGTACCATTCACAAAATTTATGCCGAATAAGAAAATTGACATAGGACAGCAGGGACTTCCTGGAAGTAAAGAGAGAGATAGGAGTGTACTTTATGCTGCAAATTTCATTTCTCTCTGCATGAAGGTGAAGTGGGAGGGAACCTTGCTTACTGGCTGAGTATGTAAAAAATGTGTCAGAAAAGAAAGAGACATGGGAGACTCCAAGCGGCATGAAGAGAAAGACTCTGCAACTAGACCAAAAGAACCCAGGCGCAGAGGAAGGCCAGCCAAAACCAAATTGGGGGAAAATCAGTGCTCTCGAGGACCGGGAAAATCACAGACATTGGGTAGAGCTACAACCCTTTCAGAGGATCATGGAACAGGTGTGGGAAAAAGTAAGAAACCGTCACAGGTGACACTTTCACAAGCAGAACCAACTCAAATCAAGACTAATTCCGCACAGGACAATAATGCACATGCACAATCATCTGGAAGAACAAAGAAAACGGGAAAAACTGCTAATGTGAAAAAGAGAGTGAATGGGTTACTAGTAAAAGGCAGAGCAAGTATCACAGGCAGTACTGAGGAGTCTGAGGACAGTGATGGGCCGTTACAAACTGACTGGCAAACAAAACGAAATCTCTCTGGGAAGGGGAAATTTTGTGAACTCAGTCATGTGGTAAATAGCTTGAGACTGAAAATGAAGGATATTTCAAATGCAGGCAAGATAATAAATTCTTTAGTTAAACAAATCATCCACGAAGTCTCTAAAAAAGACTTACTATTTCAAGATATGGAGAGTATGACCACTGGAAGCTATTATGAAGGTGTCAAGGTAAGAAACCCACTTTTTATAAAGGTAATACCTTTTATATACAAACATTTTATGTACAGTGCGTTTTGTTCTAAATATAACTCAAAGATTCCTATCTAATACGTGTATCGTACATTTATCATCCAGCTGTATATGTAATTCAGTATGAGTTGTAATTTTACCAAGTCTGCCGTGTTCCTCCACGCAACGTGCACGCAATGTTAGTTTTGTGTGAATCTGCTCTGTCTAGTAGATCTTAAGGAGCCCATACACGGTCCGTTGTGTAGGGCTCCGTTCTGTACTATGCGATGCGCGCTCCCGCGCATCACATAGTACGGTACAAAAAGTATGTGCTGCACATACTTTTTGTACTAGGTACACATCGGATCGGATCGCAGTGCATGCACACTGCATGCTCTAGGGATGCGATCCGATGTGTACTGTTTAAGTACAGAACGGATCCGATTAACGGACCGTGTATGGGGGGCATTATTCTGGTCCACGTGTAGTGCTGCAAATTTTGCAGTGCTGCATGTGGTTTTAATGCTGACCGCTGCTCGTTCATCCGTGCTCCCCCCACTCGCCGAGTACCCCGCAAGCAAATGTTTTGTTAATTTTCCAGCATTTGGGATCATTTGCTCCCATGCATTTCCAGATTTTTGTTTCCACCAGACAGATTGGACAGATAAATCTTTAGGTGTGTATCCAGCTTAATTTGAGTAGAGACAGCACTCATTTGTAGGACCCCTTATTGAATAGATCTTACTTTTTATGAAGCCGACAGTTCTTGTCAGGGTGAATATTTAAAACCGTACTAAAATTTGTTTAAAGCATGCTGAGCTTGTACCATTTTAAACATAGGGGCTGAAGTATTAAGCGTGGTGAAGAGTTAAAGTGGAGATAAAATAAAAGCTGATAATGCACCAGCCAATCAGCTATGTTTGAAAAATGACAGTTATGTTCCCCATACATTAAGCTGAGTTGTCTGAAGGACATGTCGGGCGTAATTTCCCTGGCAGCTCCCCGGGATAGGTCAGATATAATTAGGCATATGTTCCATTTTTTACATGTGATAAATCGTATGACGTGCTGCAAGAGCCCCTCTCTTGCAGCACGTCATACAATTTATCACAGTGCCAGGAGCCAAGCTGCATAAAAAAAAACCATACAAAAGAATGGGAAGCCAGTGATTGGCTGAGAGCTCTCTCAGCCAATCACTGGCTGCCCATTCATTTGTATGTGTTTTTTTTTTTTTTGTTTTTTTTTAAGTGCGCCTGCTGCCTGCCTCTCTGGTCCCATCACCGGCTGGCAGCATTCCCTGGAAGCTCTGTGCCCCTCCCCCCACCCTGGGCTGCACATACGATTTAAAAAATCTTTTATGTGCAGCCTGTTTGACCTCCCGACTCGAACCAATACGCACGGGACCACGCATCGGGTCATCTAAGTTATAATCCACTGCTTTACAATTATAGCCCCAGACAGATGTGTAGGTGGAGTGTGTGTCATTTAAATCACACAACTCATGCCTCAATTATATTATTTATTTATTTGCAGTTTCTTATATAGTGCAGGATATTCTTTTGCGCTTTACAATTGAAAACAGTAATAAAACAATCTGTGTAGTAACAAACTAACAGAGGTAGGAGGGCCCTGCTCACAAGCTAATGAAAAGGTCCACATGTATTATGTCGACATGGTCAAAAGTTCAACATGGAAAGGGTCGACATGGGCTTTTCAGTTGTTGTTTTTTTAAATAGTAATTTTTATTGATTTTCAAAGAACATAGTGCCCAAACATGCAAACACGTCGATACATAGACATCTTGCATCAAGTAGAAGATATAATACAGCATGAGTAACAAAGAGTAGGTACAAAGCAAGGACCACATTTCCTGCAGGAGTTACATAGCGAATATACCCGAAGGCGTCATTCGGGTAGGTGTCCAACCTATTGAGACAGGAATGCACATGATGTCTTATCGTAATAGGATATTTAGAAGTATTTAGCATAAATTCCCAACAGAATAGCCGTATAACGAGTAGAATGAAATAACAAAATAGGCTAATCGTATTGACGCGTCAAACACAAAACAAAATACCTCCCCATAAGCCCCAAAGCAACCCTACCACAGGGAAGGCAAGTTAGTGCCCTTTAGCTATGGTGGTAGATCTAGCCAAAACAAAAAGCTAACCTGCCTCTCCTGTTTTACCCAACCTCCACCCAACTAACCCAATAACAATCTATACTACACTATACTATATCGAGAATTACCCCATCCACCCTTCCCACCCACCCATCTAGAGGATATCTACCGTATGGACCGACTAGTGCAATGTATTAAAGATAGAATACACAAAGGTCAAATAATGCTACCACCTCTCTACTACCATCAGACAAGAAATGGCAGACATTACACCTAAAAAGTGCTGTATAGGCCTAAATATAATAGTAAGTCTTCCATAGGCAGGATATCGGAAAATGCATATGTATGTATCAATATAAAGGAAAACAGAGGAGTATAAAAGTATTATCCCATCCCCCATAAAAGCATACAGACCTCAGAGATAGGGGAGTCAGTTCCTGACTAGAAACAATACAGAGCATTATCTTTATTCTGACTAAACATGTTAACCTTTATCTGTTAATCCTGCCAAGTGTCAAGGCTATAGAGCTACTACTTAAGCAGAAAAACAGTTGGGCAATGTCGAAATGACCAATAGAAAGGAAGCTAGAGGAATGGGTATTTGCGCAAGAAACATTAATCCAGCCAATCCTGTCTAGCCTGCAGAGTCACATATATAGAAATAACAGTTCCTCCCTTGTAAACCCAAGAGAATACATGGATGATCCACCAGAACTGAGGCAAAAGTTCCAGGAGCGTCCCAGTCAACCGGGTATAAGTAGATAGGTAGAAAGACCGTAAGAGCAGGGGGGTTCTGAAGCTTCAATACTGGAGCTGAATCTGTGGAACTGAGTCGTGGAGAGGCCTCCTTCAGAGGAGGTAAAACGGAGGCATAATTAGCAGGAGAGGCCTCTATATGGCGGGGTGAATCCAAGAAGGTTATTGAAATAGGCAGGATTTGCATCATGGGTGGAAAAGTTGAGGATATCAATGCATCAATGGCCTGAAGAATTTGCTGCAGGATGACATAATTAGCATATTGCTTCTATACCAGGATGAGCTCAGCATTCCTCTCACTGCAGCGCTGTATATGTAGGTGTCTTCTCACCACAAGTTTGTGCAGGCTGGAAGCAGGGAATGAAGTCTGCCACCCCTCACTGTCCAAAATGGTTGCGGTTCCTCTCCTTCTGTAGCGCCACTTGGTGGATTTACTCTGACCTGGTGCCGATATGTGGATCAGGGTGTGCAGAGCGGCACTGCAGGATATTACTGCTGCCCGGTGTCAGGCAAATCAGCAAGGGAGCCTGGGCATTGGGGATACAAAGGAACGACCTGTAGAGCCCGGTGGAGCCGAGCGAGACCCGGGATCAGCAGAGGATTGCAGGGGAAGCAGCCTCTGCTCCTAGGCAAGGAGCCGGCAACATAGCACCGCTCGAGGAATGTAGCGGCTTCAGCGGCACCTCTGGCGCCAAATCCACCGATGCAGCAGGTTCAGGCTGGAGCTGTACGGCGGGGAGAGGCGGATCTAAGATGTTGCCTGCGACCGTAGGAGCGAGAGTACGGAGCTCAGCAGGCCCAAATAGACGTCGCAGCCCCCACAGGCTATCCACGGGTGCCGAGATCAACACAGGAGTTACAGGAGACTCCGTAGAGTGGTAAGGTGAATATAGTATACCAATGGACCCTTGGGCAGCATAATAAGTCAGGATTTAAGCGGAGCTATCACCCCCAGCGTCCGTCTGCTAGCCAGGTCAAGCCACGCCCCCCCCAGCTTTTCAGATTTTTATTTGGTGCGTATGTCGACATAGTCGATATGGAAAACGTATTTGTGTACTGCATCTCCCTCACATGGCTGGCTGCTCACTATGCTATTCTCCCTCTATGCCCACAGGGATGGTAAATTATACACAAGTCGGTTTAAAAAAACAAAACACTAATGTTGACCTTTTGACCATGTCAACATTTTTCATGTGTCGACCTTCTGCCTGTTCACTGTCGACCTAGTGACCACATATCATCATAGAGTCAGGATGTGCAGCAGCAATGCAAAACAGCATTACGTGCTGCAGCCTTTCCTCTCTGCTCCTCTACTTTCCCAATGCATCTTTTGCAGGGCACCACATTGCCGCCTGAATAGACCTATATGAGCAGGGCTGGATTTGTCACTTGGCCTGTGAGGCACGGGCTTGGGGGCAGCACCTGTTATGGGTGGCAGCCACTGGGGTAACTATCCAAGGTGCGTCAGAGGCCTCCAAAGATGCTGACTGCCAGAGACGCTCTCCCCCACCTGCCGGGCACACAGCGGCAGCACTCCCCCTTACGCGAAAGAGATGCTCCCCCTGCACCCATCTTTCCTCCCCAGCTCTGCAGCCAGATGGAGCATACTCCCGACCCGGAACCCACTAGAAATGAAAGCAGCTGTAGGCTGTCTGCGGACCAGCTCCTCGTTCAGGGGCACCCACAGGGAAGACCAGCAGGTACTGTTTATGTTCAGAGGGAGGAGGGGGGTATCAGGCTTCTGGTCTCTGTGTGTGTCAGTGTGCCTTTACAATAAGTGTGTGTCAGTGTGCCCCTAGATCCTGTACAGTATACTGTATGTGTCAGTGTGCTCCTAGACCATGTACCATGATTGTCAGTGTGCCCCAATACCCTGTACAGTATATATGTGTGTGTGTGCCCCTAGACCCTGTACAGTAAATGTTTGTGGGGGGTGACCCTAGACCCGGCATTCCCAACCACGGTCCTCAAGGCACACCAACGGTGCAGGTTTTGTAGATATCCAGGCTTGAGCACAGGTAATTTAATTAGTATCTGAGAGATTAAAACATCTGTGCTGATGCCTGGATATCAATAAAACCTGCACTGTTGGTGTGCCTTGAGGACCGTGGTTGGGAATGCCTGCCCTAGAACCTTGACCCTGTGCCTAGGGGCGGCCTGACCCCTAAATCTGGCCCTGTATATAAGAAGCATTAGGATATGGATTAGATGTAGCTACCTATTTGCCACTGTGTCAGTCATGCCACTGTCACATCAAAAAAGGTTCCATAGCACATTTTATCTGCAGTGCTTCTGCCTACCTCCCCAACAGTACCTATATGTTTTTTTTTCCCATTTGTACCTCTGCCCCCTCCTTACCTGTGCCTCAGGCCCCTTTACATCAGAGTGCCCAGTAGGAAGAACAGGAACATTGAATATACAAGAAAAAAAGGACTGTTCTTGGGAACGCACAGAAAAATATAACATTTTTAATTTTAATGTTCAATACTTTAAGACTCCCTTATACAATTTCTTCCTGGAGGTAATGAAATTTGCAAGAATTAAAAATCACACATAATACACGTGTATATGTGTGTATACGCCTATCTGTGTATTTTTTAATTCTTGCAAATTTCACTGTTACCTCCCGTAAGAAATTGTATAAGGGAGTCTTAAAGTATTGAACATTAAAAGTAAAATTTTAATATTTAACACAGGATGTGTATTATGGTGAAAATAAAGAAAGAAAGGTGTGTATTAAAATACTGATGTCACTCTGAAGAATGTCTGATTTTTTTCAGCACAGATTGGTGTCGGTAATGGAGTGCCTAATAGCCCTGGTCTATTTATCTATCCTGAATAAGGGATCTTGTCGCTCTCTACTGTGTGTTCAAGAACAATCTTTAAGGCTATGATCAGCCTTTCATTAGCATACTAGGTAATTCACCCTACGGGCGCTCTTCACACCGTTTTAAGAGGCTCCACCCCCTTATCCGGGGAAAGCAGTTATCGCGTGAAATATGGTTTGTGCAGGAGGGGCAGGTGGGAAATACTGGTGGTGTAGGAGTTGTGGGTGTTTAGTGGTGGTGGTGCGTGACTGGGACAGCTGTGTATGTGCGGAGACACAGTTGTTTAGTGGTGGTGGGAGTGGGGTGGGTGGTGACAGGGACAGGGGGTTCTGGGCAGGGACTTGCTCAGTGATATTCCTGGGCTGGGTAGGTGTTTAGCGGCGGTGGGAGACTGGAGCGGGGTGACTGGGACAGTCGGGTCTGGGTGGGGACTTGTTTTGGACACACACACACATACCTGGCCGGGTCAGCTTTTAGGCGGCAGCAGGGTGGACGGTGACGGGGACGGTTGGTTTTGGGCTGGGACTTGCTTAGTGATATACATGGCCGGGAATAGAGATGGTCAGAATGGGTCACTAAAAAGAGCTGGGATCAAGTGGTCAATCTGCACGAAGATTCGGATCTTTTAGGTGGGTCGCCGACTGACTTTTAAAAATGGGGTAATTGGATAATAACAAAGCATTATTTGTTGTACAATCTTTTATTGGCGTAAACGGTAAAAGCAACAGTCTTTTTTTTTTTTTTTAAACAGTGAGCTGAACAAATATGAACATACATGACCGAGTAAAACACTAACCCATGGCTGGGTGCAGAATCTCCATCGATTGCAACCATCGATAGGCGATGGCCATCCCTAGCAGCAGCAGCCGCCTTGTGATTGTTTCTTTCACTTGCAGTTGCAGCACTGTACTACTCAGTCTCCAGAGTTAGTACATCTCAGCTGCCACAGGTGGCAGTGCTGAGCTCAGACAAATGCATTGTAATGGAAAACTATACTGAAAGAATGACGGATCATCTGTTTGTGAGCGACGAGTCACTCACTCGTTTATCGGATCCGTCCAAAAGATCTGCTTCCTATGCGAATGCCCCATCTGTACCCGGGTAAGCTGTTTAGCGGTGGTGGGAGAGAGTGGTGGGGGACTTGCTGAGCATACGGGGGATTGTAGGGACGGGGCAGCTCTGGAAGCTATGTGTTCAAAAGCCATAGCAAGTTCTCCGGCAGCATGATGAGGACAGGGAAGGAGGGGGCAGGCGGGGTCGGTTCTCAGCGGGGAGTGGCAGCGGGACTCTGATGTGTCCCCAGCTGCAGATAGGGTAGGAGCAACCTCCGCACAGTAGTTTATCCATACCTCCCAACTGTCACGATTACAGCGGGACAGTCCCGATTTTCGGGTCCTGTCTCGCTGTCCCACTGCGGGGGGTGGCAGTTGGGAGACCCCCCAATCTAATAGAATAGACGCTGTGCGCATGCGCACAGCGTCTATTCTCGTATAAAAATGAGGTCGCGGCTAAGTAGCATAAGCGGCGCCCTCATTTGCATACACCCGCCCCTTTTTGCCGCGCGAGTGTCCCTATTTCTTCGGCACGAAAGTTGGGAGGTATGGTTTATCTGCCTGCAGGAAGTGGGGTGCAAATGGATCCCCGGCCACTGCAGGCTGCTTTGTAGGAAGCTGCCACATGGAGTCCTGTCTGTCATTCTGGGACTGTGTGTGGGCGGAGTAAAAGAGGCTCTGATTGAGCCTTGACTCCGCCCAGCATTATAGACACTCTCCCAGAATGATTGACACATGTAGCTAAATATATAAGAGATATTGGGTCCGGGCTAATAGTTACCGCATGAGATACTACGGAGTTTAATATTTATTGCACAATCCAGGTATTTTTTTTTTATTATTTCCACCTATTAGGGACTCCAGTACCTGTGGGCCTTACATTAATATGCAGATGGTCCAATTATTATTGTGTTTAAGACCACACTATACAATATGCATGAGGCAGGTATAAGGCTTAGCTGCCACCTATTGGATATTTCTATTCCTGTGTGTCTCACACTTTATATAATATATTCCTGTGTGTCTCACACTTTATATAATATATAGGGGCTTAGTTGCCTGCTAGGCATTCCAACCGTTAATAAAGTGGGAAGAGCCCAGGAGACTTTAATGTCACCTGCTAGATATTTATGCTAGGTAGCATGGGATTTTAGTGCCACCTGCTGGATATTTAAACTCCCATGGATCTTATGACATACACAGCATCTTCTATCCTGCATAGCATAACTCTTATTGCTTAGTATTTGCTGCCCTCTGCTGTTAAGAGCTTAATAGCTCACTTTAGATAATTTTATGCTATTTTCCTCCTATGCCGACACACAATCAATATTTAGCTGACAGACATTTCAGTTGACATTAGCCTAAAAATCATAATAATCAATCAGTGTGTTTGCGCTACATCGTTTGTTCGGGAGTATAGTCAATAGCAAAAAAATCAGCTTCTTAATGCCCCCATACACTATGCAATTTGGGCCTGATTCTGAGAAATCTAGTGAAATTGTCCCAAATCGCATATGTATGAGATCTGATCCGATGTGTGGTCCCATGTGCATCAGATCAGAGTTGGAGGATGGATGGGCTGCACATAAGATAAGTTGTATGTTCACCCGCGATGTATCATATCCAATATGATCCATAGGTGTGTGCCAGCGGTGCTGCACCCCTGGCACACACCTATCTGTAGAACAGAGAAGCGACAGGCACTGCATCCACAGCAGGGCAGGAGATTAAATAAAACCCATACAAAAGAATAGGTGGCTGCCGATTGGCCGCCCATTCTTTTGAATGTTTCGGGATTCTGATGGTCGTTTCTCCAACATCAGAATCTCGACTGTCAGGAGCCCAACAGGGGGGCGAGCACATTGAAGCTCCTTGCGGCCTCGGCAACAAGCTGCACTCGTCACCTATTCTATTGCACTTCTGTGGGGGTTGTGGACCCCCCATGAGGGAAAATAGCCTGTGTAAGTCAGGATTCCGATGTCTGTCTGAGAAACGACCTTCAGAATCCCGACTGACGGTAAGTCATCAGGCACCCATCGTAAGTGAGCCCTCTTTATTGGTCTGCATCTGTTGATATCTGGTGAAAGACTCACGCATGCTTTTGCAAATGATTTAACCCTACATCACCCAAATAGGCCATCCATTACGCACAGTGCACTTAATGAAATGTAAGTATCTGGATCAGTTGCAGATAAATCAAAAAGTTAGTCCAATGAAGCCGCAACTACTGCTGTACTGGCATCTTTTTCAAAGGCACACAACGTAGAACTGTCTAATCAATATGGTGTTAGTCATATGACCATTTTGAGAATTCTGTCTACACATAAATTGAATATTTAATGGCCTATTTGGGTTATATTAGTTGAAATCATTTTCTATAGCATGTGCACTTTGTTGTCTTGATCTCTGGAGAATTTCAACTCATTCCGTTTGTGATATTGGCATTATGACTAATGTCACTACCTGGAAAAGAAAACTTGGTTAAAACTCAAGAATAAATAAAGATACGTTAAAATTAAGAACACCATTGATTTTCTTATGGAAATCAGCTTGCTATGTCACATAACTACCTTTCCAATTAGTTACATCCAAGATGGCCACCATATTGGTGACATACCCTAAAAAGTTTTACTCCACACCCATATCATACATGTAGACACTGATTCATACAGTACTTATGTACCATGCTGTATACTCCCCATCACAAGTATACAAACACATACTCATTAGTGTTAATCTTTGTCAGAAGCCAGTTAACCTAACAAGATATTTTGGGGGTATGGGACAAATCGTGAGTACCCGGAAGAAGCAAACCCAAAATGGAGAGAATACGCTAACTCCACACAGTTGGGGTCATGGTGGGAATTGATCCTAGACCTCAGTGAAGCAGTAATGCTAACCATGATGCCAACCATGCAAAAATAAAGAAGTGGTTCCCCATTTAATGCAGTAGGTTGTCTCGTTTATAAAATGGCAGTCTTTGTATTCTGAGCAAACCCTCAGCAGTGAAGGAGGTAATGTAGGTAGAGTCCGTCGGTACACTCTTATTTATGGTGCAGAAATATGTAAAACTGTTTAAATTTAAAAAAAAAAACTTAAATTGTTCTCCTTTCTCTAGATTTCAAACCCAAATGAATTTGATATCATGCTGAAAATACCAATAAAAAAAAAAGGCCAAAGATTTGATTTGACTGAGTTTGACGAGACTGGAGCTTTTTACACCCTGACTTGTAAACGGAATACGGTAGATTGTCTGAAAAAATACACAGATGATGATGAAAACATTTTATCCCAAAAAATCATTTCTCAGTTTAGAAAACGTGTTAAAGATGTCATTTCAGGTAAGTCCTTATATATATTTCTTTGTAAATTGTGTAATGTATATTCTTTAATGGCACCTATGGTACCACCCGTGACCCCCTACCCTTTTTTTTTCAACTTTTATTATTGTACCATTGTCCATGTTATATTAATGTAAATTATGTGCACTCTTCTCTTAACGACACACCATCTGTGGCTATTATAATGTACTCCCCACCACCCCCTGGATCCACATCCCATACTGTGCTGAGCTCCCCTTCCCCCTCCACATCCATCCCAGAATTGGGTTTCCTTGAAAACCCCCTCACTTGGTGGTGCCCTCAGTTATTAGTCACAGTGCTAGAAAAGTGCACAGGCCCAGGGGCGGAACTACCGCCGGTGCAGCCGGGCACTGCACCAATGCCCACGGCAGTGAAGGGGCACGCAGCTGGCAGCATTAATGATTATCAGCAGTAGTAATAATGAGTCAGACACTTACGAATAACAGTATGCTGTGCCAGGGGCCATAATGAGGTACCAGACGCACTAACTGATCCTTTGCCAGCACTAATTGTAGGCGCACTGCCGATGAGACGGGAGACAAACACAGTATATTCCTCTGCGGGTTTGCTTCTGTCCTCCACCAGACGTAGATGTGCAAAATTATCTAGTCAGAGCCAGCTCCTTCTCTACCACCAAATATCAGTCTCAGTCCCTTGACACTATCACTGGATAGGGTCTGCATCTCCTACATACTGGTTGGAACAAGCGGCAGCCTCTACCCGGCAACTATGGCATCGCTTTGCCTTTATACTTCCCGCTATCCAGCGCTGAATAATCAGGTACCATAGCAGCAGGCTCTCATATCTGTTCTTTATTTTCTATGTACTGTATGTGACTCTCATGGGCAATGCACTACCAAAGGACCCTGCAATAACAAGTGACAGGGTCTAACCAAATACATGCCCATCGTGTCTCATACCTCATATACTGTTTTTTTTATTTTATTTTTTCTGGGGTTTTTTATTACACCTTCATGTCATTGCTCACATTATTGTCCAATATAGAAATAAAAGTGGGGCATATTATATTATTTTGGGACTCCCTGGGGCATATAGCATGTGATTTGAGGGCATATTTATCATTTAATATTTGCAGTGAATACCCCAAAAACACCCATTTTCGAGGGTTAGACACAAATAAGTATCTCCAGAATATATGTAGAAGGGACCGCATCACTATTGCTGCACGCAGCCACATCCCCCATAGGTTTCTATGGAGGATGCAATGCTGCCCAGTGCACCAATATTGGGCAGCACTGCATTGGGTTCTACAGTTACCGCCATTCTGAGATGGGAGTAACCCATTGTAGCCTATGGGCTACTGACCGCGTCACCAGCAGGGCAATACAGTTAGAGCTAACCACACATGACCGCGTGCACCCGGCTGAGCTGTTTGCAGGGTCTGGCTCCATTTGAAACCTCTGTTCTTCCTCTTCCCAGAGGTACATTTGTCTATTAGAATCACAGGTACTTGTTTCCTAGCACGGCACCCATCGTATGCCATCGCATACCACTAATTAAGGTATGCGATGGGACCTGATTTTCGGGTCCTAAGAGCCGCACTGTACAATTTTAATATCGCATCGCATGCCATTACAATGGCATGCGATGCGATTTGTAATTGTACAGGCACCCTGATGGATGATTACTATGTTAAATGCACCCCCATTGTTAACGCCACCCCACTATTAACGCCAACCCGAAGCGTGGCGAGCGCAGCAGTATGCGTCCTCCGACCTTTTCATACCCCCACTATCCACGTCGGCGTGGAGTTGACTTTATATACTGTGGCGAGCGTAGCGAGCCACCAAGCCCGAAGCGTGGCGAGCGGACGCGGAATACATGTGAAGTAAACCACGTCCGCTTGCAGCGCTCGCCACACTATATAAAATCAACTCCACGCCGACGTGGATAGTGGGGGTATGAAAAGGTCGGAGGAGGCGTACCGCCGCCCCTCACGGGCTCGCTGCGCTTGCCACGCTTCGGGTTGGCGTTCATAGTGGGGGTGGCGTTAACAATGGGGCTGCATTTAACATAGTAATCACCCATCAGGGTGCCTGTACAATTAAAAAAAAAAATTTCATCGCATGCGATGCGATCAAAACTATGGCATAAGATGAAAATCGTGGGCGCCGTGTTAGGAAAAAGTACTGAATCACATATTAAAATGCCTTCCTGGGTGGTAAGATCCCACGCAGATCGCATTTTAAATGTTATCCATATAGGCGTCACCTAACGTGTACAAGCTCTGAAAGTTTTTTTTTTTAGCGTTTTGTAGTTTGATGAATATGGGGAATGTATAATGATAGCATTTTTTACCTTTGATACATCTCGCCCACTGTCACCCTCTACCTCTCCTGCCTCTCTCTGTCACCTTCTGCTGTGTAGCATTTTATAAGCTTGGGTGGAGAGGGGCCCAAAGCATATTTTTTTTGTGGAATGGTGGGGGTACACCCTGGGGGTGTCACTCCGCGCTCACAGTCACTATGGGTGTAGTAGGGAGTAGAATAAAACTCAGACTATGGAATTGTTTAAAAGTAAATGGTTGCTTTTACTGGGATGCTAATTACTGGGATTACAGGTGTTGCTAAATATAAAAGTTTGTGTACAAGGCTATATGGAGATCTCTAAAAAAAATACCTAAAACAATTCATATCAAATATGTAATCATGAGACAATATGTACAATAATAGATCACTCTTTGTTACAATCGCTGGAATCTATGATATGCAGGGTATCTATAAAAAACTAATACCGGTATACACAAACAAGGGGGGGGGGGGGGGGGGAGAGTGGAGAGGGCAAGGTACCTGGCTCAATTAGGCAAGGTCCCTGGACTCGCCCTAAGAGTGAAGGTTAGGAGGTATGGTTACATCATTTTGCTCTTTGTTTGTTCAATTGTTCTATAAACATATTTTGGTACTTGTGGATTATCACAAAAGGTCGTAGGACGTGTACCGCGGGCTCGCTGCGCTCGCCACGCTTCGGATTCGCGTTTAAGTGGGGGTGGTACAGCCTCAAAAATGACATTTGAGGGCCATTGAACATGTTTCATACTAATTTCAATGCAGTTGCATGCTTTTCTGTTAAAAATCGCATGCGATGCGATTTTTTTTCCCGTGCGATGGCCATCGTGGGAGCCGTGATACTCCACAAGTACCCATATTTTCTTATAGCTATACTGTATGCAGTCATGATTCATTGCTAACACCTAATGGTCATTTTAAAAATTGCACAATAATATTTTTAGGCTTTCTTATTCTAGGGGTATAGTTAAATGATCAGGTCTTAAGGCATGCAGGTCCGACCTCGGACCTACTTCCCGGCGGCGTGATACAGGGTTTGCATACGATCCATCACAAGTTAAAGAACTGCATGTGATGGATCGCATCCTTCCCGGGCGGCTCACGAGTTGCTGCGATAGGTACACAATGTCTAATTTTTTATGACCCAGCATCTGCTCCAGAGCTTCTCCATTTGCTCTCACCATTGAATGAACGCACGCACACAATAAAGAACACCAATATTCTCAGTATGGAGTAAGAATGAGTGCATATGTGGAAAGTCACTTGTAATTCGGATACGCTTATAAGAGACCAATTATTGGGGGGTACCTATTCAATGGGTCAGTTTTCTGTCAATGAAGTTTCAACTTTGATCTGTCAAATCTGCATTGGTGGAAAAACCGGCCAGCATGTAAATCACTGATTCACGTATTTTCAGACCATGATGATTTTTCCTTGGATTGAATAGGTTGAATGTTAATTGGACCGAAAATCCGCGAAAGTGTAGATTTTCCAACTGTCGGAAAAATTAACACAGATTAAATACCCCCATCCCCCCCGTTATTGTAAACCCTTCTTTAAAACACACAAAAAGGTTAATATAGAATCGATCCCTAAGCTAGTATAAAAAGCCTTTGTCTCCATATTGACATAAGCAATTGTTAAGAGAGGTCATTGTACCGTTTTTAAAACCCCCTGAGGAATTTCTATTGGATGAAAGGTGTTGGGTGATTCATTATTGCAATTTCTGGGTTATGGGAATTTCTAAGGGTGAAAATAGGTTTCTTTACACATATGATATTATATTATTATTTATAACTGATGCATTATGAAATATACCAAGTCTTATTTAGGGTGTACACAGCGAAACTTGCTTAATTAAGGTTGAAATCATTGAATCTGCTTGAAGGCACTTCCCTTCTTGTAAAACAGAATGGTCCAGGGATTCTGGACAAAGAAAATTATGCATTTTAGTTAGTTATGAACAGGTTCTACAAATATGTTGTTTTCAACAGATATGCCTGTTACTATATTAAGGAGAAAATCTTCATGTCCTGCGGTCACTCTTCTTATTAAGGATGAGCCTACTGATATCTCCGTGGATCTAGTTCTTGCATTAGAAGTGCAACAGAGCTGGCCTGTAAATACAAGTGATGGAATGAATATCGATGCATGGTTAGGCAAGAAGGTTAAAAAAAAATTGAAGTTTTGTCCATTCTATATGGTACCTAAGCAAGCCAACAAGGGGAAAGAATCCAAAGGTAAGGATAAAGATTTGTCTATGTAAATTACTTACGGATATATAGAGAACGGATTTACTTGTTCATACAGTTAAATTGGGTGACTGTGGAGCAATTAATAAAAGATCGCTCCGTATGCCACATACTTAATTTCAAATAAAATTTTCAACATTCTAAACTACCCAATCCTGGGCCCACCCAGCCTATTTTTTTTTATGGGGAACCTTTATCAAATCTGCTTTTATTAGTGTAACCTAAATATCACAGGACTTTTTAAATAGCTGTAACACCAGTATTTCTTTGGCAGATACCACAAACAATGACAAAACCCTTTTACCATTTGGTTTTGCAATCAGTTGGGCATTGAATGAATAAATACGTAAAGGTGTAGTTTATGTTCAATAGTGGAAACAATGAGCAACGGACAAAGGGAATAATTCAGTATGGACCGATATTTAGTGAATTCACAAACTGAGCGAATTTCAAGGTGTGAGGGCATTTAGCAACAGAAAATGCATATGGATTGTAGTCCACTGGCAGATTGACAGGAAGCCAGTGTTGCTATGTGGAAATCTTGTAGGGTTGAACTTTATGTACTTTGTTGTTTTTTTATAACAAACTCTCTACATAAAACTAATTTCTAAATCTGAATGCTGGTCACCTCATGTGGTAGCTAATGCCCCTTTCCCACTGCAGCTCAAAAACGGTAAATTGCCGATTTTTCAGTGCAAAATACCATTTAAGGCTGCAGTGGGAAAGTGCCAGAGTTGAAATACCGTTTAAAGTTAAATGGTATTTCAACCCGTTTTAAAAGCAGAGTCCTACACGCTAAAATACAGGTCGAGTATCCCGTATCCGAATATCCGTTATCCGAATTATTCCGAAATACGGACATTCCAGAAAGTGAAAAAAAATTTTTTTTTTGCTAAAAACTCACTGGGGACATATGTAACAGCATCACTGGGGACATGATATGTAACTGGCACTATATATGTGCAAGACAATGATTGCTTGGCATTCAAATTCAGTGCTGAGATAGTACACACATTTTGTTTCATGTTTTGAAACCTTGTTTTTTGAACAATTAAAATATGTTTGTGTGTATTTTATGTGGTAATAAAATATATTTGTGTGTATATTATGTGTTTATACAGCATAAATGCAAGATACTTCAAAATACATCATTGAAATATTAAAATATTCCGAAATACGGAATAATCCGTTATCCAAAATTCTCCTGGTCCCGAGCATTTTGGATACGGGATACTCAACCTGTAACATTTTTGAGGCAGTGGGAATGCCTCTTAAACGTTATTTAGTGATAACAACAGGCTACAATTCAGTGATAGGCTGTTGCCTGTGTTCTGACCCTCCCCACAACCAGGAAGTTTGTGGGGAGAAGATTGTAGAAGAGTGCACATGTTTTTGGAGCATTGCTGGTGATATTTAATTAATCAAACAGCAGAATGTAAGGAGCTGCAAGACCCTCTCACATGCTGAATCAATCAGCATTACAGCAGAAACAGTGACAAAATCCACAGAGACATGTGCTCTGCCAGCCATGGTGATTGCTGCACTAATCCGTCCTGGCCCCTCCCCCTCCTTTTATACTGTGATAACATCATAGGTGTGTGCCTTTTTAACCCTGAAAAGCCCATATAAAATGACAGGCACTCATTTCTGCTGTAAAAACGTTTTGAACAGCTTAAAGTTTTACCTGCAATGGGAATGGTACTTAAATGGTATTTAAAACGGTAATCTGCTGCAGTGGGAATGCTAATACCGTTTTAAATACCATTTAAGATTACCAGTACTTTAAACGGGTCTGCAGTGGGAAAGCAGCATTATACTGTATAGCCAGAATATAGAGAGTAAACAAAGTTACAGGATTGAGTATAGTATGTACTGTACATAATTTGATTATATTTCATAAGTGGCAGTTGTATTCCTGTACAAATGTATGCTACATCTGTCTCAGGCACTAACACAATCTGCTGTGATTTTCCACGTTTCACAGATACTTGGCGAATTTCATTTTCTCACATTGAAAAAGAGATCTTAATGAATCATGGGAGCTCAAAAACCTGTTGTGAAAGTAAAGGGCCGAAATGCTGCAGGTTAGTGAACCATATTTGTAGTAGAAGAGAGGCACAAACTTTTTATTATTCAATCTATTTTTTCCCTTCCCAGTGCAATACGCCCCTTACACATTATGCCACACAGAATAGGCCACAATAGGACACATGGTACGAGCCAAAATTCACAGTAAAACACACAGTATGAGCCAAAATTTACATTCGGACACACGGAATGAACAAAAAATCACATTAGGACACACGGTATGAGACAAAATTCACATTAGGACCCACCAGTTTTGAGACAAAATTAATATTAGGACACAGGTTTTGGGCCAAAATTCACATTTTGCTCCGTGTTTGTAACACGGAAGGATGAAAAAAATCTCTATATACAGTATATATATAAAATCTCGGTACTTCTGTAGTTTCACGGCGCCAGCATGGTGCCATGCTACTTCCGGGTTCTACGCTCGCCACGAAATATGTAAAAAAAAAGTAACAACTCCATGCCAACATGGATAGTTCATACCCCCACTATCCATGTTGGCATGGAGTTGATTTTAAATAGTGTGGCGAGCCACCGAGCCCGCAGCGTGGGCGAGCGAAGCGCCGTGAAACTACAGAAGTACCAAAATCTCTTTTAAGTGAGCACAAAACTTCACCACAGGCAGCAACTGGGATGAACTAATACTTTTGAAGAGACCCCCCTTCCCCCTCCCCCCAAATAGCAGCATATGAAAAAACCATGTGGACTGTAATGGAACTCATCCCCCCACAGTGCATGTCCCACTTTGTAATGTTACCCTAAAATTGCTGTCAGGATCTCTGCATCCAGCTTGCTCCCATTGCTGCTATAGCCGCTGATCCTTCTTCTTACAGGGGGCTTTCCAGTGTGGGCAATGCCAGCAGCAGAAATCTCGGGGGCCCCCTCCTCCCTCAAACATTATCAACACCCACCCCTCCCTCCCTATTCTTTAACATAAACTGAAAGCGCCTTGTCCCTGTGGCGGGTGTATGAGTCTCCGGGGAGCGGGTGCCGTGCACTGCTGTGGATAGGCAAGGTGGGTGTATAGGCAAAGGCGGAACTGGTTCCCATGCACTTTAACCCCTGTCACTGGCCCCTTACAACATTCACTTTCCCCTTCACTCACCTCCTGCAGGAATAATGCTGCCATTTCCAACTGCCCTCCTTCCTCTGTTCTGCCATAGCCACATAACAGTGCACCATTGATTGCACCCAAGAATACGGGGCCTTTGAAAGAAGGCGGAGTGAAATCGCGGAGGGGCGGGGCTTAATCACGGGCCACGACAGCGGCTTTTTTTAATGTGAAATAGACAAATTGAGCTGTGTTGCAGGCCGGGCAGGAAGCATCCTCTGTACCTGAATCCGTCCTGCCCGTCGCATGCAATGCAGCAGTGGAGCTAAGTGCAAGGCTGAGTGGGGGAGTGAGTGGCCGGGCAGCTGAGTTGGGGGCTGGCTTTGGGCCCCACAGATCATCGAGGCACGTCCCCCCTGTCGCCAGGCCTGAGTGGGTGCATCTGCTCCCCCACTGTGCCGGGCGCCATGGCTCTTCACTTGCAGTGCGCGGGTGACGTCATGACATGCACTCGCGCACTGCATCCTTGGGAACGCTAAAGCCTCAGAGGCTTCAGCAGCTATTTCCTTGTGCACAACGGCAGTTGATCGTGATCTACTGTCGGAAGCTTTGTGATCGACGGTTTGGCCACTCCTGCTTTAGGGGGTCTATATAGATCCCATCTCACAACAGTCCCAGTTCCGACAGGACCAGTATTTTTCTCTGCAGAAAGAGCATTGCTACTATTAAAAAAAATAAAAATAAGATACCATTACTCACCAAAACTTACATCAGGTAATGTATTTGATGTCTGTATATATGGTTTCTATAGCCATTAACGAGTAGGCGGTGGCAGTAATATTAGGCACAACGTCGACCACAAGGTGGTATGGACATTGCTGATGGGAGCCCACAAATATAGCTGTCCCGGAGAACTAGGAGATATGGACAGTTGGAACAGTTAGTTCAGTGCAGAATCATGATCTGGAGAACCATGATCTGAAGGCAATGGAGTGATAATACAGACAATAGAAAGGGGTGTTACCAGGTAAGTAATTATTTAATAAAGAGAGATTTAGGTGCTGCTGGCATCACAGGACTTACAAGGATAAGTATTTAAGAAAAAATATGTGCGGCGTGTGAGTTGTGGGCCCCCCCTGGGACTCGGAGGCCCGTATGCAATGACAACACTGCACCCATTATAAGTACACCACTGCCACCAATGCTGAAGCCATAAAGGTAGTTACATAGGTCTTAATGTATCTTGCTAAAAAATGCAGACCGGACTGCCAACAACTACTGACGTGTAATAAAGGCCCTTATTCTGATCGGTGCGGATATATCCGCGTGCGGTCGGTCCGCCGATGTTTTGTGTCTGCGCATGTGCAGAGGCGTCTCTGCGCATGTGCGAGCGGGGCGTACGGCCAAATCCCGCATGAAATGTGAACACTCCGAACAGGGGGTGGAGAGGGGCGTGAAGGGCTATTAGGGCTCATTACCATATGCATACGCCCCGCGTTTCATGGGCGTTCCCATGCAAACGCTGGGCGTACGTATGGTAATGCGGCCGTGAGGCACGTGTAGGGGGCGGACATATGACATCGCCGGATGTCAGCTGCCCGCCCAGATCCCTGCTTTTGCACGGAGAAATGTCCGTGTGGTCTGAGGTTGCGGGAGCTGGTGGAGCACTCGGTCCTGCATTTGATGGTCTGCGACCATCGAATGATGGGGAGGTTCCCTGAGATGGAGGAGGCTTATTCCGTGAAAAATACACGTGCGGTCCGTTCGGCCAGCTTCTTACCGCGTACGGACGGAGTTGGCTATCTGTATGGAAGGCGGGGTTTCGCACGCACGGTCCTGGCCGCATATTCGGATCCGGCCGCACCGATCAGAATAAGGGCCAAAGTAAGGTAGGTGTGAGTAAGAACTTAAAAGTACATAAAAAAAAAAAAATACTATAATTTATTCCTTACATCAATAACAGTAAAACAATTCGGGTTAACCTGCTATTGACAGCTGGATTGTAACTAAATGTAAGTATGCTGCGTTATAAATGTCTTGTTTAGACTATTGTCTTCTATGGACCAAATGTGTGTAATGCACAATAAATGCCTCCATAGAAAGTTGATAGGGGCAGTTCCAGGCTGTCAAATGATAATTCAGATTTATTGTCCACGTTGATACAGCCTGTGGAGCATGTAGACTCTACTGTCCTGTTATAGACACATCCATGTTTTACAGACAAGTTTGAGTAAGTCGCTATCAGGAGAAATCATTCGATGGTCGCCATCCATCGATTGATTTCTCCTGCCGTCGCACATAAGTCAGTCTGAACTGACTTTTATTTAGGAGCCCTACGGGAACGTCCAGCAGTTTTATGGGGATTCTTATAAAACGCTAGGCGTTCCCCCTGGTCCACCCATTTGTCTATCTTCCCCGAAGCGAACGTCCCAGCGATCTACCAGTTGATCACGGACCTTCCACCAGTTGATCGCGATTTGTAAGTATTAAGCCCTGTTAACACAAAATTCCTTCTGAAATCTCTTATGGCTTCACCGTTCCCAGCATTGTTTTGCATGGGTGCACAGGTGACTTCACTGCGCACCCACTCACCACAAGGACTGGGGAGTTACAGCCAGTTGGCATCTGGCGCAGAGGCAGGAAGGCAGAGCGGCAGCGTTAGCGGCCAGACGCAGCGGCAAACCAGCAGAGCAGGGATCGTGACCACCAACACATGTAAGATGATTGGCTTATTGTACACAGTGTGTTTTCTATATTGTGTCCCTTTAAAAAAAAATTAATAATTATATATATATATATATATATATATATATATATATATATAGTCCAGCAGTGTCCCCGGCACTCCGTTGCCCCGAATCCCGGGGTGTCTTTGCCCTGGTGCCTTCCGTGTGTGGCCCAGCCACCAAAGATATAGAGCAGGTGATGGCGGCACTCAGAGTCGGTCACACAACATTTAAGTGCTGAAAACTTTAATCTACGTTTCGGGGTACTAGACCCCTTCGTCAGGATGTAAAACAGTGGTCACACAACTTGTATAAATACATTTACTTACCCAGGAAGTCTTCCGTCGGTCTCCATGCCCGGAGGACGGGCCGGGCATGGAGACCGACGGAAGACTTCCTGGGTAAGTAAATGTATTTATACAAGTTGTGTGACCACTGTTTTACATCCTGACGAAGGGGTCTAGTACCCCGAAACGTAGATTAAAGTTTTCAGCACTTAAATGTTGTGTGACCGACTCTGAGTGCCGCCATCACCTGCTCTATATATATATTATATATATACTATATATAATATATATATATATATATATATATATATATATATATATATATATATATATATAACCTTGGGTGCCCGTGCCACATAGAAGTTTCAATAGGTAGTAATTAGAGGCATATATAATTGGAAGGGTGCTGGCACTCGATTCCTGAGTTGATGAGCTGCCCGGTGCCCTCGGATGGGACCTACCGTGGTAGGACCCGGAATGAATGGAGGAGGAGATCGCGGCACTTGGGACTGATGTACAATGAATCGACTGGAGCCAAATAATTTGGTTGACGTTTCAGCCTTTTTAATCAAGGCTTTTTTTATGTAAGCTGTTTTGAAAAAAGCCTTGATTAAAAAGGCTGAAATGTCAACCAAATTATTTGGCTCCAATATGGCTCGTACCATGTGGCGTGTCAATTTTGCCTCATATTACAAGGGGAGGGGGAAATATTTGGCACATGGGGAGACTGCAGTAGATCACCGGTAAGTAAGTGTACAAAAAGTATATCCCGGATTTCAAATGTTCGACCACCCATGTTCTAAAGAGTTCGGTAGCCCTGATACGATATAGTGCAGCAGTCTGAGGGCACAGTACAAATATTTGTTTGTACCATCTGAAGATGACATTGGTTTCTGCAGGTAAACTCCAAAAACATTGTTTTCATCAATGAATGGACATTTACGTGTTCCTCATTAAGGATGATGAATAGACCTCTTAAATATGATAACTTTCTATTGTGGCCTCCTGCTACATAAGCTGTTGGCTTTATTATGCTAAAGACATTGTAGAAAGTCATTGCTTATTGTGGTGTTGTGCTTTATTTTCATCAGGAAACCATGCCTTAGACTACTGAAGCATCTACTGGAATTGCTTGGAAGAAATGGAATGAAAGGAAAAATGGATAATTTCTGCTCGTACCATGCTAAGACCGCATTATTTCATCACTGCACAGAATTTCCAAAAGATGAAGACTGGAAACTGGAAGATCTGGATGTGTGCTTTAACAGATACATTGACTACTTTCAAAAATGCCTTCAAAATGCACAGCTTCCAAACTTTTTCATACCTTCCCACAATCTCTTCAGTTCGATTGGTTCTGACTGTAAACTGCTATATAGAATGCTAGATGAGCAAAAAGTGAATAATTATCCACTTTTCTATAGTTAATTAACCATGATGGGGTTAGGTTTGGGCTTACTTTAACTATTTCAGCTTTGTGCTCTTCCTTAGGTGGGAGTAGAGTCAAGTTGGTTAAAGTTTTTCCATTTGTGTTATAAATCTGAGAACAGTTCGTATATATATATATATATATATATAAGTAGGCAAAGAAGCAGACAGCGGCACTCTGGGAATTTTCAAAAACGTATATTAGTGCAAAAATAGCATACCAACGTTTCGGGGCATAAGGTACCCCTTTGTCAAGGTGACAAAGGGGTACCTTATGCCCCGAAACGTTGGTATGCTATTTTTGCACTAATATACGTTTTTGAAAATTCCCAGAGTGCCGCTGTCTGCTTCTTTGCCTACTCCTGCACAACTGTTCCAGAAGGCACCTGGGTCCCTGACCAGCTGGGGGAGTGCCAGGTCAACACACACCTTGCTATATATATATATATATATATATATATATATATATATATATATATATATATATATATATATATATATATATATATATATATATATACCTGTGTAACAGCAGCGTCACTCTGAGACTTGTGATGAACGGTTACAAAAATGTAGTTTATTGTCTACATGTTTCGGGGAACATACCCCTTCTTCAGGACAACCAAAAACGTGAATACCTAGTGCATTAAATACCCCAACAATGACTTACCCCACCCGCCGGCATTCCCGTGTTTCACAGGCCGTCTCCCCGAATCTCCGTGCCTTCACCGGAAGCCCGTCATCCGGAAACGCCTATTCTGACGCCTATTCACTCCCCCATTGCACCCGGCCGCCGTCTCGCGTCACCCCCGACCTCCGTCTTCCGGGATCTCTGTAGCCACTCAGGTGGCTACGGAGATCCCGGAAGACGGAGGTCGGGGGTGCCGTGACGGGGGAGTGAGAGTCCTCCTGTCGCCCTAGCAACCGCCGGGGTCAGCATAGGCGTTTCCGGATGACAGGCTTCCGGTGAAGGCATGGAGATGTGGGAATGCCGGCGGGTGGGATAAGTTATTGTTGGGGTATTTAATGCACTAGGTTTTCTTCACGTTTTTGGTTGTCCTGAAGAAGGGGTATGTTCCCCGAAACATGTAGACAATAAGCTACATTTTTGTCACAGGTCTCAGAGTGCCGCTGCTGTTACACAGGATTATACATTCCAGGCTTTCAGCTAGTGCAGAAGGCAACTGAGCCAGTTACCCCCTGGGGGGGGTCCGAGTGCCGAGTTCTCTGCTAATATATATATGTGCTACAGTACATTGAAACAGAAGCACCACTACAGAGGGTAATCCTATCCTGAGCCCAGAGCTGTTGGAATTTACTGTAACTGCCAAATCACTATTTGAGTATTAGGAAATGAAGTATAGTGGTGCCTAAAGCTGGTCATACACCTAAAGATGTATTGTCTGATCTGGCTGGTTGGAACAAATATCTGGTAATATCTGAATGACTGTTTTTGTCTGTTTTCCAGCATATTGAAGCAAATGGTGAACTGTCATTTGCTCCTGTAAATGACCAGATTTTCTAACCTGCCACATTGAAAAATGAATCTTTAGGTGTATGGCCAGCTTAACCTAAAACTTTGAATGCCATTTGTCTGTTTGATATGAATGATTTTCAGTAAAAGAAAAAAGTTTCTGATAATCACTACAGAAAATTATTTAATAATTCATTGTGACAACGGACAAAGGTTAAAAAAGAAAATAAATGGCTTGATACACATTTTTTGATTTCCAAATAGATTGTATTGCCTCATCTTGATGTGCGTTTGCTTTGTATGGTAGAAGCCCAATTTGCAACCATAAACAGCACAATAGTATAGATAGGACCTGATTCATAGCAGCAAGAGGTGTCTTGTGCTTCCTGCATGCATATGGGATCCTCGCTGTGTTTAAGAACACAGTATAGGGACACCTGTGACCCCTTTGGTCAGCTGAGTAACTCATGCTGTTACGCAGACCGGCAACTGCAACTCCACAACTTAAGGCTGTGAAGGTTCCGTCAGAATAAAGAGACCCTATCCTTGACACTTCCACAAAATGGAGGTGACACACATTTGTTTTGGGAAATGGAGATCTGGAAATATGCAATCCCAGTGTTTAGGATGCCAGTGCTCCGAATACCGACCCCAGCAACCCAATAGTGAAAATGCAGACAGGAGCTCAGAAGGCACCCTAACCATTTCCCCTACCCCTCCTTTTTTAGCAGCCTAACCCTAATCCTCCCCCACCCAGCACCTGACCCTAAATAACAATGCTTGTGCCTATCCCTGACCCCTGCACTGCACCAACTAAACCTAACCCCCACCTCCCTCCAGCCTAATCCTAAATTTCCCCGCATACTTACTGATCGGGATTCCTGAGTTCCGCACACCAGTAATGGTCAAAATGCAAATTGTTATTGCAATGATTATTATTAGTAAATATGGAGTATAAATTGTGCACCTGCAACCTTGTCTTTGTATGTTCTCATTACTGGTGTGCACCCCAGGACCCCACCCCTCTAGTCTGAGTTCCGGTGCCTGTTTTGTGAGGGCAGTGGTAGTTTCGTTGCCTGATTAAGAATGGATTGGAGCTCTAGGCCACCCATCAAATAGGCCCACAGAATCTGTTATGATGCTCCTGTAGACAGAATTTTTTTTTCCTGTCTACAGCAGCAGCAACAAGGTCTGTCTATCCTCATCCCCCCCTTCCCTTCAACGGCTGTGACCCCCCCTCCTGTTACTGCCAGACTAAACAGCACTGCTGGCACAAACTAGATTCACATTGTGATGCTGTGGAAGGCTTAACTGACCCTCCCTGAGGCGCATGCACAGTAATGCGCCTCCTCTAAGACATGTGATGTCATAAATGTGCCTCTCAGAATCTACTGCAGGCTGAGTGGTACCAGGAGGGAACTTTTCTGTCCCCCATTGCAAGTTTTAACAGCGCTCCTGGTGTAGAACTGATTAACTCTGCAGCAGCAGTAGGTGTGCCACAGAGTTCCGTTGGAAGAGCAGTGGTCACACTTGGATCCTACTGTCAAAACACACAGGTGCTGCTGTACATTCAAGAGCACATTCAGGGCTTGGAACCAGGACGCAGGTGTCTCCATTGTCTTTCAGAGTTATTACCCTGCTTCAGGCTTGCCTACCCTCCCACATTCAGCAGGAGGCTCTCGATTTTTAATGGAGCCTCCCGCTGCCCTACAAATGTTGCAGTTCCTCCTGGTTTTTATTAGTAGATTTGTTTACAGTGTATGTCCACCTATTTGCTGGGAGGCAGAGCAGAACAGGAGCTGCAGCCTCCGCATGTTCCTTCTGGCATGCTGTGATGTGCTGTCAGTCACATCGCGCTCCTGCCATATGACGGACGGGGGGGAGCTGAGTGAGTGCAGTCAGATCAGCAGAGCTAGTAGTAGCAGCCTGTGCTGCTGCTGGGAGCACTGATATACTGTAGCAGCCAGTCACACACAGCAGGAGATAACACTGACTGACACTGTGGGGTAGATGTACAGATGGGGCAGGCCTTTTCCTTGCTGGCGAATCGCCAGAACCATCCGACTGAGATACGTGTGCGTCGCACACGCGTCTCAATCTCTGTCAGTGGGAACCCTGTCCGTCTCCGCCTCAGGGAGACGGACAGGGTTAGGGGGGGGGGGGGGGGTGCGGGCAGGCGGCGGTGACCCGGGGGAGCGTCTGGAAGCGCCGTCGGAAGGGGATGCGCGCCTCCCCTTCTCGCTATGCAGATGGCGCCGGCGGGGGATGGCTGCTGGCATCGCCATCCACTGCCAAGATGGGACCTGCCCCATCTGTATGAAGCAGTGATAAAGGAGGAGAAGTGATAAAGTGTCTGGTACTTTAACACCGGCCAATCAGCTCCTGACTTAACTTACAGGCTGGGTTTAAAAAGGGACAGTTAGGAGCTGATTTGCCAGTGATAAAGTACCAAGCACTTTATCACTTCTCCATTATCACTGCTTCATACATCTACCCCTGAGAGACTAATGCCTGGTACACACCAGGACGACTAGGGCCCGATCCCCTCAATCTAGATCCAATTCCGACCAATTGTAGATTGTGTGGTGATTGGGTCCTTTTCTGTCCTGGTGTGCGGGTGGGTTGGCTGTGCAATAGTGTTCGGCATATGTGTAAGGGGCATTATTTGTGTCATGTATAAACGCATTATTAATGTGCGACATGTGTAACAGGCATTATGCGTGTCAATCTAACCGGCTGTAGGATACAGGCATGACCTGTTTTCTATTGGTGCATCTGTGTAGCCCTCAAGATGGAGTCAGCTAAAAGGTGAGGCGGGGGCATGTTGCGTGGCCTGTCTGTCTCTTCCCATTGTTTTTGTGATGGGTATCTACGTGTCTGCCCTTGGTGTGGCTCCCAGTACTTTCTATGTGTGTCATTTCTCCTGGGGTTCCCTGATCTGCAGTGTCTGGTTATGTGTCCCTCTTTATTGCAGTTAAAACACACCATTGGCTTTCTGCTTACATCCCTGGGTTTGGTGTGTGATGTGGGTTTGGTTGGGGCATTACTGAAAGCCTGTATGCTGACGGTCATTCATTTTTTCAGCCTGGCTTTCTCGACTTCTCTTAATGTTCTTGTCATGGTCAACAGCAGATTCTCTTAGAGCATCTACTGTCATACCTCTCCAATTTGGGAAAGAGGTCTGCACTCTGATCTTCAGGTTTTATCTAAGACCTTCCGCCAGAGACAATCATTTCCCTCAAATGTGAATTGTCCTTGGGTTCAGCGACACCAGTGTGTTTTGACATTGCCAGTAATGCTAGGTTGAAATATTCACTAGCAGGTTCGTTTTCCTTTTGTTTGATAGTGAATATCTTGCTATATTCAACCGCTACAGGAAATTGTACACTCAATTGTAGGTTGATTTGGCGTATATTTTCCTGATTGATTTCATCATTTATCTCCTTATCAACCTTCAAACCACTATCCTGAATGAATTTCTGGATGTCTATGTGGGTAGGAAGACAGGCTCTCAAAAGGATTCTCCAATCCTTATTGGTGGGTTCATCAGAATTTCCCAGATCCTTTATAAATTTCTGACAAAGCGCCATATCTTTTCTAGGATCAGGGAAATCTGAAATGATGGATCGCAATTCTAGCCATGTCCAAGGATTTAACATTGTTATGGTCCTTGTAGGTATCACCCCCTCTCTGTCTGCCTTACCATAGGGAACCTCCAGTGTGCGTAGAGGGTAAGATTGTACCATGTCTGCATTGCTGGATACTGACATGGGGACAATTGTTTCTGTACTGTGTTGTGCTTTCTTACCTGGGTCTCTGACTGTGTTGTTGACATCAGCTGTCTCCTCTTCTAGAGCTGAAGCCACAGTAGCAGTTTTTGCTGGCTCAGCCTTTCCTTAATGCATATTAATGGCATGGGAGACGGCTGATGTCAAGAACATATAATTTTCCTCTGTGGTTTCCTTATAAGGGGATAAAACAGGGTACAAGTTAGTCACATGTGTATTTTTGTTTATTTCCCTTTTGACGGCAATTGCCCCCTCTGGTACATATGGAGGGGAAGGTGCAGTTGCATTCCTGGGGCTGATTACATTTACATCCGCTAAACACCCACTTCTCATTTGGGCTTGGCCTTCCTTTTGCCACAAGTTAAAAAATTGGTACTTGTTTCCTAGAACGGCCACAATCTGGAGTAATCGCGCGATGGACCCGATTTCCTTTGAAATCAGGTCCATTTTGCTGGCAAAGGCAAAATTGGGTCCATCGCGTCGGTCGCGTGCATTAACATGGCACGCAACGCGATGGACCCGATTTTGCCATAGGGTTCAATGTTAAAATATTTTTAACATTGTAATCGCGTTCATCTCGTCGGTCTTGTGCCATTATAATGGCACAAGATGCGATGGACGCGATTAAGCACATTTTACATAGCTAACAATGGGAAATGGGCCAATCTGGCCCATTTCTCATTGTATATGCCCCCATCATGCCTATAAATTAATGCCCCCCCCCATTGTGAGCGGCACCCCACGATTGACGCCAACCCGAAGCGTGGCGAGCGTAGCGAGGGGCGGCGGTACGCGTCCTCCGACATTTTCATACCCCTACTATCCACATCGGCGTGGAGTTGAGAATATAAAGTGTGGCGAGCGCAGCGCGCCCCGCGAGGGGGCGCGTATACCTGTGAAGTAATGCGCGTCCGCTCGCCACGCTTCGGGCTCGCTGCGCTCGCCACGCTTTATATTCTCAACTCCACACCGACGTGGATAGTAGGGGTATGAAAAGGTCGGAGGACGCGTACCGCCGCCCCTCGCTACGCTCGCCACGCTTCGGGTTGGCGTCAATCGTGGGGTGCTGTTCACAATGTGGCCATTTGGGGTCTGGGGACAATTTCACATTGAATCCAATGTAAAATAGGGTCCCAGGGACCCTATTCACATTTGATTCAATGTAAAAATCGGGTCCATCACGTCGGTCGCATCGCATGCGATTGACGCGATTTTTCTGACCCGATCAAAATCGGTGTGGCCGTTCGAGGAAACAAGTACCAAAAAATTCGTTTTGCTTTACCCTCATTTTGAACGATGACAGCAGACATATCTCATCTCTAACTGCGGATAAGACTTTTGGATCAAAACTGCCAACACTGGCGCTTGCCAGAGGGGAGACTCTGGCGAGCCCCGGCCAAAGATGACAGGGGCTACAGCTGTAGGTAAGCAGCACTTATGTAGAATAATTTTAAATAGGCATTATGGTATTTGGCATAATAGGTAATGGACATTATGGTGTGTGTCTTAACATGTAATGGGCATTATGGTGTAAATTTTTAATGCGCGCCTTTGGCGCGCAATGCCCCTGTTTATGAAGCATATTGTGCATTATTGCTCAATATGTTTGGTACAGTGTGTTATTTTGGCTCAATACATGTGTCAAAATGTGAATTTTGCCTTAATCTGTGTGGCATAATGTTAATTTTGACTCAATCCATGTGCCATAGTGTAAATTTTGGCTCATTCCATGTGGCATAATGTGTAAGAGGCAAGTACAGTATAAGGGGGTTACTATTGTGTTGCATGATTTGTATAAGGGGTATATGGTGTGGTAAACTTAGGTGACCACAAAAATGGTGCTGAAATGTTGTCTACCAAGTTTCGTCTTTCAGTATTTTTTTTATGACTGGAATGCCGCCTCACCCCGCAAGTATTTTAGGACATCGGCATCCTGCGGGTGCACCTTTGGAGGGCACCCACCAATATATCTCCCTGCCTTTTCCAGGCATATATAATTAGTTGACAGTATTTACACAAATAGAGACACACCCATAAGCAGCCTACCCAACCAGAACACTGGTCACGCCTCCCACAATATTAGGTGCTGGCCACAACCCCTATTATTGCACATAAAAGGCCCTTGAAAATTTTCAGCTCCAGGCCCATTTAGACCTTAATCTGGCACTGCCAAAGCGTGGCGAGCAGACGCGGAATACATGTAAAGTAATACGCGTGCGCTCGCCACACTTCGGGCTCGGTGGCTCGCTGCGCTCACCACACTATATGAAATCAACTCCACGCCAACGTGGTTAGTGGGGGTATGAAAAGGTCGGAGGACGCGTAATGCCGCCCCTCACGGGCTCACTACGGTTGCCACACTTCGGGTTGGTGTTGATAGTGGGGGTGCATTTAACATTGTAAGCACCCATTAGTTTGAGAAATGAGCCATTTTAGCCCATTTTACATATGCCAAGCATTTCTATGTTATATGTTGTCTGTCTAGTCTGTTGAGTGTTTTATCTATGAAGTGCACTTCTCTGTGATTTGAGAGATTTTTTTTATATATAAGTCTATGTATAATATTCGCTTTATTTATTTTTAAATAAATATCCATAATACTGAGGAAACCCGCTTTTGTCATCTCCTTATACTGAACAGAGCTGCGCTCCTTGGCAATGCATGTGAGCCTAGGCAGCATGCATTATTAGTTCTGATTCCAGGTGCATTTAGACCTTAATCTGGCACTGTATAAATATAAGGTACTTGTTTAGTTTCACGGCAGCAGCGCGCGCCGCTCTAGCTATGAATCTTGGCAGCTTGCCAAACTGCCTTACTTCGCTAAGCTATGTTATCAGCGTAGCGCCTGTTTGAATCCTGGCAGCTCGCCAGCTGCCTTACTTCTGTAATGTACGTTTTAAGCGTCCTATGTTGACTCTGCAGCAGCCCATCGCTGCTACTCCTAAGCTCCTGTGAAGCCTAGTGAGCGATGAGGGGATCATGCAGGCACTGGCGGAGAGGCGCTCCATCTGTGTGAGACGTAGGAGCGTCTCAGACGCTCCAGCAATGAGATGCTCCTGCATGATATGGCAGGTGTGAATGTGTTCCTGAAACAACCCCACCATCCATGCCACCCTGAAGCGTGGCGAGCGGACGACGGTATGCGTCCTCTTGACCTTTTCATACCCCCACCATCCACATCAGTGTGGAGTTGATTTTATATAGTGTGGCAAACGCAGCGAGCCACCGAGCCCGAAGCATGGCGAGCGCACGCGGTAAAGTTATCAGTGTGCACTTGCCACTCTTCGGGCTCGCTGCACTCGCCACGCTTCGGGATGGCGTGGATAGTGGGGGTATCAAATGGACACATTTGCCAGTATGTAACATGGAACACTGGCAAATACCTCCTTCAATGGGCATGATACGTAATTGAGTCCGCACCCCCTCTTTGGACAGGAGAGGCACGCGCTACTCAGATGCAGGAGGGTCTCATTGCTGGAGCATCTGAGACACTCCTACGTCTCACACAGATGGAGCGCCTCTCCGCCGGCGCCCGCATGATCCTCTCTCCACAGAAGAGAGGATATCATGCACGCGCCAGCGCTGTGTGAGAGGTGCTCACTAGGCTTCACAGGAGCTTAGGAGTAGCAGCGCTGGGCTGCCGCGGTGTCAGTGTAGGATGCTGAAAACGTACATTACAGAAGTAAGGCAGCTGGCGAGCTGCCAGGATTCATAGCTAGAGCGGCGCGCGCTGCTGCCGTGAAACTAAACAAGTACCAAATATAAATATATATATATTCAAACAAGTTTATTATCATTGATAAAAAAAAAACTTTCTGCATAATACCATTGTGAACACAAGGTAAAGCCACATTAAAAATGACAAGATGGTCCATTATTTTATGTGGAATGCAGCAATAAACAATATAAAATTGAGCTTTTACAGTATCTGGACTCACAGGGGAATTCCAGCTTCCTACATTCTTCTCCAGATACACAACCCAAAACACATCCACTATACACAGCTTTGCCCATATAACCTCTCTTACATGAAACTGCAATCTCACAGATTTTTTTTTTTTTTCGAAACCGGAAGTTTGATTCTTATTATTGAATTTAAATCTTCTTGGAAAAGAGTCACTCGGTTCTGGACTTTCTCTGTATACGGTGACATCCTCAAGATCAGTGGTGTCAAACTCATTGCCCACCAGCTGTTGGGGAACTACACTTACCAGCATGACCTGCCACAGGTTTTATATATTGGATTGCTAAAAATGTGGTAAGGCATGCTGGCACGTATGGTTCCACAACAGCTGGAGGGCCATAAGTTTGACACCACTGCTCAAGATGGACTCTATAAGAGTCAAATGTATCAAGCTTAAAACAGTGATAAAGTGGAGAATGATAAACATCCAGCCAATCAGCTCCCAACTGTCATTTCCCAAACCCAGCCTGTAACATGGCAGGTAGGAGCTGATTGGCTGTCTAGGTACTTCCTTATCCTTGTGGCCACTGCTTATGGCAGTTACGTAGGCCGCTCTGTGAATCGCGCATGTTCGCTCACCAGAGGCGTAGGGAGGGCGGAGCCACTGGAGCTCACGCTCCGGGCGCAGATTGGTAGAATGGCGCCGCCGGCCCGCCCTCCCTCCGCAATTGATCCGTGCACTAGATCAATAGTACTAACTGGCAGCAGGCAGCGTGCGCTGCCGGCTGCCCTGCCCCCTGCCTCCTGCCCTGCTCACCCGGTCCAAACATCACGGACGGTGAGGCCGGGCAGGTAACTCACTGCTCTCTAAGTTGCTGCTGCTGCTGCTGCTCGTGACGGCTTCCGGGCAGCGCAGCAGATTCCAGAACTCCAGACTCCTCCCAGGGTCCCGGTCACCTGCCCCTGCTACCCTCCTCCCTGGCTACAGCAGCGCGTCATCAGTCATCCCAAGCGCTGGCTGTGGCCTGGAGGAGGAGAAGGTGTTCTGCTGCCGCCCGTGCCGCCCTAGACCTGCTGCAATCATTTATCCTTATTCAAGGTGAATGTGGATTTCTTTTTTTTTTTTTTTAATACAGCTAGTTGATAATGTTATAAACTTGGGGTTTGGGAGATTGGTGGGGCCCGGGGGAGGGGTGGGAGGGTGGGGAGAGTGCTGTGCTGTATATATCTTTATGTGTATATATATATATTTATTTATTTACAGCATCTTATATAGCGCAGCAGATTCCGTTACAGTGTCTAATATAGCGCAGCAGATTCCGTCACAGCATCTTATATAGCGCAGCAGATTCCGTTACAGCGTCTTATAGAGCGCAGCAGATTCCGTCACAGCGTCTTATATAGCGCAGCAGATTCCGTTACAGTGTCTTATATAGCGCAGCAGATTCCGTTACAGTGTCTTATATAGCGAAGCAGATTCCGTTACAGTGTCTTATACAGCGCAGCAGATTCCGTTACAGTGTCTTATATAGCGCAGCAGATTCCGTTACAGTGTCTTATATAGCGCAGCAGATTCCGTTACAGTGTCTTATATAGCGAAGCAGATTCCGTTACAGTGTCTTATACAGCGCAGCAGATTCCGTTACAGTGTCTTATATAGCGCAGCAGATTCCGTTACAGTGTCTTATATAGCGCAGCAGATTCTGTTACAGTGTCTTATATAGCGCAGCAGATTCCGTTCCAGTGTCTTATATAGCGCAGCAGATTCCGTTACAGCGTCTTATATAGCGCAACAGATTCCATTACAGTGTCTTATATAGCGCAGCAGATTCTGTTACAGTGTCTTATGTAGCGCAGCAGATTCCATTACAGCACCTTATATAGCGCAGCAGATTCTGTTACAGTGTCTTAAATAGCGCAGCAGATTCCGTTACAGTGTCTTATATAGCGCAGCAGATTCCGTTACAGTGTCTTATATAGCGCAGCAGATTCCGTTACAGTGTCTTATATAGCGCAGCAGATTCTGTTACAGTGTCTTATATAGCGCAGCAGATTCCGTTACAGCGTCTTATATAGCGCAACAGATTCCATTACAGCGTCTTATATAGGGCAGCAGATTCCGTTACAGTGTCTTATGTAGCGCAGCAGATTCCATTACAGCACCTTATATAGCGCAGCAGATTCTGTTACAGTGTCTTAAATAGCGCAGCAGATTCCGTTACAGTGTCTTATATAAGGAAGCAGATTCCGTTACAGTGTCTTATATAACGCAGCAGATTCCGTTACAGTGTCTTATATAGGGAAGCAGATTCCGTTAAGGTGCGTACACACGGGGGGGATATATTGCTCAGTGTCTCCTTTTCATCAGCGACCAGAGATGGTCGCTGATGAAAAGGAACCTCTGCTGGGGGAGCCGCAGAGGTAATTAGCTGGTCGCAGGAGCAAGCTCCTGCGACCAGCGATTACAATGGGGCAAAAAACGGGAGCACGCACCCGGCGATTTATCAATGGTGCGCACTCCAATCACTGGCAATATGGTCGACCATATTCCCAGTGATTATATCCCCTATCGCTCCCGTGTGTACACAGCATAACAGTGGTTTTTAAGTTTTTTTTCTTTTCAAATGTAACATGGCAACACATGTTAGCCACGCCCCCAATTCATTACCCGGGGGGGGCGCGAAATATGCCCTTGCTCCGGGCACCATGACACCTAGCTACACCGCTGTCGCTCACCACGCTTCAGGCTCGGTAGCTCGCTTCACTCACCACAACTTTACTATAGGTAATAGATGATGGCGTGGACACAGGAGGGTGCCTTGGACCCCGAAAAAAACCCTTGCGGCTCGCCGTACGCTATGTAGGTTCCGTAGCAAAAGTGGTGGCTGCAAAGATGAGGAAGTATTGCTGGCTGTATAGTACTCTCCACTCATCTTTTTGAAGCTCAATACTGTACATCTGGCCCTTAAGGGATGTACACATGGGCTGCAGCTGAACAATTTTGACTAAGCGATTTTGCCATCCCCGGCAGCAACTCGTGTGTGCAGCTGAATAGACACTGCAGTGTGTATTTGGCCCGGCGATAGCAACACTGTGGGGCAGCGCATAGCTATTGCCTGCTGTCTACACACAGGGAAATTCCGGCAAACCTCCTAAGCTATTTTGATGATGTAGTCATGACTTAAAACAATCGCCCTTTGTTTACATGGCTTTAGTGTGGTATTGCTCACAGACCATGTCTAGGTTGACAGCAGAACGTCTACATGCACAAAGTGGACATTTCTGAAAAAAGAGGCAGAGGCGCCTGTTTCCTGATGTTTTTAGTTGAATTAGGCCTAGTGTGTAGAGCAGGGGTGGGTAATTATTTTGGCTGGGGGGCCGCTTCACACTTCCAGTAAATATTTGAGGGCCGCACACAAAATGATATATATATATATATATATATATATATATATATATATATATATATATATATATATTATACACACACATACACACACACACACTATATTTTCACATATCTAATATAGGCTGGCAGCAGCAGCTTCTTACTTCATTGCATCCCACCACTGCGTAATCCCTCATAGTATCCCCATCACTGCAAATTCCCATCACATCCCCTCATTTCCTACCCACCACTGCACCCCCTATCAGCGAACACCCTCTCATCACCCAAAATTACTACACATTCTATTCACACCCCTAATCACTGCAATTCCTTTACATCCTTATCAGAACATCACCCACCAGTGAGTGGGGAGCCTGAGCGAGGGGAGCCAGGACAGGAGGATCATGGACTTTCTGCTGCCGGTGCTGGCAGTCGTCAGTCACGCCGCAGGGCTAAAAGAAATGCAGTGCCGCCGATGTCTGACCGCTCCCGCCCCGCACAGCATTACTGGGAGAGTGGGCGGGGACACGGTCACACTAACCAATGGCGGGGAAGCAGCCGCCGCGTTGCCTCCCACACTCCCAGTAATGCTGTGCACGGTGGGCGCAGTCAGGCGTCGGCGGCACTGTGCACTTCTTCTAGCCCTGCGGCTGCCGGTTAATTGACAAGCGGCTCAGCTAGTCAGGCCGCTTGTCATAGTGATAGAGGTCAGTGCGGCAGACCACGGCCCGCGGGCCGCCTGTTGCCTAGCTCTGGTGTAGAGTGAGCAGCTTGAACAGCCAACTCAGATTTTCCCCTCTGTATAAAATCTAACACCAATAGCCTGCACTATTGTACAATTCAAATAAAATGTAATTACTGTACCCTGTGCCCTCCATCAATTATAAACCACAGAGTGGAAAGGAAATTTCACAATTAGGGAGGCCAATCCCGGGATCGGCGGGATCCCGGGATTTTGGCCTAAAATCGGCGGGATTTGAATCCCGGGATTGAAGCTTCCAATCCCGGTATTCTGGGATAAGTACCCCGTGTAAAATGCACTCTTTTTTTAAAGCCGGGCAGCGCTGAGCACTAGTATATGGCTCAGATGCTGCCCGGCTGACTCTTCTTACCCCCCCCTGCGGCTGTTAGGGACAGTGATCTGTGTTGACAGACATGGTGGAGCCCAGGCTGTGCAGCGTGACCCCTGACATTAAGTCACGTTGCACAGCCTGGCCACCGCTATGCCTGTCAGCGCAGATCACTGTTCCAAACCCAGACGCCCGGCCACAGGCCCGCTGTGCAACCCGTCCGCAGGAGACAGACTCCTGCCTGTCACAACTGATGTAAGTGACTGCACTGTCACTTACAGGGGGAATGGGAGGATTGTCTGGGGGTGGGGGCAGGTTTAGTAGGCATTTATAATGACATGTTCGGGGAGGGCAGTTTATGGGGCGGGCTCATTTTTTTAAAATTTTTATTAGAGAGGCCAATCCCGGGGATCCCGGGATTAAGCATTTTTTAATCCCGATTCCTGGGATTGAAAAAATGCCCCGGGATTGGCATCCCTATTCACAATACATGAATCTGCAGGTGCACTCATGGATCAATAAAGCACACAGATGTAAGCCTATGTATAGACTACGTACAGATGACCGAGCTATGCATCCGGTTCTCCTACATTGATGGCAAAAGTATTTGACATCAGCCATAAACCATTGATGATTTCAAATCATCGATGGTGGATGGCCATCCCTAATTACAGGCATTATACAACCATTGGTGTGGCTACGATGATGCATTTCAGCAAGAATCAGCCGCCTGGGCATCCAACGTTAATCGCAAAGTAGGCAGTTTGTTCTTGGATGCTGAGAAGTTATGAGACTCGCCTATTCTTCACTAGCCCTATGGAGCCAGGCCAAGCAGTAACTATTCTGGCATCCTCAAGTCTTAATTCACCCCTAACACTGAGCAATTGTTAGATCAGTGTGTGAGGTCTTCAGGAGCAATTAAATACATTTATTCGCTAAAGCTCCATGCTATACAATTATCAAGCCCATCATATATTTATTGGATGATCCACCTGACATTTGTATAGTGTGTACACAGCTTACTCTAAAAGAGAAACTTTACGAGGTCATGCAAGGAATATATTACTTCTAATACAAATGACACAGAACAAACATTTTACCACCTATCAGTGTATATTTATTAGTTATGTTTCTGATGTGACTGAGGAAGGGAAATATTCTTGTGACAGTTCACAGGAATCCAGAGCAGTTTGGCAATACAGAGAATACTTTAGGTTTCATTTCTTCCTTTTTGTGAGATGAGAGGTGTGTCTACAAATAAGCATTGCAAATAGAAATACTTTATATACAGTAAAACACGAGAATACAGTATACAGTAAAAAATGAGAAATGACACTTGGGGCAAAATGTAATAGGGTGCGAATTTTGCATGTTCCATTTTTAGATAGGCCCAAATCGCACGTTTACCAAGATTTGCACATTTAGTAACCTGTGAATTCGGGTAAAATTTGCATGCTTTTTGACGTGTCTAAAAAAATAAAAATCGAACATTCAAAAGTGCACCCTTTCAATTTGCACCCTTCAAATGACCAATAATTGCAAAACAAATAGTCCAGTTCGGCAAGTTTCACAGAACCATGCACAGATCAATGACACAAGTGGGTACTTGTGTATTATCACGGCTCCCACGATTTCCATCTTATACAATTTAAAATTGTATACCATTGTATATGGCATACGATGAGATGAGATTTTAAATTGTATAAGCACACTAAAGGGTGCTTTCAAGGTCAATTGGCCCCCCTATAAGATTTTTAATTGTATAAGCACCCTAATGGGTGCTTACAATGTTAAATGCACCCCCACTATCAACGCCAACCCGAAGCGTGGCGAGCGGCGGTGGTACGTGTCCTCCAACCTTTTCATACCCCCACTATCCATGTCGGCGTGGAGCTGTTTTTATATAGTGTGGCGAGCGCAGCGTGCCCCGCGAGGGGACGTGTAATACTTTACATGTATTACGCGTCCCCTCGCCGGGCTCGTTGCGCTCACCACGCTTCGGGCTCGCTGCGCTCGCCACACTATATAACATCAACTCCACGCCGACATGGATAGTGGGGGTATGAAAAGGTCAGAGGACGCGTACCGCCGCCCCTCGTTTAGGGTGCTTATACAATTAAAAATCTTATAGGGGGGCCAATTGACCTTGAAAGCACCCATTAGTGTGCTTATACAATTTAAAATCTCATCTCATCGTATGCCATATACAATGGTATACAATTTTAAATTGTATAAGATCGGGTCCCATCGCAGCACATCTCATCTCATTGCATACCATCTTAAGCCTTATGGTATGCAATGAGATGGGATGAGATGGGAGCCGTGATAGTACACAAGTACCAAAAAGTGTTCTTTGGGTATGCCCAGGTACATTAACTGAAGGGGGTATATACACAACCCTAGCTCTGGGAGGTTGAGGAGGAGCTCTGTTCTTAAAATAGCCTGCCTCCAGTGGTGGATTCAGGGGGGGGGGACACACACACGACACCTGGGCACGTGATCCCCCTCAGTCATTTCTGATAATAGCTTATTGTAGCTGAGGACTGAGGCTTTCCGATGAGCCTAGCCCCATGTGTCTAAGCCCCCCGGGAACCGTGCAAAGCTGGAACGTTTTCCCCATGGGACCCGCTAATTCCGACCCCCGCCCGGTAACAATGTCTGCCAGTTCCCAACCAGCATTACAGAAGCTCGTGGTTGATCTCATTCGAACCCAAATGCAGGGACTAGGCTGGTGTAAAAGGGGCCAACCCGGGAATGTCCCTGCATAATCCTGGGACCATATTCCCGGGTAAATACCTGCATTTTCTGTTGTGAAAGGGGTATTATTTCAAATAGCCATCACTTCTTCCCGGCGGCGACTGTCCCCCAGTTACCGTAAACATGTATTCCCCCTTGGCAATGAGCATGTAATCCCACATGACAATGAGCATGGAACTCCTGGCAATAAGAAATGGAACCCCAGGCAATGAGCATGTAGGTAAGCAGCACTTATGTAGCATCATTTTTAATAGGCATTATGGTGTTTGGCATAATACATAATGGACATTATCGTGTGTGGCTTAACATGTAATGGACATTATGGTGTAAATTTTTAATGCGTGCCTTTGGTGTGCAATGTCCCGGTTTATGAAGCATATTGTGAATTTTGTCTCAATCCGTGTAGCATTATGTGAATTTTGACACAAACCATGTGGCATTATGTGAATTTTGGCTCAATCGGTGTGGCATTATGTGAATTTTGGCTCATTCCGTTGGGCATCATGTGTAAGGGGCAAGTATAATGGGCAGTACAGATGGTGTAATGGTTAGCATTGCTTCCTCACAGCACTCAGATCATGGGTCCGATTCCCGCCATGGCCCTAACTGTGTGGAGTTTGTATATTCTCCTCTTACTTGCGTGGGTTTCCTCCGGGTACTCCAGTTTGCTCCCACAATCCAAAAATTTACTGGTAGGCTAATTGGCTCCCAACAAAATTAACCCTAAAATGTCTCTGTGTGTGTGTGTACATGTGGTAGGGAATATAGATTGTAAGCTCCACTGGGGCAGGGACTGATGTAAATGTTCAAATATTCTCTGTAAAGCGCTGCGGAATAGGTGTGCGCTATATAAGAAACTGGAAATGAATAATAATTATAATGGGGTCTAATATTTGGTTGCATAATGTATAGAAGTGGTATATGGTGTGATACACTACACTCAAGGACAAAACCCCTTTTCAGTGGCCACACCCCTTTTCCAGAGCGTGCCTTGAGCGCGCACACAGCTGCTTCCTTCACTTTTGGCCTGTGTACTTTAAACGCCAGGGCCTATTTTTAATCCCATTCCCGGCCTCTCTCTGCTCTCCTCTCTCTCGCTGCTCTTAGCATGTACACTGGCACCACTAACATCCTCCCCTCTCCTATCATGGTGCTACCCGTGTCATTTTCTCCTGGATCCGCCCCTGATTACAGTACAGAAAATTATACTCCTATTAAAGATCTACACACAAACAATAATTTAAATAAATATTATTCACAGAGGCTCAAAATATTATAAAAATAAAAAAACTTCCGTGCACCTCTCTGGTGCAATGCATACCTTCCTTCAGCTGCATCCCACTGAGTGACTCACTGAAGTCTGGGCATGCTCACTGCGGAGGATTTGCTTCTGCTGGGGCTGCAAAAGGAGCAGCCCATGGAAGCACTGTAGCGCTGGTGATGTGCACAGAATAGCTTCCTGCTAGTAAGCTATTTTTGTCACAGCTCCATGTACTGGCAGCCCAAGTGGGGGAGAAGTTTTCAGTCCTCTGTATGATTTACAATAGAAGCTTCGGTACTTATGTATTATCTGGGCTCCCATGTTAAATGCACCCCATTTTTTCATACCCCTACTATCCAACTACGCATGGAGTTGATTTTATATAGTGTGGTGAGCGCAGCGAGCCACCGTGCCCGAAGCTTGGCGAGGGGACGCGGTCTCATAAGAAAAACGAGAGCCCAGATATTACATAAGTACCGCAGCTTCTAATAGGAAGCTACTACATGCTCAACTCCTCCCCACATGAGAAGAGGTTACACATGGAGCCTGGTGTTGTGACTCCTGACAGGAACGACATTTGATCATGTGACACGTGAAGACTTGGAGAGACACAGACAGCCAATAGAGAGCTCCAGAGGTATTTCCCGCACCTGCCCTCCCCCCCCCGCAGGTAGAATGCACACCCCCTCATGCGGGACCGCGCACTCGTGAACACGCGCGCACACACCGGTGCCCTGATGCTAGCTGTCTGTTTTACACTGGAAACCTCCTGGTTTTCACTGGAGGGGCTGCAGTCCTGCAGCCCAATAGCAGGAGCCGCCACTGACTGTAACCTGTGTTTGTGTGCATATGGGTACATCATTTGTTTACAGTATATGCACAAAAACACTGGTACAGAGCAATCACAATCAAGGTTACTTTATTCCATAGTTTAAGGTGATTTAAAGTAGGTGTAGCCAATCAGGTGTAGAATGGGTGGTAGCTTATGCAGGGGTATTTAAGGGGTAGTCAGGTGATCCATCTTCCTCTTTGAGTCTGGATTCCCACCCTCCCTCCCTCTCTTAAATTACCACCTGGCTTCTCGGACTTCACACAATTTGGCTTCACAAATATCAATTTATAATTGGCGGGAGGGCGCTCTTGATCAGCTGTCAAGCTTGAGGTACAGGAGGTCACTGTGCAGTATTGCCACCCTCTGCCAGGATGGCTGGTGAGTCCCGCCCCCGAGGGGGGACGATGGCCACTTCCTTGAACTGTCCTCACCATGCAATAGGAGGTGCGGTAAGACCGCCACAGTGCGGGCTGTGCTTTGAATTCAATGGGGGCGGTTCATCGCCCTGGTTGCAAGTTTGGGTGTTGTAGTCGCCGCCATTGTTAACGTTTGTGACTTAGCTGGTCTCCAAGCGCTCTCCTGGCCATCCCTTTCAATAGGGTCATACCAACAATAAATACTGTTGACCTTTTAAGCTTATGCAGTGGTTATTTCAGGTTAACGTGTCCGAGTGATTTATTTCTAGGGGTAACAAATGTTAAGGTAAAGGTCAATCGCAATAATTCAATAGGCGCCTTAAACGATCCACACCCTTTAAAATGACATCCGTGTGTTTTCTATAGGTGAAATGGGTTGAATGTGAATGGTACAAAAACGGTATTGAAATGGTAATATACCAGTTACAACATGCAATGTGAAAGGGGTTTAACTGGCTTTAGACCCGTTTTAAGAAACGTTTACAAAACGGGTTGAAAGCAGGTTTGTAATGTGAAAGCAGCATTGCACAACTGTCTGCTCATACATAGTATTTCTCCCCTCATGTGCACCCCATACAGTGTATCTTCCTTCATGTACTATAGTAGCACTGAGAGTCAGTGGAAGGGCTGGTATGGCTGCGGTGGAGAAAACCGTGTCCAGAACTTAGGCATGTAAAGTACAATAGTAAGGGATGGCTGGTGCATACTATAAATTGACATGTATGGCTGCAGGGAAGGGAGTTTGCCCCTGGAATATATATTAACTAAAGTGTAAACGCAGGATTTTCAGAAGGGGGTTTCCAGAGGGGCGGAGTAAAGCCGGGTCAGTTAAAGTATTATAGATAGACCAAATGTATATAAATAATAAATATATATATATATATATACACACATACAGAGTACCACAACACTCGCCATCCCTGCGAATGGGGTGCAAACAGCACTCGCCATTCCCAGGTTGGGGTGAAAGTATCTGGGAAAGTTCATTATGGAGAGTGTTGAGTCCCTGTATTTGTATATATATATATATATATATATATATATATATATATATATATTAGTGGAGTGGCCTTATTATTCATAATTTTCTGGTGGGAGGACAGCTTGCTTGACTGCAGATATCTCCAGTTCCCGAAAGAGATTTCTTAGATTTTAATGGAATTAAAAACTAGAGAATCCCACCTACCAAATGGTATTCGGGACTAGGGGATCAAAGTTCAGGAGGCAGAGCAATCTGCAAACGAGTATATAAAACTACATACCAGGTGTGTGGAGCTGGAGCAGTAACCAGCTGCTGGAAGGCTGATATCTCTGGTTCTGGGAACAGTAGAGAAAAGCTTCTAGTGTCCTTCAAAGGGGGAGAGTCTCAGCTTTTGGAATATATCCTCAGAAAAACTCTAAGTCAGATAGAACCTGAAATATCTGACTGGGAATAGCAATTAACAGGCTTGGATGGGGACCACTGTTTTGAAGTCAGATATCTCCGGTTCCCAAGGGCCGATTTTAAAAATTCTTGTACCCTTGGAAAGAGAGGACCCTCAGCTTTCAGCCAAACACCCTTAGACTCCTGGAGGGTTTTTTGGGTACTCAGAACACCCCCCCCCCCCTGACGTGTGATTTCATGATTTGCTATATGCTTTCTTTAAAAACAGTGTAATTAATTCCAGAGGATTTGCTGTTCAAGATTAGTTGAGGTTCAGGCTCTTGGAGCCCTTGTTTTGAATATGTGTTTTTTTTATGTAATTGAATCATTAAGTTATAATATTGCCAATGTTTTAAAAAAAAAAGACCAAAATCACAACCTGCTTTGGCCCATGGCCAAATCCCGAATGGCTGGTGTAAAGATAAGGCAGTTGCTAAAATCTAGTGGGCTAAAGGATCTTCCACGCCCAGGGGGAGGAGCAAGGCTGGAGGGCTTGCTCCTTCACTATCCACGCCACCACTGGTTGCCTTTAGTAACCAGGTGGCGAGCGGAGAGCCACCGTGACCAAAGCGTGACAAGCGCCGCAAGACCGCAAGGGTCCAATTAGGTACATTATTCTGACCTTGCTCCTCCCCTCTCCGCCCCTGTCACATTACAAGGTCCCTTAGCCCACTTGAATTTAGCCCTAACCATATAGGAAATTCCATGAAGGGGCGTGATTAATTTCAGTGCATCTGCAGCCAGCCTACAACTCTGCTATAGCCCACCTCTCTTCTCATGTGTCTGGAGCAGGCTATTTTAAGAACAGAGCTCCACCACCTCGCTGGGTTGTGTGTACCCCTTCAGTTAATGTACCCAGGTGTGAGGTTGGAAGTGCGGTTCCATACCATTAAAATTCTTATACACATCTCTTTGCCCTTATATAGTGTTTCTTCCCTTATGTGTCCCCCATACAGTGTATCTTCCTTCATGTGCACCCCCATTTAGCATATGTTCCATCATGTGTCCCCCTTACTTCTTGCTTGCACTCCTCATGACTGAACTCAGCATCCACCTCCAACACCTTCCGGCTCCACATGCAACTGTTTTAATGCAGTTCCGCCCTATTCCAGCTCACTTTAACCCCATACTTGCCTGCCAATATTAGACGAATGGGAAGTGGGACACATATTGTGGGCATGGCCTAGTGGCAAGGGGGAAAGTCCTATGCGCGCCTGCTCCTGCGAGGCCACCCCCCATTTTGGTGCTGTGGGGGCATGGCCAGCGGCTCTGTAAGCTGCTGGCCATGCCCCAGCCCCTCTGGCTGCAGCTATTCCTGCGCACAGCATCTAGTCACGGGTGAGGGGGGGACTCCCAACCCACGCCATAGGACACTGCGGGATGTGGGAACCTACCAAAAAAGTGGGATGGCTCCGCAAAAAGCGGGACAGTTGGGAGGTATGAGACAGGCATACTAAAGTTTATCTTCAAATATGATTTCCCAAACAGTTGCAAAATCGTGGACACTCCTTCTGGTAGGGATACATAAAGATTTGTGTTGATCACAGGGTACGAAACATGGGCTGGTCTCTTCCAGATCACACCTGCCTACACTTATAGCATATATTCTCAGTATTGCGGAAGTTTTTCTGTGTAATCATTTCAAATAGAACAGTACAGGAAACTGCAGGTTTGATGGAAATGAAATTAAATAAAATGTGTAAACAGATGACTTCAATGAACCCAAATAATCATTAACCAATTACAGAAGAAACATTTTTGTATAGCATCCCATATTTTCAGTGGCGGCTCCTGCTTTTAGATTTAAGGGGGGCTGCAATTTCCTGAAAACTGCTCTTTGCAAATGGAACAAAACATACAGATAATCTACAACACTGGACTCTGGGGTAAGAAACATTTCACTAACTTTATTATACCAATCACAAAATTGCAAGGCTCTTATATGCCCTCATGCCTATGTAGCCCTCGCTTAATCTTATCAACCATACTTAGGTCGTCACCGTTGGGATGACAGGCTCTAGGTCGACATGGTACAAGGTCAACATGGGTTTAGGTCAACACATGCGTTAGGTCGACATGGATTTTTTTGTGGGTTTTTTCAGCCGAATGTCGACACAGTCGACATAGACACAGTTGGAAGTGAACCGCAGCCCCTTCGCATCACTCGCAATGCTTCGGACGCAGTGCCTTGCTGCGCTCAGCACACTATTTTATTCTCCCACTGTGCCCTAGTGCAGGGCTGGGCAACACCGGCCCTCCAGATGTTGATGAACTACACATCCCAGCATGCCTTGCATCAGTTTTAGCATGGCCACATAGCAAAACTAATGCAAAGCATCCTGGGATGTGTAGTTCATTAACATCTGGAGGGCCGGTGTTGCCCAGCATGAAATACTCATAAAACAGTGGAAAAAACCATGTTGACCTAGCCCATGTCTACCTAAACCCATGTCGTCCTAGATACCTGTCGACCTTCACCCATGTTGACCTAGAACCCTGTCGACCTTCTGCCATGTTGACCTAGACACCTGTCAACCTTCCAGCATGTTGACCCAACAGTGTCGATCTAAGGACTGTTGACCAAATGATCCCAACACCTGCACAGTATGCACTGGGTTAAAAAGTCTCCTCTCTGCTCTTTACTTCCTGCCTGTTCCTGGTGAGATCACAAGGGAGACAGCCTATCACTCTCTGTGACCTGCTCATGACTTGTAAATACCATTTCAGAGCCATTCACACTACAAATGGATTGGCTCTGAAACGGGTAGGACACTGCTTTTAACCCATTTTGGATTACAGGTATTTTAAAAACGGTAAATTGTCTCTGGACCTTTCACATTACAGCTAGAAACGTTTTAAAGCCATTTAAAATCGGCAATTTACCGTGTTTTAGCTGTAATGTGAAAGGTAGCGTCACTACTACTGTGGCCATTATGTAGAAGTGGCATCATGTGTAGAGGGCACTGCCAGGGGCGGATTGGGATGTAAAACCAGCCCGAGAAATTAATGGAAGCAGCCCTGGGGGCAGGGTCTGCTGAGGGGGTGGAGTCTTTCAAGAGGGGGCGGATCCTAAAATAATCTGAATCAGAGTTGCTTGCCATGGCGGCCTTCCTTTTATTCTTTGTTGCAGTTGCATCTGCAACTATATACCAGGGTTAGCTGACCCCTCTATACCCACCTCTAAATCACTTTTCAATACCATTCTCATAGTATATAAAAGGAATCTACACACTGCTGTTTTTATTTATCTTTTATATCACTGGAGCACTTCCTATCACGACTTTGGAAGACATCGAATCACGGATCACCAGGGAGGAGAAAGGGCTTGAAAGCACACTCCAACAGAGTGAGTTAGGTACGTCCATTATTTTTACAACGGTTTAGAACTACACAGAATATATATATATATATATATATATATATATATATATATACACACATATACACAGTGCTATTTTTGTAGGAAAATAGGTTCAGGAACTGTGGGCGGGGCAGAAGCGGGCAGTCATGTGGGTGGAGCTACCAAAGGGGCGGGGCATCAATTCATGCAAAACCTTTTTATTAAGCACATAATGCCTTCAGCAGTACCATAAATGCACAATGCCACCAGTAATGCCATATATACACAGGCCACCAGCAGTGCCAGTTACACTATGCCCCCAATACCCCCAGTAAGTCCAGATAAACAATGCCGCCCAGCCAGTGGTGCAAGTCTAAAATAATACCTGATGGTACTGTGTGCGTGCGCCGGAGGCGCGCGGCAAAAATTGGGTGTTACCATATGCCACATGAAGCCTGGCCAATGAAAATGGGGGCATGATACACATATGAGCCCAATAGTGCAGTCCGTGATGCCCATTATACATATGCCGCACACTGAGATGCCCATTATACATATGTCCCACACCGAGATGCCCACTATACATATGCTACACACCGTGATGTCCATTATACATATGCCACACACCGTGATGCTCATTATACATATGCCACACACTGTGATGCCCATTGTACATATGCCGCACACCGTGATGCTCATTATACATATGCCACACACCGTGATGTTCATTATACATATGCCACACACCGTGATGCTCCATTATACATATGCCACACACCGTGACGTTCATTATACATATGCCACACACCGAGATGCCCATTATCTATATGCCACACACGGTGATGTCCATTATACATATGACCCACACCGAGATGCCCATTATACATATGCCACACACAGCAATGCCCATTACAGATATGCCACACACCAAGATGCCCATTATACATATGCCACACACAGAGATGCCCATTATAAGAGACTTAGGTAAACCCACTAACCTCTGTGCCCCATATAAATGGCACCCATTGTATCTACTATAGTTAATCTCATTATCACATTGCAATCAGCAGATAGGTGTTGAGATAAAGGGATGGTGAATAAAAAATACACACATATATTTGAAATGGAGCAGTCTTTTCTGCAACCAATTAAACATCCCAGACTATCAATGGACCCAGACTATTTCGGGCAACTACAGCAGTGAGAAAAAAGAAAATTGAATTTGAATTGTTTCTCACTGTACCAGACAGGCAGGGATGAGAATCCAGCGCAAGATGAAAGGTTCCACAGGCTAAGGCAGACGGGGGAAGCGCGTCCTCTCAGGTCAGGTCAGGCAGGCAGTCAGGAGAGTGTGCTCCTCAGGTCAGGCAGGCGGGCGGGAGCGAGTCAGAGCACGCGTCTCAGGTGCCGTGCCTGGGTGTCACCATGGATGCGCACTGCACAGTGACATCATGTGCATGCATCCATGGAGTAGGAGGTAGACGGGCTGGTCGCCGGAACCCGACTGCAGTGAAGTAAGCCGAGTTATTCTGCCGCTGTTTAGAACTTCCGGAACGCCGTTCCTGATTAGGTCATTTTTCATCAGAGCTTCAGGAACGGTGTTCCGGAACGTTCCGCCACAAAAATAGCGCTGTATATATATATATATATATATATATATATATATATATATATATATATAATAATCAAATTATATACCCACTCTATTTTTCATTATATACACATCGTTGACCACTTTTGAAAAATTACTTCGCGGAGCACCTTATTCTATGAAAGAAAGGACACAGTCGACAATCAATTTTATTGAATTGGTTATATCACGTTATTATCACAATATAGTATTATCACGTTTAAACCTGCCACTTTATGCGCCTCCTGAAGAGTCTATTCCAAAAAACTTTCTTTCTTTATATTTATCTTGGGGCGTTGGTGACACCCAGGAGGACTCTCTTCTGAAGCTGCATAGCACCACCTTCAATTTGTTGTTCATTTTTTGCGTTCTATTGTAACATTATTCTGATGCTTGAGTGCAGAATGAACGAATGGGAAGAACCGAAATTCCAGAAGAACCAAGTGTATGTGAAGAACAGAGCCTGCAAGAAATTGTCAGGCCACAACTTTCTCAAGAGCCAGCATCTCATCGTGGCCCTACTATGGATGACACATATTCCAATATGGCCAACACCAATGAGGCGGAGTCAGATGGTGCTTACATGAGAAGGAAAACTTAAGAAGTGACCAACAAGGCCGCAGCAGAAGACCTGGGATCCTATAAACCCAATGCATCAGATTCAGTTATGATTCAGTTATGTCAATGTCTAAACCTCATGATCCAGCCAGATTCAAGAGGGAAATTAAACAGGACGTTAAATGGCTGTTCCCAGAGTGGCATTACCCTGAAAATGAGTAAACCTCAGCAAAGTGGTGAAGATTTCATCGCACTGTTGCAACAGGCAACAAAGAAACCAGGAAGGAGGCACACATTTCTGCCCATTAGATATGGACCTTGCTTATGTCTGATTTTACTAATGATATGGACTTGATATGCAAAATGCATATAAATGTGATGCTCTAAATTGTTCCTTGCATCATAGAATCAGGGACTGTTATATGCAGAACTTTGACAACTCCCATCCTTGCGTGAGGACACGCAAACCTTCAAGTGCCGAAGTATGTAATACCCCCATCTCAGGGATTACAGGGGTTAATGTGCACATTGGGGGGTTAACTCATTGGCAGCTTCTTGCACATGAACAGCACAAGTGTGCTGTGAAAGAGGGCTTTAGGACCCAATGTGTAGAGAGAGAGTGTGCTGAGGCAGGAAGTCAGTGTTGTGAGAGAGGACCATGTGGCTGCTCTATGAATCTGAGAGAATCCCAGACAGTGCTGTGCAGAGAGCTGTATTTGGAGCTTGGCAGGGACCCTGAGCTGTGGAAAGTTGCAGCAGAGAAATCAAGAGGTTTGAATCGAGTACCAGAGACCCAGGTGCAGTAACAGGTACAGAAGCAGGGAACAGAGGCAGAGGCTTGTTAGAGGCACCAAAAGAGAGCTGTGAGTCCTTTCATACAACTGCAGCCTGTGTAAGTCACAGTCTACAACTGCACCAGAGAGAGCCTACTATACACAGACAGGCAGCTTTACAAAGCAATAACTACAGCAGCTGCATATTGAGCCCCAGCAATGAGAGTACACCATTCTACTGCAGTTACTAACACAGACACCATTCTGCCAAACAGATGCCAGCAGGCTTCAGAGGAGTGGTGAGTCTTGTACTATGACATTATGCTACCCTGACATCACTCTTAGATGCTGGTATTGATAAAGACTTTTATGGCCTATTGAAGTAAAGTAAACTTTTCATATAATAGCTACAGTATTATATATATCCTTCCCACTATGACATCGCCACCTGTGTCTGGATCTGGAATTACAAGCCTACTGTTATATTGGATGTAAAGACATTGCCAGGATTACAAAGACACTTGCATACTGTACCTTTGGGAATGCTTATGTTGCTTAAAAGGAACCAATTATCCTCCTACTACTATACCTGGGCCCATTGTGCTGATCAGTGAAGATTTGGGAAATTATCCCTGAACATTCTGTCAGGACTCTGAGTTTATTGCCAAACTATTGATTACAGTATTTACCCCAAAAAGTTAATTTACATGTTTTTATTGTGAAGTATTGATTATTAATGCAATTATATGTCTAGTCAAAGAAGATCATTTTGAACATTTACAGTTTCTAAAGTAGAAATTCATAGCTAAGATTATTTGTACTATTGTATTATATGGTCACTGCAGTGATATTTCCAGTTATTCCACTGTCAGGAGCAGTCTGAGGTAAATTCATATGACTATTGATAACCAGCTTATTTCATGAGAGAACTATTAGAACAATTCTCTTCAAATAAACCAGTTTCCTGTGAAGGTGACTGTTTACCTTATACTGTGTGGACTCAGTTTCCTTACCCCTCTGAAAATGAAAAAGAGAACCGGGTACAGAAGAATCATTCACCAGGTAAAATAGAGTGTAATTATGATAAGTTACAATACCACTATTGCGGCTAATACCTGGGTACCACACACACAGTGGAACAGATATGCCCATAAAACTCCGCCCCACCCCTCCCAGCATTATACACGCAGTGGAACGGTCAATCACTGTGTGTATAACGCTGGGAGGAGTTACAAACTCTGCCCCGCCTCCCAGCGTTATACACACAGTGGAACAGATTTGCCTAGTTCCTGCACCCAATGACTTCTCACCCACCAGACTCACCCAACCCATACACCCCTGTCCGGTGTCCACCAAGGCTAAAGTCATGCACACAATGACACCCACACCCATGGCAGTGTTTCCTACCCTCCACTGTGCATGTGCGACCCACACGTCTTGCAGGTGGCGCCTGCTTGCGAGACGTCAAGTCGCCGTCACGCCATCATTACATGTGTTCACCGGCCACCGCGGGACTTTGTGGGTAGGGGTGACCACAACAAGGGAGAGGACCGAGGTGCGACAGCAGGACCGGTGCAGCCAGGTCACGAGAGACCTGCCACAGAAGCACGAGCGGTAGCGGTGCCAAGCGGATTGGAAGCAGGAGAGCCAGGGACCGGACACAATGTAACGACCAATCAGCGCAAGTGAGTACAGTGTTTCCCCCTCCCACAACACCGTACTAAAGCACTCAGCACCAGTTAATATAGTGTCTCCCCCTCCCACAAGACCATACTTTATTACTGTTCATTCGTCATCTTCCACACACCTCTCCTGTCTAACACTCAATACCTGCTCCACTCCTCTCATTCCAGCCCCATTACAAACATCTATCCTGCCTAACACTCAATACCTGGTCCACTCCTCTCATTCCAGCCCCATTACAAACACCTCTCCTGCCTAAGACCCAAAACCGAAACATAATTCACCTTAAACTATATTTCTAACTTTAAGGGGGCGTAGCCCCTTACAACGATGTGAAGAGCGCCCGTAGGGCGTGATGAATCACCTAGTACTGAATACAATACAGGAGAACAGACAGGGTATCTTGACTGAAACACAATAGAAAGTGAATGGAAAAAAGAGCTTGAGGATTGGCAGGAAATGGAGCTAGAACAAATACTGAAGCTGGCTGGAAACAAAGCTGAACAAATGCTGAGGGCTGCTGGACACAGATCTGGAACAAATGTGGAGGCTGACTGGAAACTAACTGGGGCAAAAGCAGAGAGCTGAGTGTCAAGGGCTAAAGCTACAACTGTGAGCTATGTCCAGCACTGGGAGAAAGGCAGACCAGGAAGATATAGGGAGCATGGACCAATCTGGATGGCTGGAAAAACACAAGCCTCCTGAATACAGATTAAGTCCAGCTAAGTGGTCAAACCCATGGTAATGAGCGAATTAAGCTTATGTGACAGGTTTGTGAAAACACACAGGAGCAAAGCTGCCTTTCCACAGACCTGCCAGAGGTGGCTTTAACTGTTGCCTGGCAAAAGCCAGGACAAAATCCTGACAGAAGATGTAACATGAACACGCATTCATTTTAGGGTTAATTTTTGTTGGAATCCAATTAACCTACCAGTATATTTTTGGATTGTGAGAGGAAACCCACGCAAGCACAGGGAGAATATAGAAACTCTGCAGTTAGGACCATGATGGTAATCGAACTCATGACCTCAGACTCGTGAGGCAGTAATGCTATACCGTCCGTGCTGCCCAAAGGTATAAGTCTTATGGTGGCCATACATTGCTGCAGGGCTGCCATCAGGAGTGGTACCAGGGGTACAACTGTCCTAGGCCCCCCTGCTTTGACAGAGAGCTGCAGGCCACTGACTCTCTGGCTGACTGCACCACTGTGTGATGGCAAGCCTGTCAGTGCCTCTCACTGCAGCCGCCCACCTCCCACCAGCTGCACACCTGCCACCAGCCCTGTGAGACCAATTCTCCAATCAGCGCCGGGCCACGGGTCACTGTGGCCACAAAACATCAGCCCAGCTAGTTGAACCCAGGGGGAGCTGTAGTGCACCGCAGCTCCTCTCAAGAACTGCCTGGCAAGTGCGCTCGTCCTCTTCTCCCTTTCACACAGCCCTGCATTGGCCACCTCTTCACTGCCTCTCTCCTCCCGTTAACCCCTCCAAACAGCCAGCCCCCGGATCCTGCCAGTGCTCCCCTGCCTGGGACACGTCGCATGCAACCTCGTTCCCTGCTGCAGGGAGGGGGTAGGAGTCGGAGGTTGGACGTGCAGCAGGTCCAACCTGACTCTGATGTGCAAGGGACCACACACTGGATCTCAAACACATCTGATTTGGCCACTCTTCATCCTTTTTCTCATCTCAATCCGTTGGAATTGAATTGAAAAGTGGCCAAACCTGACTTGTGTATGGCCAGCTTAACACATATCAGTTAGGGACTAACTGTACAAGCTACTTGCAAAAAGCTGTTGGATGTTTTACTTTTGAAATATCTGATGTTTTCTAGCTGTAAGTATTGGGCAATAAAAACACATTGCTAGCTGATCATTTGTATAATAGCAGCACTGTAATTGTTATTTAGACAGTTTTATTATAGGAGCTCCAAAAAGTTGCTTACACTAGGAACAACCATTAATCTGTTACTGCAAAAGCATAGTATTTGGCAGTTAAAAGGTTAACAAAAAAAAACACACTTTTAGTTTCATTTCTTAGATTCCGCTAGGTGGGAGGAGACCTACTTATATAAAGAAGTGCTTGTAATTTGTTTAAGCACATGCACATCATTCAGGAGCAGATAAGAAATGGGAGACAGTAGACGGAAAGAGATGGCAAAATGTCCAAAAGAAAAGAAAGACAGGAAATACCAGACTTCTGCGCAAAGTGAGGTATGTGTAGAAGGGGGATGGAAATCAGACAATCTTGAAAGATATATGGCAACATCAGAGGTTTATGGCAGTTCTGCTGGGAAGGAGCAGCAGAAATCACAAAAAGCTCACCCGAGTAAGGATAATTCTACATGCTGCTCAGATGAAAGTAACCTCTCTCGGAGAAAGCCACCCAGAAAAGAAACTGTAAGGAGCTCTTCAAAAAATGGAGATAAAAATACTAAAACTACACCAACAGATAATCCGGAGAATTTTATGTCACTAAATCTAGGGAGTGACAACAGTTATGCGTACCACCCAATTTCCCCAAGTTTGGTTGGACAGTCCCAATTCATAGGCTTTGATAGGGCTGGTGTATCACCCAAAAATGTTCTTTCCTTGGAAGATAAAGGTGAAGCATGTGCAGCTTTCGATGAAACTTTTTCAGATCAGGGGCATGGTGGAACCAAGGTTAAGGTAAATGAGGGGAAAAAAAAGAACAAAGTGAACAAAAAGAATGATGACTTAATGGAGCACAAAGCAAGGGATAAGACAACTATTGATCCCAAATGCCCTGGGAGACTAAAAACGGTGGTGGAGAGATTAAGACTGAAGGCGGCAGACATTTCCAATGCAGCAGAAACAGTAAAAAAGGTCATTAATAATATTGTCAAATCTGAACAACTAAAAAAAGATGATCTTTTCAGTAAAATAGAACAATTCTCTTCTGGAAGCTACTATGAAAAACTCAAGGTAAGACTACCAGCCTTTAATTATTATTACTACCATTAGAATTACTACCTTTTATTTACTGTATATAGTGTGTCATGGGTTCTATGTGACCGTAAATAGGTGATAGAACATAAACATTATACAGTTACATACAAGTTTACAAACTAAATGCCTACTTCTTACGTGAATACATTCTGTAAATTACATAATTTTATAGAGGAGACAATTGTAAAGGGTCCTGCTTGCTTGTAAGAGCTTACCTTCTAGATGGGAGAGGGAAGGATACAAATTCAGAGAAAACAAAGCTATCGACCGGGATTAAATACCCCCCAAAGAGGGAGATTTTAGCAGAACTGGGGAGCAAAAATTTAGGAGGAGGGGTGATAAGCTTGAGTCCCCCCTCCTAAGCTTAACCATCCCAAGGCTTTTTGATCCAGTCCTGGTTCTAAAAATACAGTATTTAAAGAACCAGCACTGGGCTCTTGGACCGGTCCTGGTTCAAAAACTTTGGGGAAAAGGACATAGGGGTCCCCCATATTTTTAAAACTGACACCGGGCTCCACCAGCCAATGCCTCAGCAGGGGAATATGTTTATACTGACGGAGCTGTATAACTAATCAGCCCTGGCGGAGGTTCCCCCCCCCCCCCCACACACACAAACTCTCCCTCTTACCTAGAAGCTGAGCAGCAGCATGTTGTAGATGGTGGAGGAGATCCGGTATGATATTATTAATCCTCACTACCTGGCAGCAAAATCCCAAGATTAGCAGTATTGTACCCATTCTCTTCCTTGCTCTGTTCTGGGTATTCAGTACAGTACCTCCCTACCTGCATGCACTACTGTATACACAGTGCTTATTATGGGTCTGATTGTCAGTTGGGCACATCCATGGCTATTTTAGGCTGATTACTATTTATACTAATTCAATTATAAATCCATCCACAAGAGAATTTGTGCCCCTACATGTATTGCCCACTGTTTTTCATCATTATTAGTATCCACAACAGGCCTGGGTGCAAAAAAAAAAAAAAAAGACCCATCTGTAAAAGGTTTCCCATTTATGTCAATACCAAAAACAAACACAAAATTCAGGCTACCACGACATTCCCATGATATGCATCTGTATTGTGTTTCTACATGGAAACCGCCCAGATGGCAGCCAGAAACACTCACTTAGAAGGCTATGTCCACTTGAGATTGCAGACACTTTGTGGGACGCATGCACGTACAAGTTTTTAAATGCATTATTCTTTGTTTGAATAAAATGCTGCGACACTACCTGTTGAACAGGTGTTTTGTGTACTGTCAATCTACAATTCTTCCTTTCACAGCTTTGTGGTCATTGCTGACTGATAATGGAGGTCTCCTTACCTTGTTTTCTTCAGTTTTTTATCTTGCTTTGTGTTTTGTTGTTGATTCTGCCACATACACAGTGGTAGCAGCATGTTGCAATCAGCATTTCTGATTTCTAAGCACAGATTCTGCAATAAGGAACATCCTGCTACTTACCACAACTATACTATACTGGCAACTTGAGGGCCTACTATCTATATTTATTGGATGTGCTGTATTCCATAAAATTATAGTTTTTATCAAATTATTACAGTCACTAGATACTCTAATTAAACAAATGTGTTTAACTAAAGAAAATGTACTAACAAATATTCTTACCCTAAATCAGTTTATTATCAGCAGCACACTGCATACCTCCCAACTGTCTTGCTTTCCGCAGGAACGTCCCGAGTCCCGCCCGGTGCTGGCAGTGGGGATTAGACGCTGTGTGCATAGCGCCTATTCCCACAGGCAGAAGGGCATGGCCAGAAGCTCACAGAGCCGCTGCCCATGCCCCCCCACAGTGGCAAAATGGGGCGTGTCTCTGCGTGAGTGATGTGATTTGTAGGCCATGCCCCCAAATTTTGGGGCGAGTGTATCCCAACTGAGGAGCATCTAAAGTTGAGAGGTATGCACACCAGCACAGATAAGAATGTGTGTTATCAATATACTGTGTCCCGGACTATTTTTTTTAGCAGGCACTAGAAGTAACTCTCCTGAACCTTTCATTAAATATGACATCATCAGTACTGGGTTCCCGAACCTGTTTTTTCCTTAAAATAAATGTTATATTGGGGCCATGATGAGGGTGTGCTGTACACCCAGAATGTCTGTGTCATGACAGTTTGGGGAGAACTAATGCTGCTGTATCACTGCCTGTGTTGGCTTGTGATACTATGCTGTGCACTTTTTATATGTTGGATTTGAACTTATGCCTTTAATAATATAAAAATACCTTGTATATGGATGTTGCTGGCTTCTCTATTATGTTGCTTGCATGATAACACCATATGAGCCCTGAACTCTAATTGTTGCCTGATAATGTTACATTCTTCCGCAAGTCCGTGATTACAGCACTTTGCTGACCAATATCAACGGCAAATATCATCCAGTGTGGATGCAAAATATCCTCTGCCCGTGGCTGATATGGTTAACTATAAAGGCCACAGCCCCCGTCTGCTAGGGTGTATGGGTCTTAACTCTCTCTGCACATGTTTCATTTGCCTCAGCTACAGTGCACATGGTTTTGTCCAGGGCCTAAAGTGGTCCTGAAGAGGTGCTGGAACTCAATTACCCTGCCACTGCAGTACCCCCAATTCAAATTACACCACAAAGTAGCACAAACATATTCACATTACACTGCATTTAGAGCCCCTAATTCATATTACACCATATGGTAATGCACCTTATTCACAATATGCTACACAGTGGTGCCCCTTATTTACATTATGCCGCTAAGTAGTACCTCTTATTCAGGTCATGCTACACAGTGAATTGGAGTGAACCCACAGCCGGGACTGTTGTTTAGAACATTCATGACGCACCCTACTCTGCCTCTGTACCAAATAAGGGAATACTCCCAGAACGGGTAGCTGTGCGAGACAGTGCTACCTGTGCAAATCCTCTGGTGGGCTTTTAGTAATTCAAACAAGTTTAAAGAAACATGGCACAGAAGAAAGACAAAAACTTGATAAGAAAAGGAAACCCAGGCTCCAAAGTGGAGCACTTATGGTACCAGAACCAGCACAGGACCCAGGGAGATGAGGCACCAAGCAGACCAGGACCGAACAGGAGAGGACCCAGGAGCCGACAGAAGCAGGAACCAGAAAAACAGGAACCAGCAAGGAGGCAGGTGACTGGTCAAAAGGACACTATCACTGGCAGGGTCAGCTCCCTTAAAAGGGCTAGACTGCCAATCCCTGTAGGGAAATGCTGCCCAGCCCTCCAGCCTTAATTATCAGCTGCGGGCGGGCGAACTGCTCTCACGTCTGTGTTGCCCGGCAACAGCCGAGCATAGGAAGTGACGGCCACTGCCATCACCTGGCATCCCTGGTTGCCGGGCAACCGCAGGAGCCCCCAGCGAAAGCAGCGCCAAGCTGTTTTGTCTCTGGTTGCTGAGCAACCGGCCCAGGAGACAACGCCTGCAGGGGGAGTGAGATGCCAGGAGCCGGTGCAGCCCCGGGGACTCATTGCGCATGCCCCCTGTGTGCAACAATACAGGCATGCCACACAGTAGTGTCACTTATACACAATGGTCACAGTAGTAGTGTCCCTTACACATAATGCCCACAGTAGTAATGCTGTTTATACATAATGCTCACAGCAGTAGTACCCCTTACACAAATGTTTCCAATAATAGTGACCCTTACATATAATACACATAGTAGTGCCCCTTATACATCCATAATGTCCACAGTAGTAGTGCCTCTTATACACATATTTTGCCTCTTTCATTCCATTGGTTCACTGCCTCTCCAGCAGCTTCCCTACCTCTGTGTCCCTCCAAATCACCTCTCACCTTGTCTTTAGCATGCAAAGGGGCTGCTTCTTAGTGGCTCTTCTGCACTTTAGTGGCGGTAGTGGTATGACATCACCTATGGCGTGTCAGAAAAGAAAGCAGCTGGGACAGGCTTTCTGTTTGAATTACTGTGCATGGCTGTGGTGGAACTCTGTTCTACCCAGTTCACCCCACATTTAAGTCCCTGTGTCCACTGCAGAGAGTTGTAATGCTTCCGGGAGTTTAAGAAGTTCCAACCGATGGGCCATCAGAAACTGGGCAGATACAAAGTTTTCTGCAGCACCGGAGTCCAGCAATGCTTGAGTAGTAACGGAACCACTAGGCAAAAAGATTTGGAGGGTAATAAGAGAGTCTGTTTTGGTTAGAGTGTTGAGTCTGTCCTAGATTGGCTTCTCTAAAGCCAACTAGGACCGAGAGTTTAATGGTCGGCGAGGACAACTAGCAAGGCGGTGACCGGACTCTCCACAGTACATGCACAACTTTTGCTGTCGCCTCTGCTGACATTCTTCGGGAGTGAGGCGAGCCCGATTGATTTGCATAGGCTCATCCCGAGGAGGAGAGGACGGTGTTGAAGCAGCAGGAGGCAGATGGGGAGCAGGAGAGGAAAGACCTCGATCCTGACGAGATCTTTACAATTGTCTTTCTCGATAGCAGAGATCTATTTTATTGCATGAGATGACCTCGCCTAAGGATGTGGGCAAGTCCCGGGTAGCAAGATCGTCCTTCAAATGGTCTAATAACCCTGCCAAAAAAGTGGAGGTCAGGGCTTCCTCATTCCACTGAATGGGAGATGGTGGATGCTGTAGGTCTCTGGGTCAAAGAAGGTTGAAGCTGGACCTGACGCTCGGACACATTTTGAAGAGCCCGAGACACTCCCTGTTGACCCTCCTCTAAGGCCTGAAGCCAATTGGCTATGCCCTGCAAGAGCTCCTGACCAACAGCCAGATCCATTTGGCCAGTGCTTACTGTCAGACTCTGTGGATTTTGTGAGTCCATCTACAGATTCGGAGATAGCGGGCTAGCTGGGAGACGGAAGGAGGCAGGCCGTATTTAAGTCCTTCGCATAAATGGCCAGGCTGACTATCTGAAGTGAGGAGGCTAGGCCGAGGGCAGTTCAAGAAAACTGAAGGTGCAGTGGTGCCGCACTTACGAAGAATAAAGATGAGGCTGCTGTAACAACGGAAGCCCAGGCACTGGAAGCATGGGTACCGAGAGCATAGAGTGGATACAGCAGGAGCACAGGTGCCAGTAGCACGGAGTGGATACAGCAGGAGCACAGGTGCCAGTAGCACGGAGTGATTGCAGCAGGAACACAGGTGCCGGAAGCACGGAGTGGATGCAGCAGGAACACAGGCGCCTGAAGCACGGAGTGGATGCAGCAGGAACACAGGTGCCGGATGCATGGAGTGGATGCAGCAGGAACACAGGTGCCAGAAGCACGGAGTGGATGCAGCAAGAACACAGGTGCCAGAAGCACAGAGTGGATGCAGCAGGTCACAGGTGCAGGTAGCTGAAGCACACAGGTGCAGGTGACTGAAGCACAGCGGAGCAGGTGGTCACAGGTGCAGATGGCTGAAGCACACAGGGGCTGGTGACTGAAGCACAGTGGAGTAGGTGGCCACAGGTGCAGATGGCTGAAGCACACACAGGTACTGGTGACTGAAGTACAGTGGAGCAGGTGCAGGTGGCTGAAGTACACAGGTATCAGAAGTCTCTAAAGCACAGGGGTCACTGGAAGTGGCTGGAAAGCCCTGGAACTTCTGGAGCACGGGTCGCAGGATGCTCTCTAGGGAACAGGTAGCGAAGCACTGGCACCAGCCTGTCCCAGATGAGGGGCTTTATCAGCTAGCCTTGCTCCTGATTGGAGGAGCAGCTAAATCTGATGCAGCCATTGGATAGCTACAACAAAATGGTGGCACCCAGCAGGGGACAGGAACTACTCCTGTATGGTGGGCGGGAACACACGCTGGCAGCCGGCGGGCAGGAGGGGATGGACGCAGCTGAACGGAGCAGCAGCACTCCCCCGACCGGTACCAGTGAGGAGGGACCCTGCCGCCGGACCCGGACTGGTAAGTGCTGCCGCCACCCGTGTCACCCTGGTCTTGTCCATTAGAAAAAAATGTTTTGCAATTCAGTCTGAATTGGATCCAAAATACGATTGATGCTGGCCAATTTAAGGATCAGAAAATAAATTGGATGTACGTATGTCAATACACTCAAACCTGGATAAGTGGGACCTGGATAAGTGGAAAACCTCTATTATTGGAACTTAAGCACAATAAAGACATTGTTAACAATGTTATTGTGCATATTGTTTAGTATGTACGAACTATAATGAGAACGATTAGCATTTTCCATTCTCGTCTGAATATGCAGTTCAATTTTCGTGCAGCGTGAGTGAACGAGATACATTTTTTTTGGCTGCTGGCTATGTATTGTCTCCAGGGTTCCCGCTAATGCCTATAGGATTAATGAAGATGCTTCCTCCACCCGAGTCTGAGGACAGCGCGGGTAGCTCCCGGTGGATTGCTGGTTGAGGAGAGGCATGAGGAGATGCTAATGATGCTGGAGACGGAACTGGAAGAGAGACAACATGATTAGTCTCCATGGCAGTGGAAGACTTCTTACACTACCAATATCATTTTCAAGAACCCCTAACTGGTCTACAGTGTACCCCAGGTTGGAAACCGCTGCTCTAAATTGTTCATTCCGTAGCTCTGGGGAGTTCAGGGGAAATACGATAAAACTATATCGTTAGCTGCCTTTATCGTATGTTGCTACAGGTAGCAACATAGAGAACCACCTTTCTTATTGGTTAAATGTATGTATTTTATACTTTATATGGTTAATTAAATATTATTTTTAAAGAGAACCGTGTAATTATTGAAACAGCAAGTGCTGGCACACATTCCTTCTTTACCTTTCTTATTGTACTAGTACCAGACGACAATTAAAATTTGTTCAATAATATTTGCATAGCCCCATTAATCCTTATAAGAAACAAGATAAAAAAACATTTAATGCGGCAGTACGGATGGTGTAATGGTTAGCATTACTGCCTCACAACACTGAGGTCATGGGTTAGATTTCCACCATATGCAGAGTTTGTATATTCTCCCTGTACCTGCATTTGATTCCTCCGGGTACTTCTGTTTCCTCCCACAGGGACTGAGGTGAATGTTCAAATATTCTCTGTAAAGCGCTGCGGAATGTGTGCACTATATAAGAAACTAATTGAGGAAAAGTTACAGTACCAAATATTGTAAAAGTGAACTAAGATGTACTGTTACTTGCATGCATACTCTTACTGGTTTCTGGGCTGTTTCGATGAGCCTTGTTCACAATTGTTACCCGATTGTGTTGCAAAAGTCTGCCTGAGGTATTTAGGTAGGAAAGGTTCTTTGAATAATAATTGGTACACTTGTTTAAAGGTACAGTAATTATATTAACCATTGGTATTCAGGTAAGTTTTCATCATAGCCGATTAGGAGAAGAACTGAGGACTACCCGTTGCAGGGAAAAAAAATGACTGTTCTTCCTTAAGAAACTTTTTTCCGTTGTTTAAGATTGTAAACGGATTGCTGTTGTGGTGAACTAGTGCGTGTCTACCATTCAGTAAGTTTACTGGTAAGTTTTTTGAATAAATGAATTTAAATTGAGAACACATCACTAATTTTAGGGCAGAGCAGTGGTGATCACTCACCACTGAACAGTGCAGGGAGGGGAGCCAGAGGCTGGCCAGCTGCTCAGGGAGGGCTGAGCACACCCCCAAAATTATAATGTTGGTCACAGCACAAGCCATGCCCCTCCACTAAGGCCACACCCACCCCTCCCAAGGTCCTGCCCCTTTTTGGATCTGAGGTTTCCATTCCCTGATTACTAAAGTTGAAAGGTATGTAAATATTCTACATATTAAAATTACAAATAAAATGTCATTGTGAAATAAAGAATAATCTTGTGGAGCCTGAAATCTGCCATCCTTAGTGGTTTTTAAATCATCCAGGCTTGCTGAGTCAGCAAGAGGTTGAATATATTTTTTTTTTTCAAAATAGATTTTTATTAAGTCTTGCAAAGAGAAGAGCAATTTACAGGAGGGTAACAATTGTGCATTGAACAGAAATATATTGAACAATGAGGAACAATATGAAGGCAGATCATTTAAAATCGGCACATAATCTGTAATATGATTCGCCATATCTTATTCCAGCCGGCAAGACTTACATTTAACAAGGTGGGGTGGGGGTTGGGAACAGAAGGAAGGAAAAGGTAGGGAAAGGAACGGGGGTGGGGGGGGGCTCAACATATTATACGATACAATAGGAAATATGTGAAGGGAGCCGAGATCACCCATCAGTGGTGTGCGGTGGGGAGGAGAGAACTGCCAAGTCTAAGGGCTCACTATATAATACAGTTTGACCATGTTTTTCTCTGTATTCGCTACACTTAAACCATTTCAGATGGATTGAAGTAGCAGAGGGTGAGTATTTGACGTTGGCTGTCTCAAGCAAGAAATGCTTATTAATTTTGTTTGCTATGTGTCTGATTGATGGGATGACAGGTGATTTCCAGTATTGGCCTATGGCAGCTTTGGTGGCTATCAGGATGTGACCAAGTATGTATTGATCTCCCACCTCGAGATGTGTGTTATGGTGTAGCAATGCAACTATCGGGCTGGGCAAGATGTGGGTTCCCAAAACATCAGCTATGAGGAGAAATACTTCAGACCACAGCGTGCGTATTATCGGACATTCCCAAAAGATATGGTAAATGGTGCCGATGCCTCCACAATTCCTCCAACATAACTTGGATACGGAGGGCCAAATGCCATGTAACCGCTGAGGGGTGAAGTATGCCCTCTGGCATAGCTTGTAGAACATTTCCGAGTGTTGTAGACATTTGGACATTTTAAAACCGGAGTAGGAGATAGAGTCCCACTCCTCTTCAGTTAACGTAATAGAGAGGTCTGATTCCCATTTAATATGTGCTGGTAGCTTCCCTTTCTTTGATTTAGTAATTTGATATTCGTACCATCTGGAGATTCCTCCTTTATGTAACGGGGAAGTCAGTCTAGAGAATAGAATTCTAGGGAAGGCTGGAACCCGTAGATTGAAATGCATTGGATAACCAGTGGCGTATTTAAAGGAATTTGTAGAAATCTCGCTTAGGGACATTATGCTGTGACTGAAGGGTGGAGAATTGTAAGAGGATACCTTTGGGGAATAACTGTTTCAGGGAGGGCAGGCCTGCTGTAGCCCAGCTGTCTAACTGCAAATTAGGGATCAATCTGGCTATGGCTTTAAGCGTTAAGTCCGGACCTGGTAGGGATATCTCCTCATCGTCTTTGATAGCTCTGTGCCATGCGGAAATTGTGGCTCTAATAGCTGCGCCCGACCCTGACCAAGTTGGGGATGCATGTGAGGGTATCCAGAAGAGGTCTGGAAGATGGAATTTAGGTAAAAAGGATCGTTCCATAATTACCCACGGTTTAGGTGAGTGAGGTGCGAACCAATCCCTGGCCTGACTAAGTATAGATGCCATTTGATAGGCCTCAATATCTGGGTAGGCCACACCCCCAGAGCGCTTGGGTACGGTAAGGGTTTTCCTTGAGATTCGAGGTCTAGCACCCTTCCAGATGTATTTAGAAAACAGGATATTGAATTTAGATATAATAACTTTGGGGGGGTTCCTAGGGATAGCTCGGAAAACATACATGAGCTTGGGTAATAAGACCATTTTAGAGGCCGTGATCCGGCCCATCCAGGAGATCTCATGAAGAGACCACTCTGTAATAAGCTTTTCAAAGGCGTTAAGTAGTGGTATAAGGTTACATTCATATATATCGCTGTCCCTGGTCACATGCACCCCCAGGTATTTAATAGACCTCGACTGCCATGCGTATCGGTATCTGTCTTTCAGTAGCGCAACAGTCTCCGGAGGAACGTTTAGGGGGAGGGCTTCAGTCTTGGATGTGTTCAATTTATAGAAGGAGATATTAGAATACTCTGTTAAGGCCAAATGTAGTGCAGCGAGAGATTTTTCTGGGTGTAGTAGGCATAGGAGTATGTCGTCGGCAAATAGGCATATTTTATGTGATATCCCTCCAATAGCAGGACCAACAATCTCACCAGCTGATCTAATCCTTTCGGCTAAAGGTTCTATGGCCAACGCAAAGATAAGTGGTGACAAGGGGCAGCCCTGTCTAGTGCCGTTAGTAATCTTAAAGCTAGAAGAGAGGCAGCCGTTTACAAACACCTTCGCGGATGGGTACGAGTATAACGCAAAAATAGAGTCTAGGAACCTGCCTCCAAAACCAAACTTCAACATTATGGATCTGAGGTATCCCCAGTGTAGCCTGTCAAAAGCCTTTTCGGCATCTAGAGAGAGCAGCAATAGAGGTTCTTGATTCAGATCGCAGCTTTCTAGAACATTAAACACCCTACGCGTATTGTCCGGGGCCTGTCTGCCCGGGACAAATCCCACCTGGTCAGCCGCCACCAGAGAGGGTAGCAGAGGGGATAACCTGTTAGCTATCATTTTCGCATAAAGTTTTAGATCCGTGTTCAGTAAGGCTATGGGGCGAAAATGCTGTACTGATGTGGGAGGTTTACCTGGTTTTGGAATCGCCACTATCCTGGCTTCCAGCATTTCTTTCGGGAAGCTTTTGGAATCTGAAGCTCCGTTAAAAACTCCTAGCAATATAGGGGCCAGCTCTGTCTTGAAGCATTTATAAAAGTTAGAAGGGTAGCCATCGGGGCCAGGGGCTTTATCACGTGGCAAAGCATCGATGGCCGCCTCTACCTCCGACAAGGACCAGGGGGAGCACAGGGACAGACAGGTCTCTCTTGGGAGATCAATGTTGCTCAAAAAAGCCTCAATGTCGGCTGGAGCAGGTTGAGGAGTATTGGGGTCCAAGTTTAGGTTATAGAGCTGGGAATAGTATTCCGCGGAGGTGTTTGCTATGTGGAAGGGGTCCACAACCCTATTTCCCCGAGAGTTATGTATAAGATTAATTCTCGCCTTAGCTCTGTGGCCTCTCAATTTCCTAGCTTAGAGTCTGCCCGCTTTATTCCCAAAGGAGTAAAAATGCTGATTAAGTCTAGCTATATTCCGCTGAACTTCCTGAAGGAAGAAGGTATTCACCTTATCTCTCGCCAGCAGAAGACTCCTATATATAGATCTGTTAAGGGGGTCCGCCTTATGATCAGATTCTAGTCTGGACAACTCCGTTTCGGCTGATACAAGCTCCCTAGCGTGGGCCTTCTTTAGTCTAGCTGCTGTTTGTATAGCGGAACCACGGACAACTGCCTTAAGAGAGCACCAATGATTAAACACATTAGTGTCCTCTGGCTTGTTAGTAGAGGTGTACAAGGAGAGGGAATCCTGAATAGCTTGACGGGATTCCAAATGGGACAGTGCATGGTTACCCAGTCTCCAGGGTAACCATGCATAGGCAGTATATCGACTTTACGTAGGGAAGCTAGCGTCCATTTGTCAGTTAATGCCAAATCAATCCGCGAGTATGACTGATGTGGGTGGGAAAAAAAAGTATAGTCCCTAACCGCAGGATGTTTGGCTCGCCAGGCATCGTGCAGGTCATATTCGCCCAGGATCTGACGGAGCCCGGTAGGGTGGTCTACTGCATGGGGGCCTACATGACTACCAGGGCGGGATCTGTCGACATTAGGGTCGAGGACTATATTGAAGTCTCCGAGAGGGAAGAGAGCTCCCCTTGCATGTTTTTGAACTAATGCGCATAATTTCCTACAGAAGGGAATTTGCCTTGTGTTAGGGGCATAGCAGGAGACCAGGGTGACTTCTGTGTTTTCGAGTGTGCCAACTAGTATAATGTATCTCCCCTCTGGGTCACAGTGTTGGGAGGTAACTGAGAAGGAGCAGTTAGCAGAAACCAATATAGCCACTCCTGCCTTTTTAAGAGGGCCATTAGCAGTGTAGCACTGGGGATATCTATTATCGAAAAACTTGGGAGGGGCTGATCTTTTGAAGTGTGTTTCCTGGACGGCTACTATTTGGGCTTTCAATTTGTGAAAGGAGGCCAAAGCCACTTTACGTTTCTGGGGGGAATTCAATCCTTTCACATTTAATGAGAGAATATTAACCATTATTCAGGGACATAAAGTGCTTATTTTTTCCTTGGATCAGTATATCAATCACATTGGGCATACATATGTTGAGTCGAGGGGTACCAAGAGGGAAGGAGAAACAGGACACTGAAAGGCCTAGGGAGAGGAGGGGGGACAAAAGGACAGCGACTCTAAGAGTCGTAGTAAGGCGCCAAAATAGAAACGCCTCACCCATATCTACAGGGGGGTAGTGGCTACCACCCCGCGGTCTCCTAGGTAACAAGGGAATAATCACATTGAGCACAGGATAAGTGAAACCAAGATGGTATCTAAACATAACACCATTTCAAATGCTAAAGCAGAACAAATTAGAGATATACTTAGCGTTACAACCCATGGGACTCTCACACAAATGTAAGAAGGGTAAAACTAGATAAGTACCTCTGCTGGTTTCTGTTGGCTCTGTCTTAGAAGCAAAGCCTCCCGGGTATATCCCAGAGCGCCCCCTAGAGCAGTTGTCGCTTAGCGCATTAATTAAAGGAGCACATATTTGAGTACCAGTGGCCCTTCCACAGGACACATAAGGTCATGCCCATTGGTGACATCGCGCAGAGGCACCCACGGAGCCGCGAGTCAGACAACAAAGCAGTGGAAATCAAAATATAACATCCTACATGTGCGACTCTTATCTAAACACAACATAACTGTATTTTAGGGCTACTCCCTACTTGTCAAGTACGATACCCATACAGGGAAAATAAAACAAATATAACCATGTAGTGTATATAGGAGATAGAACGCATACTGTATAGCATGGATAACAGTCCAGAGAGTTTGGGGGAGGTATGAGTCTCCATGTTGATGGGTCGCTACTCCACCTCCGACCAGTCCCGCTGAAGTCGTCGGTCAGGAGAAGCGTCCGGGTGGGAACCAGATAGATTCCATTTGTGCAGAAGTTTCATACCTTCATCAACCGAAGAAATGGAGATAGTCGACCCCTCACGCATGATCAGAAGGGCGAGTCGGGAAACCCCAGTGGTAGAGTATATTTGCCTTCCTGAGAGCTGTGGTAACAGGTTGCAGAGATCGCCGTTTGGCGAGAGTCGCCTGAGACAGGTCACCGAACAGCTGATATGATTCCAGTGCCTCCGCTGTGTCAGTGGGTCTGGCGGCCTTCAGTAGCGCTTCTTTAATGTGGAAGAAGTGTACCCTCATAAGGACATCTCTGGGAACCCCATCAGGTGCGTTCCTCGACTTCGGGATTCTATGTATCCGGTCCAGGAGCAGATCAGAGGGTGAGGCCGAGGGCAGAAGTTTTTTAAAGATGGTTATCACAAAGTCATGAAGGCTACTGTTAGAAATGTTATCAGGGATGCCCCTCATTTTAAGGTTATTTCTGCGTGACCGATCCTCCATGTCCGCCAGCTTGTCCCTCATGGCTGCAACCTCACCCTCCAATGCGGCATGCGACTCGACCAACACATTATGAGAACCAACCACTTCCCCCATTTTAGATTCTAAGGCATCTGTGCGCTCCCCCAGTTCATCTATGGAGCGCTGACACGACTGGAGCGAAGTACGGATTTCTGCCGTGACATCATCTTTAACTTGTGTCAGCAACATTTTTAGCGTGCCTACTGTCAGCGCCTCATCAACCGCTACTTCCATGCGAATTGAGGGTCCCACCTGGGAGGGCGTAACTGGGGAGGTCACGCTCGGCATTGGGGGAGGGGTCGAACTTGAGGTTGAAGGCTGCGTGCTTCTAGTGGCAGAGGGTTTGGGTGATGGTTTGAAGAAAGGCACCTGCGACACAATTTTGGGTACTTTGCTTCTCCGTGAAGGCATAGTGGCAAATGTGAAATGCTGTAAATGACACTGGGATATGGTGCACTATAGGCGTGAGGGGTCTAACTGAAATATTATACAAACACTGTTATTTACTGTGGAGTCATCTCAACCCGGCTCATATGATCAGTATAAGCTCTCAGACCGCAGGGTGTGGAGGGGCCTGTTAATGCATAGGGTGTTTAGGCATTGTGGTCAGGCAAGTGGGAGTCTCACCACAGCAGGGTTGGTATATACAGGGGCTGGCCTCACACAGCCCATAGAGTTTCCTCAGAGGGGGGAGAAAGGCACCCACTATAATATATGATGCTCCTAAAATGGCTGCTGTCCCTGAGGGGAGCTCACAGCCAGCAGTGTCCCTCACCTGTCACTCCTTTTGTCCTGGGGGTGGAGAGGTGCTATTTTTATGTGGGGCAGTCACCCCCTGCCAGACAGGCAGGTCGGGCTTCAGTTCCCCCTCTTCTAGCCGCTTAACTGTTTCTGCACCGCGTCACGGAGCCCGGCCGGCGGGGGGGCTCTCAAATTTAGTCCCCGGCTCCTATGGTGTGTAGGCCGCAGCCCGAATGGAGGCCCTACAGGCTCTCCCCGGAGAGCGCGGCGGGCGTCGTCGTCAGCGGGAGTCCTCCGCTCTGAAGGGGCACTCTGCAGCAGCCTGTTGGGGCAGCTCCAGCCCGCCAGAAGATCGCGGCGGGCGGGCGCCCAAATCGAGGTCCCGGCTTTGGCTCGGCGGGTAGGCCGCAACCCGCAGGCGCACTCAAAAGTGCACCCCGGCTCCGCAGCACTTACCCTCCGGCAGCAGGAGCACACGTTAGGGGGCTGGTATGGGGTGCAGAGGTGGGGGATTATGGTGCTTTTGAAGACCCTCTGCAGGAGCTCTCCAAACACACGTCCTTTCGCCTGTCCCGTTAAGCCACGCCCCCGTAGGTTGAATATATTATTTGAACCCCTTTGTTGTCTATTTAGTTATTTAAGATCAACTGAGGATTATGAAAGCAGAAATGTCTATATGTACAACTAGTTAAGAAATGTTTTAATACCAACTCTTTTTTTTTTTTTCTTCAGATTTCAATGCCAGACGAATTTGACATCATGCTGGGAATCTCTGTCCCCGGTTACCAATCAATTGAGCTGACCAATGTTATTGGTGCTTTTTACACACTTGCTTATAAAAAGAGAAAACCAAAAGTTATGGAAAAATACCTTGATCAGGATGGAAATATTTCAGCCGTTGCGATTTTATCTGAATTTAGAAAGCTTGTAAGTGACGTATTGCGAAAGTCAGGTGAGTTATTTTCACTTAAGGTTTCCTTTTTGTTTTTGCTTGTATGCAGCAGGTAATGGTGCAGCATAGGTGGTTGGGGAGTGACACATCATTGTGGCCCTGCCCCCCGCTATTCAATGCCATGATTATGATCATTGTAAAGATTTATCAATCCAAAATTTAATCTTTACAAGAGCCAGCATTTGGATTGGTGGGTGGCTGGCTGAACCCTTCCACACACACACACTTTTGGAATTGTACTCTAAATGGTGCTGGAGTTTTAATATAAGTGTAATATTTTTTTGTGAGAGCTGAAGCAGGAGGCCCAGGATCAAATCCGGCCCCAACCAATTTGATGCCCTAGGCAAGATTTTTGTTGGCGCGCTTCCAGTGCAGATCAAAACAGCAGCCAACATCACCCCTTGCACCCACAGCAAGTTATACCACTGACATACAGTATGGAAACACAATGTCACAGGAAAGCAAATTGGAAACCGTCACAGGCAGGTGCATGGACATGGGAGGGATCCCTTGCACTGGTGGACACACAAGTGGCACAGGAGAGCGCACTCTGGAACAGCAGGAAACAGTGGCATATATGAAAAGTGGGATACGGTCATTTGGTCTACAACAAGAAGGTCAACAAGCATTGGGTTGACACCATTAGGTCGACATGCAGAAAGATCGACATGGGTCTAGGTCAACAGTGTCATTATGTCGACACAAGAATTAGTCAAAAGGTCGACATGGGGTTTTTCACTGTTTTTTGAGCCGACATGGAGACAAAGACTGGTACAGGAGTGCAGTCTGGCATAGGACACACTAGCACAGAGACACAAATACTGGGACAGGAGAGCACACATTGGCACAGAAGGGTAAAATTAGGACACACACACATTAACAAAGGAAATCACACTGGCACAGGGGACACAAAATAGCAAACTGGCACAAGGAGACACAGGTATATGGGGGTTAGGGGGGTAAACTGGCATAGGACACACTAGTACAAGAGAGCACACAATGGCACAAGAGGGCTATAGGCAGAATTGAGATTGGTATGACTTACACACAGCGGGTATAGCAGGCCAGACTTTCCATCCAGTTCATACTGTATGGAACTATTTCACATTCCAGGTGGCTGGTCATAACTCTTTGGTACCCAGTGGTCACTGCATTCTTGCTATCATAATCTGCCAAACCAAAATGGCACTGCTGGCTTCACCCCTGAACCTGCATGCTCCTGCTGCCAGTGTCCTGCCTGCCGTCCCCTGTGACTGAGCGACCGTATTATGGTGCACTCACTGACAGCTGCCGCTGTACTCTCACCAGCCATTTCCCTTTTGTCACACCAGCCGGTGCTCCATCTCACAAGCCAGCCCCTTATATCCCACCAGCCACCCCCCTTTTTTCTCTCTAGCCAGACCTATTTTCTGTCCTATTTATGTCTCTCCAGCCAGCACCCCTTCCGTCACTCTATACAGCCCCCCTTCCGCCACTCCAGACAGCCCCCCTTTCTGTCACTCCAGACAGCACCCTCCTATTTTATCAGACAGCCTGCTTTTTTTCCTCTATAGCCAACTGCATATCTGTCTCTTCAGCTAGCCCCATTTCTGTCTCATCAGCCACTACCTCTTAGGTCACTCCAACTCCAGCACCCGGCCGACACTTACTTGGCTGCCCAGAAACCATAGATGGGAAAAATAATAGCCACTGCGGCTGCATTATTCAACAGGGAGCAAGCAGTGGTCACTTCACTCCCTAATTACTGTGACCATCAGTGATCAGGATTGGTGCAGAGGTTTGGCTGCTGTGCTTTTAATGCAGACTCAGGGGCACTGAATACGGACATGAGGGGCGGCGCTAGACTCCCCCATCCACAGTGATTGGGACACAGTGAAGCCACTCCACTGACTACATGCTGCACAATCACTGTGGCAAGCAGATTGGGACACACTGGAGGCATGGGTGCAGGAAGGCCGTGAGATCCATCTGAGACTGGAGGCTGCTGGGAAATAATCAGTAAGCATTTCTGGCTGGTCACATCTGATGTGACCACTTTAGGCAAGTGGTTAAAAAAACACTCCCTCACACCCCGACTTTCTCCAATTTATTACGCCTATAAATCTATGGATAGGGTCCTCTTCTGTTTTCCAGTTTCTAATCCAAGTCATCCTATCAACAATAGGTCTCATGGGTTACCAGTAACTAACTGAGAACCAATAGGTTAGTAATGCCCAATCCACGCATGCAGTTTAATGCACTCAACTACATTTATATTAAGTAGATCAGCAGTTCCCAAACTGTGGGTCCTGACTATGTTGCTGACCATCAGGCTGATGACTTCTCTAGTCTCAGTCAGTGAGTTAAGGAGTCTGAAAAGTCTGTTGAATGGTCTGGTGTTTTAGACTCCTCCCATCAGTCTGTGCCTCCACAATGCTGCCATGTATGTGCTGTCTGCTGACTACACATGTGATGTGATGACCTTCTGCAGTAACTTGCTGGAGTCCCGTAATTATTTCTATTGTCTGATGGGGTCCCAGAGAAAATAGTTGGAGGACCCCTGAAGCAGATCATTGGTAAAGATTAGAAAATTAGCTAAGCATAAACACATTGTTCCATTTAACTTGATTTATTTTTCTGAATTTTTATATTTACATGTACAAAGAAAAATATACAGGTATAACCGCGCCAAACCTGGCTGCTGCAGCTTGTACACCCCTGGGATACCAACCCCACCTCCAAATACAACCAGAACACAAAGAGGGTGTACAATGATGCGTGTCAGTGAACAAGGTGGATAATTGTTCTCCTTTCTTGGACAGGCGTTATTCCAATATTTACATGAAATACATCTACATGAAATACAAGCAATTCTTTGTAATGTAGTGTACATCCGGTTCAATTTTAACTTGCTTCTATAGTCAAAATCAAATTGGAATCGAACAGTTTAGAGATGCGTTTGATCCCTATTTGATGCCGATGCGCCCTCCCGTTTTGTCAAAATCAAATGTGTACACTGCTCAGTTTGATTTGATCCCGGCCGCTCCGTTGGATTTGATCCCGATCAGATTCATTAAGCAACGTTCCAGCCGCCCATTTTATTCATTCTCTGCCCTGGAGCTGCAGAAGCAAACACCCTGTATTTTGGTAGGTACACTGTCATTACCACACTAGCAAATGAAAAGTAAAGCACATGGGCCTACCTGTTCTTATTTTTCTTCCCTTTTTTAAACCACTAACTACCACCAATGCATATTTGGAGGCATATGCATACAGGAGACACTGATGGGGGCCTTATAGATATGTTTACTGTGCAATTTTAATACTGTATACATGATTGTTCTGGATACTTGCTTGTTTGTCACATGGCTGCAATTTTTTTTAATGCAGCCATGTGACAAACAAGCAGGTATACAGTATCATAATTGCGCAGTAAATGTTTAATGGGCCTTTATAATACTTTATACCTGCTTGTTCATGAAGCCTGCTTATGTCACATAGCTGCATAAGCCATGTGACAAACAAGCAGCCTATAATCTATACCGTAACCTCCAGAATAAGCAGGAATAAGGTGATAATATTGCACATTAAACATTGCTGTGTTCATTATGTTTATAAGTGGGTGGGTGGGGGGGGGAGGGGGTCATTATGTATGTAAGAGGACCTAAGGGGGCATTTTGTGCATAAGTTGTAGTTACGCTGCACTACTGTATATGTGTAAATTGAACTTTGGAGAAGTTTTACTTATCTAAGCGGCACTACGGAGACATTATGTGCATAAGTGGTCCTAAGTTTGCAGCACAGCCTTCCTACCTTTCTTTCTGTTTAAGTTGTTAAGAACCTTCATTTCTGTTGGGACCCAGAAAAGGTCAGGTTTTTTTTTTAGGTTTTCACTAACACTGTATATATTTATACATTACACATACATTGTTTAATCTGGATATTTAGCCGTAATATCACCATTTTGACACTTTGAGTATCACTGTTAATGCTTGTATTTGCACTGTCAGTTTTGAAAATGTCCAGCTGTACCTCTAATGGTTGGTATCCCCCAACACTTTATTCTTATTCCTCTTCTTTTCTATCTCTACATGTCCTCTCTGGATGAGCTCATTTGCTCACTTGACTTCCAATATCACAATATCTACAGATTTGTATGGTTTATTAACAATTAAGCTCCCTGCCCCAGAGGAGCTTACAATCTATATTCCCTACCACATGTACACACACAGCCATTCTAGGGTTCATTTTTGTTAGAAGCCAATTGACCTACCAGTATATTTTTGGAATGTGGGAGGAAACCAGAGTACCCGGAGTAAACCCATGCACGCACCGGGAGAATATACAAACTCCACACAGTTAGGGCCATGGTAGATATCGAACCCATGACCTCAGCGTGTGAGGCAGTAATGCTAACCATCACACCATCTGTGCTGATGGAGCCAGGTTAATATTTACAGGGGCTGGCGATTCTAGGGGGCATGCGTGCATGAGATGTTCGCAGGCCCGTGACGACGGAGCTCCTCGCTGCCGCCACCCTAAACCCCCCTAACCCTGCCCATCTGCCGAGAGACTGGGACACGCGTGCACGTGAGATGCACGTGCGTCCCAGTCTGATGGAGTACCTCTCCGCCAGCGGGGACGGTCTGGCGAGAGCCGCGCAAAGAGGGGCTCCATCTGTATGTTGATAATACTTAAATCTACCTTTCCTGATCTCTCTCTACCTCTATCCTCACTCATATCTCCTACTGTCTCTCTGCTATCTACTCTTGGATGACCCAGTGCTTTTTTAGACTTAAAATAGAGAAGACTAAGCTGACCCCTTTCCCACCCTCCTACATAAAACCTGACCATCTCTCATCCTAACCTTCTGTTTATGCTCACTTCTTCCCCTTCTGCGTCACCCCTGTCTGTCTAACCCTCCCCTTTACAATGTAAGCTCTCACGAGCAGGGCCCTCTCTCCTCATGTGCTTTTCTTAGAATATATATACACATCTCTGCCACCCTGATAATTGATTCAGTGTCCTGTCCCGATGCAACTATCCAATATTTACCATGTACTTGTCCTAAAATTGTCTTGTAGTGTAATTTGTTGTTTTTGTTCATTTGTGTATTGTTAGGCACTGCGGAACCTTTGTGGCACCATATAAATATATATTAATTAATACACATACACACAGAATACGGATCGGCACTCACCATAACTGCATCATCATTGCCATAATAGTTGCTTAGTCACCCAGTTCCCGGCAAGGTACAAGGAAAACTGCAACAGCAATGCAGTACTTTATAAAAGTCAACTTTTTCCTCTAAGGAAATCCTTCCTAGCACTCCAGTATCCCAGGTGGAAGGATGACTTGCCTGGGTTCCCTCCTTAGGGGAATATCCCTTCAGCGGAGTCCAAGTAAAGCGACACTCACAAGGCTTTCAACTTTGAAAAAAAGTGCATGTGTTCCATTTAGTAACATTTCAGGGACTGCATCCCCATCCTCAGAATAACACACTTAAGCAACAGTGGACAGACCTCCACCCACTGTGGGCATGGTCATCCCCACAGTCAAAATGTGCGGTTCCAGTCCTGGATGACAATTTAAGTTTCAGCTGTGCCTCCTGTCAGGAGTGTCCCTGTGCAGCAGGAAGCGGGAAAGACTGCAGGTGCCACAAAAAGTATAATACTATCTGAAAAATATACACTAAAAGACCAATAACAAAGTGACACAAAATCTAAAAATAAGTGCAATGTACATAAAATACAGGTCACCACACTGACCTGATATATTAGGACACTCGTTTATCAAAACTTACTTTATTGTATATGCTATATTACTCATATTTAAAACGCTACTATGCAAAATGTGAAATTAATTAACATAAATGCTATAACCATCAAAGTTAATTACTATATCTATATCCTATAATAATATGCGCTAAAACCATTTTACAACATTAATTCCAAATAGTATATAATTCTGATAGCACCATCTGGTGGTTGAATTGTTATATAACCATTATTGGATCATGAAAAATTATTCATTTAGACAAAATTTCTAAACTTATTATTAAAACACATGAGACCATATACCAGAGTTGTATTATGTTTTATTATGGCCCACACACATTAGGCAAACTTTGCCGATATTGGCCACATCGGGGACAACCGAGGTGGCCGACATTACCAATTGCATGCACACTTAGCGATGTCGGCTTCAGGTGAGCAACGGTGGGGGGGAGCGATGGCCATGCTGTGGCTGTAGCAGGGCCATCATTAATAAGGCCCTTCCTTGCCTGGACATGCTGGACAAAGGAGGGGGTCATTACTGATGCACGGGGGTGCACAGTGCTGACATTAAGCACCTTTCTGAGCGATATTGTGTACAATATCTTTTAGTGTGCATGGGCTTTATTCAATTGCCACCTCCATTCAAATGCATCTCCCTACATACGGACCTTACCTGACTATAGTTTGCAAAGTTCACTACCCAGGATATTTGCCATGCTGCCAGGCAAAGACACTGCGGTACTTGTTTCCTAGCACGGCCACAACGATTTAGATCGTTGTGGTCGTAAGATAAAAAATCGGATCGATCGCATCGCATGCGATTTGGTCACATACGATGCGACCGATCCGACCGACCGATTTTTCACCCGATTTTTTTTTTTTTTTTCACCAGATTTGTTTCAATTGCCCCCCCAAATGTTACTAAGTGGGCTAGACCCCACGATAGACGTCAACCCGAAGCGTGGCGAGCGCAGCGAGCCCGCGAGGGGCGGCGGTGCGCGTCCTCCGACCTTTTCATTCCCCTACTATCCACGTCGGCGTGGAGTTGAGAATATATAGTGTGGCGAGCGCAGCGAGCCACCGAGCCCGAAGCGTGGCGAGCGCAGCGAGCCCCGCGAGGGGACGCGTATAACTTCACAGGTATACGCGTCCGCTCGCCACGCTTCGGGCTCGGTGGCTCGCTACACTATATATTCTCAACTCCACGCCGACGTGGATAGTAGGGGAATGAAAAGGTCGGAGGACGCGCACCGCCGCCCCTCGCGGGCTCGCTGCGCTCGCCACGCTTCGGGTTGACGTCTATCGTGGGGTCATGGCGGGCACATAAAAAATGTGAAATGGGTCATATTGGCCCATTTCACCTTTTTTATCATTTTTCCCTATGTGAGATGGACTTAATCAAGTCCATCTAATCTTGTGCCATTATAATGGCACAAGACCGACGCGATCCTCCCGATTTCAATGTTAAAAGATTTTTTAACATTGAAGTCTATGGAAAAATCGGGTGAATCGGTCGGTCGCATCGCGGCCGATTTTAATTGGTCGCGACCGACCGATTGACCCGATTTCTGTCATTCAAAGTGAAAAAATTGTAAAAAATCGGCCACCGAGCCCGAAGCGTGGCGAGCGCAGCGAGCCCCGCGAGGGGACGCGTATAACTTCACAGGTATACGCGTCCGCTCGCCACGCTTCGGGCTCGGTGGCTCGCTACACTATATATTCTCAACTCCACGCCGACGTGGATAGTAGGGGAATGAAAAGGTCGGAGGACGCGCACCGCCGCCCCTCGCGGGCTCGCTGCGCTCGCCACGCTTCGGGTTGACGTCTATCGTGGGGTCATGGCGGGCACATAAAAAATGTGAAATGGGTCATATTGGCCCATTTCACCTTTTTTATCATTTTTCCCTATGTGAGATGGACTTAATCAAGTCCATCTAATCTTGTGCCATTATAATGGCACAAGACCGACGCGATCCTCCCGATTTCAATGTTAAAAGATTTTTTAACATTGAAGTCTATGGAAAAATCGGGTGAATCGGTCGGTCGCATCGCGGCCGATTTTAATTGGTCGCGACCGACCGATTGACCCGATTTCTGTCATTCAAAGTGAAAAAATTGTAAAAAATCGGCCACATCGTGAGGATCGTGTCCCTTAATTAAGAGCCACGATCACTCACGATTGTGGCCGTTCTAGGAAACAAGTACCGACACTGCTACTCCACAGCCACCAGGTGAGTGGCAGGTCTGCCCGCACCCCCCCTCTGCCAGCGCCCCACCCCAGACCCCCGCAGCCCACCCTCGCCCCCCCCCCGCGATTCACGGCACCCCCCCTCCCGCGATTAGCGGGCACACCCCCTCCCCTGATACAATTCTAACCATATTACTCACAATACAAACATTCACAAATTTAGGGGGCGCAGCCCCTTACGATGGTGTGAAGAGCGCCCGTAGAGCGCAATGAATCACCTAGTATATATATATATAATAGATATAGTAGTGGACTGTGGCGAGCCGGCACTCTCCTAAGGATGCTGGGTCCCCGGTGCCCGTTTGTGGTAATGTAGAAGGCTGGAAAAATACAGCGGCACTCGGAGGACTTTCAAATAAACAAAGTGTATTCACAGGAAGATGTCCAACGTTTTGGGGTGCTTACACCCCTTTGTCAAGGTACAAAAGGTACTCCCTCCATGATCCACTCCTCAATGTGAATTACTGCGCATGCATATAAGGAGAAAGTACAGGGAAGACGGACTAGTGCAATATGTTAAACACAATTTATTGTCACTGCAAATGACACAAATTAAAATCTGTACAATGTTTAAAAACAAACAGGCTTATCTGGTGGTGATGCACACAAAGCTGTCATTCATCCATCAAAGTGAGAATAGTAAATAATCCCTCTCAACGCGTTTCATCTCTCTGGACTTCTTCAGAGGGATGAAACGCGTTGAGAGGGATTATATAGTATTCTCACTTTGATGGATGGATGACAGCTTTGTGTGCATCACCAACAGATAAACCTGTTTGTTTTTAAACATTGTACGGATTTTAATTTGTATTAATTTAATTTGGGGTTTGTATACTACGACCACTCCTGCCCCCCCCCCCCCCCCGATGGGGTTTGTATACAACTAGTACCAGTTGTAACAAAATCCTGGGCAGTATTTAATATGTCTGCAGGTCAAAACCTGAAGAAAAATAGGGTCTCAGAGCATCTGAGGCAACTACATCTAACAAAAGTGATTAAAGAGGCCCTCTTCCCTCCTGTTGTGAAAGCCCACTTCTCTTCACATTTCGCTCTCCTATACTCAATCACTCAGTAACCATCTTCGTCTGCATGCTCATCTCCATCATTGGCCTCAAGCCTCTAGTTGTATGTTGATTGAGTCTTCACTACTTATATTTAAGCTGTAATGTGTATTGAACTGTAGTGCTCTTTATTTGTACTCTATTTTTGTTATTTATTCAATGTTATCCCAAGTTTTGTTTCCCTGTATTGTTCCTTTGTACGGCGCTGCAAAACACTTGTGGCACCTTATAAATAAAATAATAATTATTAAAGCTATGTTGGCTACAAGGGTTGACACATGTGTCGACTGACAACCAAACAGTCAAAAAAGGTTAATAAATCTAAACAAGGCATATAATATTGCAGTGGATGTAAAACTAATGTACATCAAGAGAGCAACATGGGGACTGTCACTGTCGTTTCGCATATGCTAAGGTCGACATCTGTGTCGACCACTACAAAACACAATGGAAACTGCAATATTCGTTAAGACCCCCCAGGTGCACCGTATTCAAACGGTGAATCCAGCGAGTTTCACACTGTAGGAGGGATTTATCTTGATCACCACCCCTGATATTGAACGGGATCTGGTCAATTATCTTGTACCTTAGGGTTGACAGGTTATGCCCAAATTCTCTAAAATGGCATGGTACGGGCTGTTTGTTTGCAGCAGGTTTACCCTATATAGATTGTCTGATCGTAGATCTGTGGGAGCCCATGCGTTCTTTAAAGCTCATTTTGGTCTTCCCCACATAGAGAATACCAAAAGGGCATCGGACAATATAAACTACATGGGTACTTGAGCATGTGAGGACCCGTCTAATGGGCATTTTAACCCCTGAATGGGGATGTGAGAAAGAGTTGCCCGTCTCCAGGTAGCTACAGGTGGTACAGCCCACACACTTGTAGCACCCCGTTTTTTCAGTCATAAAGTTGGTTTTGGGTGCCTTGTCGAATCCTGTAATGTCATTCCTGACAAGCCAATCCTTCTAATTCCGCTGTCTCTGGAAGCTAGGTAATAATGTACAGTTTTTGAAGGTTTTAAGGTTCGTGCCCCCTTTGTACCATGGGCCACAGGTTACGAGCCGATTTGACTATTTCTGAGCTGGCATTGGTAAATTTTTGGACAAAAAGGGATTCTTTTGTCCGCATTGGTTTTGGGATGGGACATTTGGGGGTTAAGGTGGAATTGCAGGGGATCGCCAATGCTTTGGCAGCTAGCAGTTCCCCATAATTGTATCCCCTCACTAAGAATTTTTTGATCATCAGGTCCATCTCTACCTCTGCTTCAACCGGGTCTTCGCAAATGTGTTGAGCCCGGAGGAGTTGGGAGAATGGGAGCCCTCTGATTGTTGAAATGGGGTGTTGGCTGGAACAGTGTAGCATTGTGTTCCGGTAGGTGGTTTTTTTTGTAAAGACCCGTTCGAATCTTCCCTCCCACCAGTTTCAATGTAACATCCAAGTAATATACAGTAACTGGGTTAATCTCAAATGTGAACTTGATGGTACTGTCCAACAAGTTGATGCGTTCAATCATCTCCTCAAACCCACGTTTATGCCCCGTCCAAATACACAGGAGGTCATCAATGTATCTGGTCAGGAAGAACATCCTGGATGAGACGAAAGTATCAGAGAAGAAAAAATCTTTTTCGATGTCAAACATATAACCATTGGCAAACGCCGGGGCTACGCAATATCCCATTGCACAGCCCCGGTGTTGGATGTACCACTTGCCCTTAAACAAGAAATTATTATTGCAAAATGTCAACGACAACAATTCCAAAAAGAATGTAAGGTCTGGGCCTTTGTAGACCGGACTGGCCGACAGTAATCTGCGGGCAGCCTCCACACCAGCATTTTGCAGGATACTGGTGTAGAGGCTGACCACGTCCATGGTACATGAAAAACTTCCTACGGGAATATCTGGAAGGCTCTTGCATTGGACACAGATGCTGCAGGGAGACTCCAGTACAAGCATGCCTGGATACTGATGGTGACTGCAGTCTCTATTGATTTTAAAACATGCAGTATTCATGCCCACACTGAGGAACTGTAGGGTACGAGACGTAATCAATCTGTGCTTTTTATCTATGAGCGAATCTATTCCTTTTATTAAAACAATGATGCACTATGAAGCACTTCCATCAACATTTTTTGGTACTTGTGTATTTTGGCGGCGCCCCCGATGTCCGTCGTACGACGAACAGATCGCATCGCATCGCATGCCATGCACCCGATGGCATGCGATGCGATGCGACGCGATTTTGACCCCCTATACGACCAAAAATCGTATAAGCACCCTAAAGGGTGCTTTTGAGCACCCAAATGGGTGCTTACAATGTTAAATGCACCCCCACGCCACCCCCCGCTATAAACGTGAACCCGAAGCGTGGCGAGCCCGCGAGGGGCGGCGGTACGCGTCCTACGACCTTTTCATACCCCCACTATCCACGTCGGCGTGGAGTTGAGAATAGAATAGTGTGGCGAGCGCAGCGAGCCACCGAGCCCGAAGCGTGGCGAGCGCAGCGAGCCCCGCGAGGGGACGCGGATACCTTCACAGTTATACGCGTCCCCTCGCAGGCTTCACAGGTGTCCGTGGCGACGCGGACACCTGTGAAGCCCGCGAGGGGACGCGTTTACCTGTGAAGGTATCCGCGTCCCCTCGCGGGGCTCGCTGCGCTCGCCACGCTTCGGGCTCGCCACACTATTCTATTCTCAACTCCACGCCGACGTGGATAGTGGGGGTATGAAAAGGTCGTAGGACGCGTACCGCCGCCCCTCGCGGGCTCGCTGCGCTCGCCACGCTTCGGGTTCACGTTTATAGCGGGGGGTGGCGTGGGGGTGCATTTAACATTGTAAGCACCCATTTGGGTGCTTAACATTGTATAAGCACCCATTAGGGTGCTTATACAATGTTTAATCGCATCGCATCGCATCGTATGGCATCGTATGCCATGTACAATGGCATACAATTTCAAAATTGTATGCCATCGTGCACTATCGTACGATATCGCGTCGCATCGCATACCATCGTATGTGTTATGGTATGCGATGCGATGGGCGCCGCCAAAATACACAAGTACCCATTTTTTTTCCCAGATTTGTCTTAATCCTGTTTGGATCCCGGGATTCTCTTTAATGGTTGGAAGCTGCTGTCTTTGAAATTAAGATTTTAGTGCCTTCAAGTGTGGACTGTCGGAGTACTACATTGACAAAAGCCTGACACCGGTCCAGGTGCAGACTATAACATGCAAAGTTTAAAGCTAGCGCACCTCTCAATTTATATATATATATATATATATATATATATATATATATATATATCTGGAAAAGGGATGGAAGGAAGCGCTATATAGTGCAGAATTACTTTGATACAAAATGAATTTATTTCAAGATAATAAAACAGAGCTGGTGATACAATGCTCGTACCATTAATTTCCACTCTGTGGGCTAAAAATACCACATGGTTTTTAGATAATAAACCCGGTCTCCCGGTCACCGTCTATCCACGTAGCTGCCTCCTGGCAGGGTTCGCTTTGTCTTGAAACGTCATTATCTTAGAAAATCTAACGCCATAGAAAAAAACTGGGAAAGTCAAAATAGTTCAGGGTTAAAACTAAAATCTACTTTGGTACTCTTTACTTAGAAGGGCGCCCATCTCGGGCATTGAATGCACTAAAAAATCAGGTGCGATGCGACAGACGAGATGCCCGAGATTTCCCATAGGGAACAATGTTAAATGTCTCAATTGACCCGATTTTCCTGTTCAATGCCTCAATTGACCCAATTTTTCCATAGGAAACAATGTTAAATGGGCCACAGAGGCCAAATAGGCACCCTGAAGTGAATAATGGCCACCCGAATTGTTAACGCCACCCCACGATCAACGTCAACCCGAAGCGTGGCGAGCGCAGCGAGCCCGCGAGGGGCGGCGGTACGCGTCCTACGACCTTTTCATACCCCCACTATCCATGACGGCGTGGAGTTGAGAATAGAAAGTGTGGCGAGCGCAGCGAGCCACCGAGCCCGAAGCGTGGCGAGGGGACGCGGATACCTTCACAGGTATACGCGTCCCCTCGCGGGCTTCACAGCTGTCCGCGTACCCTCGCGGGGCTCGCTGCGCTCGCCACGCTTCGGGCTCGGTGGCTCGCTGCGCTCGCCACACTTTCTATTCTCAACTCCACGCCGACGTGGATAGTGGGGGTATGAAAAGGTCGTAGGACGCGTACCGCCGCCCCTCGCGGGCTCGCTGCGCTCGCCACGCATCGGGTTGACGTTGATCGTGGGGTGGCGTTAACAATTCGGGTGGCCATTATTCACTTCAGGGTGCCTATTTGGCCTCTGTGGCCCATTTAACATTGTTTCCTATGGAAAAATCGGGTCAATTGAGGCATTGAACAGGAAAATTGGGTCAATTGAGACATTTAACATTGTTCCCTATGGGAAATCTCGGGCATCTCGTCGGTTGATCGCACCCGATTTTTTAGTGCATTCAATGCCCGAGATTTTTTACTAACGATGCCCACGATCAAAATCGTGGGCGCCCTTCTAAGTAAAGAGTACCTCTACTTTTTTCCCAGTAGAATCGAAAGGTCCATATATAGAGCTGTTTGCGAAATTAGCTAAACAGGATTTTGAAAAAATTGACACTAGCAGACAAGCCAAAAATTTGACAAATTCTGAAATGAGGGCCCTGAAAAATCTGTCCGATAATAAAGACCTGGTCATTAAGAATGCTGACAAGGGGGGTGGGATTGTTCTTATGGATAGGGAGTACTATGAAAAGGAGGCATATAATCTGTTGCACGATGGAGTGTCATATAAAAAACTTGAGAAAGACCCCACAGGACAGTATATAGAAGAACTTGAGGGAATCCTTAAAGAAGGTCTATTAAATAAATGCATTTGCAAGGAGGAATATGCCTACCTCATGAACAGAACTCCTCGCATTGCTGTGTTTTACCATATACCCAAAATCCATAAGAACATTTCCCACCCCCCAGGTCGACCAATTATTAGTGGCATAGGGTCACTCACGTCGAGAATTTCAGAATATGTAGATAGTCAAATTAAGGGTTATGTACCTAAATTGAAATCCTATGTACAGGATACCACACATATTCTTAAAACTCTTGAGGAATTAGACTGGAAGGATACGTATAAATGGTGCTCGATTGATGTACAATCGTTATATACCGCGATACCCCATATGAATGGAATTGAAGCAATTAGAAGGGTGTTGGAGGCGGATGAGACGGTTGAACAAACAAAAACAGAATTTATTTGTAAATGTTTGAACTTTGTTTTGAGATGCAATTATTTCATGTTCCTGGAGGAATGGTATGTACAGGTTTGCGGGACGGCGATGGGTAGCATCTGCGCGCCAAGTCTCGCAAACCTGTACATGGGACAGTGGGAATCGGAAATGCTGTCGACACATGCCGACCCACGTATAATCATCTTTCGTCGCTATATAGATGACGTGATAGTCATCTGGGATGGCACCATACCTGAGTTTGAGGAGTTTGTTGCGAAAATAAATGTGAATACCTATAATTTAAAATTTACATATGTGGCCAATGAGTGTAAACTAGAGTTTTTAGATCTGAGCATAAGTAGCAATAACAATAAGATTGAAACATGCACACATTTTAAAGCGGTCGATTCAAATAGCTACTTGGAATATAGTAGCTGTCACCTGCCTGCATGGAAAAATAATATACCATTCTCTCAGTTTTCCCGACTTCGGAGAAACTGCAGTGAGCTCCAGAAATTTGAAGAACAAGCCGGGGTTTATAAAGATAGATTCCTTGAGAGAGGATACCCACTCTCTTTGATAGAATCATCAAAAGACAGGGCCCAACAGACCCAAAGAACTGATCTATTGGTTTATAAAACAAAGAAAAATGATAAAAAAATGATGTGTCCCTTTATTACTGGTTATAATAATGCAGAAAAGCATATCAGAAATATAATTAAGAAAAATTGGCATGTCCTCTTGTTGGATCCCATATTGAAAAATGAATTACCCGAAAAACCCGATCTAATTTTTAGAAGGGCTAAAAATATTAAATCTGTAATATCCAGGAGTTGCCTGGAGCCGATTAAAACAAATGTGGCACGCCCTTTGGGTGGTCTTATTGGTTTTTACCCCTGTGGGGGATGTAAAGTTTGCCCATTGGGGGAGAGGGCTGCCAAGCACATTGAGGATAAGAGTGGTAAAAAACATCTAATAAAAAATTTCATTAATTGTAACTGTAAAGGAGTTATATATGCCCTCACCTGTCCATGCGGACAAATATATATCGGTAAGACAAAACGGGTTCTTAAAATAAGAATATTAGAACACACGAGGACATTAAAAATAGAGTCACAAACCATAGTGTACCGCGGCACTTCCTGCAATGCCATGGAGGGGATGCAAGTGGTCTCAAGTTTAAAGGCATTGAGCTAGTCTTACCTGATAAAAGAGGAGGTGATCCTGATAAGCAACTATTGCGAAGAGAAACCCATTGGATACTGACTCTAGATACCATCATTCCGAATGGATTAAATGAAAACTGCGAGATAACCCCTTTCATTGCTAATACATAAGAGAGCTGTCAGAATAAGAAAACATTATGCCTGTGTAAATTAAATCGATTTTTGATAGGGAGTTGGAGCAATAAGAACTGATTATCAGGTTCCACGTCCTTGTCACAATGTGCTATCTGTGACCTGCAAAATTATGCCTATGATAATAACCACCCCTGCCTGGTGCAGGTGGATTGTTAGTTTGTATTGTGCATATAAGTATAAGTCAACGACACAATTATAGCTATCAGGCTTAATGGTATATTTCTGTATTTTTTGTGTATTTTTTGTGGTTTTTTTGTGTATTTTTTGGTATCTTTTGGTTTTTTTTTCGACATCTTTTGATAGATATTATGAAACTGAGGGCAAAATCCCAAAATTGCCAGGTGTGTATGACTAATGAATAAATTGTAAAGTCCCGCTGACCTAGGACACGGTGAAATCACCAATGAGCTATTATAATTCACTAATAAAATACTGACAACCTTGTCTAATCCATCCAAATATATGAATATTAAAAAGGAGATGACATCAATCTGGAAAGTCATATGCAGCCGATAAGGGGTTGCTTGGAGTGAAGTATATATAAGTCGGTACTCAAAAAATTGAAATGCTAGGTAATTCATCTCTGTAGCATTAACAAAATATTCACCGCGTCTGAATTGTTTGTCTATATGTTGTAAGTGATTTTGTGCGAAAACTTTTTAGAGTCAAAAGACATTTTAATTTTATGCCGTAGCCACCAGAGAGTGATTAAGCCGTGTCCTGAGTGAGCGGGGTTAATGTAACAGCTGTAATTGATTGTGAGGGTAGAAAAAGACTGAGGTAGCGTCAGGTGGGACAGCCCACTGACGAAGCCACAGGCGAAACGCGTCTGGGTGTGTCTTACCTGACGCCAAACTATCACACCAAGTCGTAGTCCCGCTGCAGAGAAGGAGAGGGGAACCGCTTGTATCGTGGAGCGCTGTGCACGCGAGCGAGACAAAGCTAACCCTGCCAGGAGGCAGCTACGTGGATAGACGGTGACCGGGAGACCGGGTTTATTATCTAAAAACCATGTGGTATTTTTAGCCCACAGAGTGGAAATTAATGGTACGAGCATTGTATCACCAGCTCTGTTTTATTATCTTGAAATAAATTCATTTTGTATCAAAGTAATTCTGCACTATATAGCGCTTCCTTCCATCCCTTTTCCAGATACAAATTGGTTCTGTTTGGATCCCAGGACCCCATTTCGGTTGGAAGCTGCGGTCAATCACACTAATGACCTAGTGCCTACTACATAATTGGGACAATCTGGTCTGGAGAACTGATTGTGCATAAAAGTACTGGTTACTTTGGACTTGTTTTAAGGAAACCCAGGCTGACAAGCTAGCGCTCCCCCAAATACTTTTTGCAAAATATATATATATATATATATATATATATATATATATATATATTTATGCAAAAGAATTAGAGAAAAGCGCACAATGGGCAGTATTCAATGAGGCTGATTCACCATGTTTTATGGCGATTTTGTGCTATTTTCGCGCTGTACGGCGATTTTTTGACTAAAACGGTTAATCGCCCTATTCAATGACCAGATGGCGAATACATTTCAAGGTTTTTATCGCCATGATTCACCGAGTAGCAATCGCTATCTTTTTATGGTGAAGTGGAATGTGAACTTTTAAAATAAAGTGTTTTGTTTTTTACATTTGGTGTAAAAAAATCAGGAATTTTATTCTGAGGAGGGGCATGCTATTTTTATTCATGTGCTGTTATTACATGAATATATATTTAATTTAAAAAAAATATATATATATTTTTTTTACACAGAGCAGCCAGCAGGGGGTCGGGAGCCGAGCCGCTCATTAGATATTCATATATTAACTGCACCCGATCATTACATATGCACGATCGGGTGTAGTGAATACCCAGTCCCCTGTTGGCTATCCCGGGGGGCAGCCTGTGCTGCCTGGCTCCCAGGGAAGCCCACCTCCCCCCCACAAACATTCTGGGGCAGGCAGGGAGACTTCAATCTCCCTGCCTGCCGCGGTCCTCAGGCTTCCTGCGTAATCGCGGCAGGAGCTAAAATTCGCCGGTCAGGGGCAGTGAGCCCCTGACTCGTTGAATACTGGAGCTGGCGAGGCTCCGGAACGCGGCGGGCAGTGGCGAATGTGCAGCGAATCCTAAACAGGATTCGATACACATCGTCAAAATTCTCATTGAATACGGCCCAATGAGCTATAATTCAAAGTGTATTTATGTAATAAAAAATCTCACATACATGTAGGCAGAAAATGAACAGCTTGCTAGTGTATTACATACACTTTGAATTATAGCTCATTGTGCGCTTTTCTCTAAAGTGTATTTGTATAATAAAAAAGCTCACATACATATAGGCAATAAAATGCTTGCCAGCAGTAGTATTCAGCAGTCACACATGGCCGTCCATCAGCCATCTCAAGCCGCACAGGATTCACGTCACTGCTTGGCCACGCCCTGCCAAGCGATGGTGTGAAGCCTGACATGCAGCATCCACTTCTCCCTACCACAGCGTGCAAGGCTGTGTGGCTTTAGACGGCTGATGGAGGGCCATGCGTGACTGCTAAATACTACTGCTAGCAAGCTATTCATTTTATGCCTATATGTATGTGAGATTTTTTATTACATAAATACACTTTGAATTATAGATCATTGTGCGCTTTTCTCTTGCATGTACTTTGGTGAGCTGTGGGAACGGCTTAAGAGAGAACGCTGCACCATATTTGTGGGATAAATTGTGGACTTTATATGGACTAGCGCGGTCAGAACCTTGTAGAACTACAACAGCTGAAGGGCCTATCCAGGGGCATTTCAAGAGTGGAGAGGACATGTGTGTAACCTCTGCTGCTGGCCCCTTGCTCTAGCATTAGTCTAGAATCTTCTGCAAATGCTCAGGTCTCCATGAATGTTGCTCCGGTCTTTTCCACGGAAACATATTCAGTGTGCATGTGCAAATCACTCTGAAATGGCCATGGCGACATTTTTAAAGTGATTTGCATCTTCAATGCAGAGATGCCACTGGACCCAGAGACATGCGTTCACCATGCACACTGCAACCATTATAGAAATACCAACTACCCTATAAGCTGGTATTGATTTACTGGTTTTGGAGATGGACGATTGGTTGAATCTTATACTTTATTGCCCCACATGCAGATACGATGGCATTGAGCTTTGCAACTCAAAGGGAATTTTTACATTTTAAAATCATTAGAGGGTGATGGCTTTGAACGTTAAGAACATACACAAAATATAAACATCCATTGTGAATAAAGACACTATTGGATTTCCTTCATTTCTGTTGTAGAACTACACCGCTTTTCAATTATGGGCAAAAGTCAATATTTCCTAAGGTTCAAAACCATGATCTTCAAAGTAGTTCACCAAGAAACCTTGAGAAACTAGTTTTAAGCCCCATACAAACATGGGAGGCATTTGGCTTGAGAACAGATTGTTGAGCACACATGCTTGTGCTCAGTTGGGTTTTGTCTATGTGGATAGGCAAAACACAGCGATCTTCAAAAGAAATACAGTACATACCATGTATAACACTGCAGGCTATATGGAAAACCGTGCATCGTCATCGCAGTTTGAATTGTAGAATTATTTCGAGACGAACATCCCTATGCAAAAAAGAAAAATTAATATTTAAATTATGTTGAAAGATTAAATAGTAACACCATATTTTTAGCAAAAAAAAAGAAAGGATCAGATTAGCTCTGTTTTTTCGACCATGACAAAATATTATTCAAACACGTAAAGGAGCTTTCATCTTTTCCAACATTTATACATGCACGTGCATGTATTCCTAGAATGTAATGCCAAAAACCTTTTATAAACACTTAAACTTGAGAGGAAAAAGACATGTTATAAGATTATAAAGAAAATAAACTAATGGGAAGGTTAATAATGGAATGAATGAATATATATATATATATATATATATATATATATATATATATATATATATATATATATATATATATATATATATATATATATATAGAGCACAGAATGCCAAGCACTTCCTCCGATAAAGTTGCTGTGTGGGTGCCCGCACTGGGGGGTATTAGATAGTTGATCGAGATGTGCAGCACTCCAGTCAGAATCATTCGAAAATCAGCTTTATTAAGAAACAACAACGTTTCAATATCAGGTCGATATTGTCATCAGGTTAAAATACATAGTGAAACAGACACATTAAATAGACAGTGAAATCAATGTCAGCTGGAGCGTGCAGGAAACTCGCGCCAAACGTGTCCAGAGACAACGTCAGCGTCTGTCTCAGACACACCCCCCCACTGACATAGTACGCATTACATCACCAGTAGCCATGGAAACAACAGTAACAAAACAAAAAAGCCGTTCGGAATATAGCACATTCTAAATCAGCCATAAGAAAATAAAAAAATAAATGAAAAACATAAGAGCATAAAGAAATCGTGTAAGAAAAAATGACAATCGGTAACAAGTGCCTGTGGTAAACAACATACACCAATTGACAACAGTCAACACGATGTCGACATAAATCTAATTACATAAAATAGAAAAATACATATATACAAAATCAAGGTGAAGCATATAAGCAATATTACAAAGCACCAGGAGAGAAAATATCGGAGGAATTAATGAAGCAATAAAAATTTAGAATACAAAGCCATATAGCAGCATGTCTTATAGTGATACCATATAGCGGGTCAACCACCTTACAAAGAAATAAATTAAATTAAATCAGTAGTGAGGAAATGCCGGATTGCTCGTTGAGCCCATTCGGAGTAAGGGTCCCCAATCGTGCAATCCAGCGTGCCTCGCACTGAAGTAACATAAGTTTTCTATTGCCACCTCTAATCGGCACAGGAATGTGGTCAATCATGCGATATCTAATGGTGGTCACACCATGTCTCGCCATCACAAAGTGCCACGCAACCGGCTGATCGCTCAGACCGGTTGCTAAGGCTCCCTTGATGGCCGATCTGTGGGCAGCCATCCTGTCTTTAAAAGGTCTTTCAGTCTTACCAATGTAAGACAGCCCACACGGGCAGATAATCTGGTAGACAGTGTAGCAAGAGTTGCATGAAAGAGTGTGTCTAATAGATAGACTCTTCCCTGTGCGAGGGTGGTTAAACAAGGCACCTGGTAACATGAATTTACAAGATGTACAAGTACACCTCACGCAACCCAATTTCCTACCCACCGGCTGATTGGTGAGGGGTGCAGCATTAGATTTAACTAAAAAATTACCAAAATTTCTAGATCGTTTGAAACTAGGCAATAGTTTAGTATTGCCAAGTCCCAGGTCCACATCAGATTGAATGATGGGCCAATGGTTGCGGGCAATTTTAACAATCTCAGGGCTAAGCTGGGTGTATGTGGTGACCCAAGGTAAAACTTCAGGTTTTAAATCAGAAGAGTAAGAATTAAGAATTCACCCACGATTGGCAAACATGACCCATCCTTCTGTAGGAAATGGGTAGCCATAGCCAATAAATGTGCACTCGATTGGATGCTACTTATTATTGAACACTCGACTAAAGAAACAAATGGGGGGTAGGTGTGTAATAGGGAGACCCCAAAACTGGGAACACCCTAAGGCATAATAAGTCCCAACAAATTAAGAAAATTGTACTAGAAAATTTCAAACTATTGTCATATGACAAAATTTTACAAGAGATCCAGATCACCCCTAAAATCACCTTCAGAAGGAATAGCAACTTAAAAGACTATATTTCTCCGAGTCTGTTACCCTCATTAAAGCCCAATCTGTCATCCACTTGGATCCCTCCCAAACCCACCGGCAATTATAAATGTAATAGGAATATATGCTTAACTCGCAAATACATGTCTAATAAGAAGAAAGAAATAACATCTACTTACAATAAACAAGTGTTCCCCATAAAACAATTTTTGAATTGCGAAACAACTTATTGCGTCTACGTGCTGGAGTGCTCGTGTAAACTCCAGTACGTGGGACGCACAACTAGGAGTCTGAAAAGTCGCTTCAGAGAACACAGAAATAATATCCTTAAGAAACTGCAAAATCATAGTGTCCCACGCCACTTCTCAGCAAAACATGGAGGTGACCCAAGTGACCTGTCAGTTACTGGAGTAGAACAAATTGTTATTACAAAAAGAGGGGGAGATCGATACAGGAAACTTTGCCTCGCAGAATCAGCCTGGATTTTCAAACTCGACACCCTGAACCCTCAGGGATTAAACGAGGCTCTTGATTTCACTTGTCTAGACTAATCATATAAGACCCTTATTCTAATCCATTTTCTAGTGAATCTCTCACGGGATGGAGCGATAGGGATCTACCCGACATGCTCCTTATTGGTGACATGCCGGGTTTGCAGACCCCACTTGTCCCACCCCCTGAGAGATTAACAGATAGCTCATAGGTATAACTGAACAAATATAATAAAACATAATTAAAATAATAATAAATATAATTAAAATGACAGAAAAATAATTAGTATTATTTGGGACTAATATAACAATTTCAACCTAAATGTAACTGTAATAAATTAAGCCATATAGATTATTCATTTCACATGATTGCAGATGCGATTCTTAAATGCTTATTGGTAACGTTGAATTAATATATATAGATATGGTTATAATTGTTATGGATTTGACATATTGACTTTGAGGGGACACCTCCTAACTAAGAAATTATATACATGATTTTCCTAACTTCTATTAATTTCTATTTTCTGACTTTGGATTTTCTCCTTATTAAGTACAGCAGCGTACTACTCTAAATAAATTGCTATATATGAGAAGCAACTGAATGAATTAATCTCTCCTCGATAGACTTTTGAACTGGACATGCCGTTCCCTATATTAATATATATCCCCTGGTTTAAATGCAATTTCTCTCCATATACATGTGAAAGTATATATACACATGTCTATATTTAATTTTTGATGTTTCCTCTATAATTATAATTATTTTCTTTATTGTATTGTTGATTATTCCTTATTACTAATTGCTTTATATTTATGTATATATATATTTTTTATTTATTTTCTATTTTTATTTTTATTATTTATTTTTTATTTATTTATATATTTTTTTAGACAATCATAATCTCTCCTCTCGTCTCTAAGATCTGCGATACATAACCTTCTCTCTCGCGCATATACTATTTATAATAATTTAATTCGTGTCCACATACGTTATATATATTTTTTTTTCCCATATTAATTGTGAATATATCTAGTGGATTTATACACGAGGGTACTATTACTTTGATGGTTCCCATTTAGTCATGTTCATCGATTTCCTGATTAAATGAATGTATTCAGTCTAATCTTTCTTTTATATATTTTTTACTTTTTATATACTCCTGTCATTATAACATTGCATAATATATAATTTTTGTTATTTATATATTACTAATTACTTAATGTTCCTATTTAATATATGCTAGGCAATCCATTTAAAGTGCCCTATGATATTTGGTTAATTTGTTGTAGATAAAGGACACACTGTTTACTATATATATATGTTTTTTTTAACCTGTTATTTTAAGCAGGGTTGTGCTAAATTCCAAGCATGGTACAGCTATTCGACCAGGTGCATTATCACCTGTATTGAATAATTACAATGGCCACTGAAGGCCAATTACCTCCCTTTAAATAAAGCTTTCAGAGACAATCATGCTATCCGTCTTGAAAAAGTTCCCATTTCACTGAAGGGGACGAAACGCGTTGACGTCATACTTTACCCTCACCTGGAGATCCACGCTAAGATACCAGTAATTCTACAGCAGCAACGCAGCTTTTTCACACACCGCTGTCTACCTGCCGCCACACGCAGATTTCAACCTCCCAGCGGCACCCTGCCAGAGCCGGCCACCGCCGAGTGCTTCTTAACATCGAGCCGACTGAGGTGCGGCGTTCCCACTCACCGCCGGTTGTTGTCCGCTCCAACGGGTGCCAGCGCAGCCACCACACGTAACGGGCTGCCTGTGACTTCACGCTGACTTTACCCTCCAGCCGCAGGAGTTCAGCGCTGAAAGCTGACTCTGCGAAATTACAGTACTACACGCCGTATTATCACAGGTAAATCTACTGACTCACCGCTGCCCTCTATTTTCACTAAGTCAGCTGAAGTGCAGCATTTCCCCCCCCCTGCTGCCGGCCATCAGCTGAGTCCTGAACCAGGTACACGAAATTGCCGCATATCAAAGCATCTGAAATTACATCTTCAACTCTCTCCTTTTCCGCCGTGGTTAGTACGGTAAAATCTAGACCGAACCACTGGCTGGCTACACCGGCTTTTGCCGAGAGGAGCATCAGAGCTATGCACTAACGGAGACACCATACTCCCAACGTACTACCTGACAACAAAGTACTGGAGAATTCTTACCTCAATTCCATCTAACATCAAGGGTGAGCATACATAAGATTACCTGTGCTTATAGTACTTTTAATTGCTGCTATTGTCCAATTAAAATCAAGTCCTCCAATTCGGGACACTCTGTTTCTCACTTTATTCAAAAAAAGTGATTTGTTCCACATAGTGACTGGAGCCCATTGAATTACTGAAAGTCTGCTAATACTGGTTCCTATTTATCTCCATAAATTGGATATTAATTTCCCAACCAAGTGTATCCATTAGAATATAACTGTACCCATTTTTATTGTTTTAATTTGTTGTATGTAATTGTATTGCCATTTTCTATTTTTTCATATAAAATTATTTAAAATATAAACAGTGTGTCCATTACTCATTCATCTTGTACAGCTCTTGAGTGTGTCTATTTGTGTATCCAACTATATATCAGCAGCGCAATTCACTCCACCCCCCCCTTCCTAACTCGACTAAAGAAGTCAAACTTTGCAAGGAAAAGATTGCACAATTTGAGGCTGCACATAAACCAAATTTGGCAAATGACACATCAGTGGATTGGTACGAGAAACTTAACACACAACTGCAGATTCATAAAAGAGAGTTGATTAAATTCAAAAAAGAAAAAAAGAACAAAGTCGACCTCGACTACGAACTGAATACTGTATATCAATGGACAATACCCCAGAGAGAGGGTGATTCTAAGAAACCCTTCTTTAGACGTAACAGAGGCAGATTTCAGCGTGACTACCAATCCTCGACAGATTTTCATTCATCAAGCAGTGATGCGACTGACAGACCGTCCAACTCCAAAAAAATCCCTTTAGGAGTGAGGACCAGGCGACAAATCGCCGCTCCCGTCGATTCACCAGGCGTGGTGGCCAGTGGCGGCGGCAGAGGTCGGGGCAAAAAAACACCAAAAACTCAGAGTTAGTAATAAATCTATCCACGTATGAACTATCAGCAGCAGAAACTAAAGTGTTGTCCAAAGGCTTGTCGTTTATCCCCTCTGCAGACTTTAATAACATTGAATGGGACATTGAAAGTCACAGGCTGGCGAGACAATTACGCCTCAAAGAACATTTTTCCAAACCATCTTCGGCTAAATCTATGTTACCCATTAAAGAGTCTTTACCTACACCACTACAGAGGCTACAACCAAGATCCACTTATGATCCACAATCTTTTAACGCGTCTATACGGACATTTAATCGTATGCTGAACTCTGAGGTTCAAGCTGTGTCTAAATCCCCCAGGACGCAGTTTAACAATCTGAATAAAACTGAACGGGACATTGTTAAAAATCTTGCCTCCAATAACTCCCTGGTTTTCCGGGGAGCTGATAAAGGGGGTGCCCTGGTGGTCCAGGACATGGACAAATACCACCTACAAGTGATGACCCACCTGGACGATTCAGGGACTTATGTTTCGTTGCCAGGTGATCCCACTGTTATTTTTGCCAAAGAATTACGTGAGTTACTCTCTGAAGCTGTTTCGCGTGATGCTATTTCCACTGACTTAATGAATGCTTTGATTCCTAGTTTCCCGATTGTGCCCTTGTTTTATTGCCTCCCTAAGGTACATAAGCGCCTAATTGATCCCCCCGGCAGACCCATTGTGGCTGCACGGGGTTCCCTTTTGCAGCATGTATCTGTATATTTGGATTGTCTTTTTCAGCCGTGTATACGGGGGCACCCGAGGTATCTGTTGGATACTAATACACTACTGAAAAAACTCATTGAACTGGGACATATCGATGGTGAGGTCACGATGTTTGCCATCGATGTTTCTGCGCTGTATACCTCCATCCCCCATGCTTTGGGGTTGGCGGCGCTCAGACATTTCCTTACCAATAATAGACTCTATAAGGGTCCTGACATCTCCCTCATCTTGGAACTGATGCAACTGGTTCTAGAAAAAAACTTTTTCCTATACAATAATAAATTCTTTTTACAAAAAATCGGTGTTGCGATGGGGGCGGCGGTCGCTCCCTCGTACGCCAATATTTTCATGTTTGAATACGAGCAAACTTTATTTTTTGATAATCCCGCCATCGCCAGCAACATCGTCTATTATAATCGCTATATAGACGATTTGCTGGTATTTTGGAAGGGACCACCTGACATTTTTTGTAAATATCTGACCCAGCATAATGCTGGTTTGGATCCCATTAAGTTTACTTTTACCTATAACCAGTCCTGCATCAGTTTTTTGGATGTGAGTATTACTCTCAAAGATGGCAATATCCATACTGACCTCTTTAAGAAGGAAACTGACCGCAATAATTTATTAGAGTTTTCTAGCTGCCATCCGAGAGCGATGGTAAGAAGTTTACCATATTCCCAACTTCTACGCATCAAACGGATTGTTTCTGATCCGCTGATGGCTGATCATCAAATGGACCTCATGATCGAACGGTTCATTGATCGTGGATATCCATTATCCGAATTATTGACCATTAAAGCCAAAGTTATTGGTTTAGATCGTATTAGTTTGCTATCATCCATTAACTCTTCTGATTTAAAACCTGAAGTTTTACCTTGGGTCACCACATACACCCAGCTTAGCCCTGAGATTGTTAAAATTGCCCGCAACCATTGGCCCATCATTCAATCTGATGTAGACCTGGGACTTGGCAATACTAAACTATTGCCTAGTTTCAAACGATCTAGAAATTTGGGTAATTTTTTAGTTAAATCTAATGCTGCACCCCTCACCAATCAGCCGGTGGGTAGGAAATTGGGTTGCGTGAGGTGTACTTGTACATCTTGTAAATTCATGTTACCAGGTGCCTTGTTTAACCACCCTCGCACAGGGAAGAGTCTATCTATTAGACACACTCTTTCATGCAACTCTTGCTACACTGTCTACCAGATTATCTGCCCGTGTGGGCTGTCTTACATTGGTAAGACTGAAAGACCTTTTAAAGACAGGATGGCTGCCCACAGATCGGCCATCAAGGGAGCCTTAGCAACCGGTCTGAGCGATCAGCCGGTTGCGCGGCACTTTGTGATGGCGAGACATGGTGTGACCACCATTAGATATCGCATGATTGACCACATTCCTGTGCCGATTAGAGGTGGCAATAGAAAACTTATGTTACTTCAGTGCGAGGCACGCTGGATTGCACGATTGGGGACCCTTACTCCGAATGGGCTCAACGAGCAATCCGGCATTTCCTCACTACTGATTTAATTTAATTTATTTCTTTGTAAGGTGGTTGACCCGCTATATGGTATCACTATAAGACATGCTGCTATATGGCTTTATATTCTAAATTTTTATTGCTTCATTAATTCCTCCGATATTTTCTCTCCTGGTGCTTTGTAATATTGCTTATATGCTTCACCTTGATTTTGTATATATGTATTTTTTTATTTTATGTAATTAGATTTATGTCGACATCGTGTCGACTGTTGTCAATTGGTGTATGTTGTTTACCACAGGCACTTGTTACCGATTGTCATTTTTTCTTACACGATTTCTTTATGCTCTTATGTTTTTCATTTATTTTTTTATTTTCTTATGGCTGATTTAGAATGTGCTATATTCCGAACGGCTTTTTTGTTTTGTTACTGTTGTTTCCATGGCTACTGGTGATGTAATGCGTACTATGTCAGTGGGGGGGTGTGTCTGAGACAGACGCTGACGTTGTCTCTGGACACGTTTGGCGCGAGTTTCCTGCACGCTCCAGCTGACATTGATTTCACTGTCTATTTAATGTGTCTGTTTCACTATGTATTTTAACCTGATGACAATATCGACCTGATATTGAAACGTTGTTGTTTCTTAATAAAGCTGATTTTCGAATGATTCTGACTGGAGTGCTGCACATCTCGATCAACTATATATATATATATATATATATATATATATATATATATATATATATAATAGAAAAATACAACCCTAATCATATGATTCAGGTATCCCGGGCCTCTTGCTCTGGATCAACACTTTGTGATCAGTGATCACCTTTCTGGAATTAGCAGTCTTCTGAAAGTCTAGGCTGATTGAGTTTTATGACCGTGTATTTTTTGAATAGTGGTTGAGGAGGTTATCACTTAGAGTTTCCATGATGAATTATTGTTTGTGAAATCTAAAAAATTACAATACTGAAAGTCATTTGAATTTATTTTTAGTTTGATGTGGTGTTTCATGTTATTACAAATAAAGTTTATGTAGTTTTATTCTTGGTTCAGAATTTATGGTACTTATGTACTAACTGGGCTGCCGATTTTGAAATCGGGTCCATCGCATCGCATCCGACCATATCGCATGCGATGCGATGGACCCAATTTTTCCATAGGATTCAATGTTAAAATGGACTGAGTCCATTTTAACATGGAATTCAATGGGAAAAGGGGTCCTTTTCATACCCCTACTATCCAAGTGGGCATGGAGTTGGATATAAACCTGTGGCGAGCGTAGCGAGCCACCGAGCCCGAAGCGTGGCGAGCGGACACAGAATACCGTCCGCTCGCCACGCTTCGGGCTCGGTGGCTCGCTACGCTCGCCACAGGTTTATATCCAACTCCATGCCCACTTGGATAGTAGGGGTATGTAAAGGACCCCTTTTTTCCATTGAATTCCATGTTAAAATGGACTCAGTCCATTTTAACATTGAATCCTATGGAAAAATCGGGTCATTGCATCGCATGCGATATCGCATCTGATTGTATGCCTTAAGTTAAGGCATACAATCAAAAAAATCGGCAGCCCAGATAATACATAAGTACCGAATTTATCTTATAGGTGGATACCCCTTTTTAGATTCTTAACGGTGAAGCGTTTATCTTCTTGAGGTATTTAAAATAAAAAATTAAAAAATAGGATACCTTACAGGACTGGAAATCTACCTTAGAAATACTGCTTTTAAAAATGAAGCTTAATCATCCTGTTCAACAATGAATATTTGGCTAATGACTTTTGTATTGATGATTCCTGCCAAAGTACAATTCCAACTCCATTAAAATACACTCTGCATTTCTTCCTAACTTGTTTGGCCTTTGTTGTACTTGTTGGCATGGTGTGAGCTGGCAGTCTTTCCATGCTTGTCACCGTGTCAAAAAAACAGTGAATCCTACAGTTGAGCTGTGGCCCATAATGGAGTTTGTATTTGTCGAAGTAAATTCTGTAAGGCACAACAAGCTTAACCACCCAATCTATTTTGTCCACACAGAAATCAATAGCGGTGTGCAAAATTCTGAAACGATTGCTCAGGATTCCAAATGCATTCTCGATTATTCTTCTGGTACAAGAAACACTACAATTGTTGATCCTTTTGTACTGGGAAAGAGGACTTTGTGGATATGGCTTTATAATATTCTCATGTAAAGCAAATGCGTCATCAGCAACAAATATAAAGCTTAGTCCATATTTCGATTCCTGCGGTTTGGGTAGATGTAGATGCGGACTTTGATGTTTTTGGAAAAAGTATGCATCCTTTAGTGATACACATAAATAAATTCATAGTTTGCATTTACAATAGCCATTCGTATAATAATGAAGAAACCTTTAAAATTTTAATAAAGGGATCCACTCTCTGCTGGAGGTTTAAATTGCCATCGATATCTCTTCAGTTTGGAAAATTCACTCAACTAGAATGTAAAATGTTTTAGAATTTAGTTTGCATTTTGAAACCCACAAACTTTGCAAGAATCAATGATTTTTAAAAATATAATGAAAAGATGTGGTGTTGCTGAGCTCTCCGATGCATTCTTTCTTTCGAAGAATGTTCCAAACAGTTGATTTGGCCACACCTAATGTTTCTGTGATCTCTCTGATGGGTTTATTTTTTTTTTTTCAGCCGAATGATGGCTTTCTTCACTGATAGGGACAGCTCTTTGGATCTCAAATTGAGAATCAACAATAGATCTCAAATGCAAATGTCACACCTGGAATCAACTGCAGACCTTTTACCTGCTTAATTGATGATGAAATAACAAGGGAACAACCCACACCTGTCCATGAAATAGCTTTTGAGTCGATTGTCCAATTACTTTTGGACCCTTAAAAAGTGTAAGGCACATATAGAATTAAAGCTGAAAGAGTGTAGTTAAAGCACATCTTGTTTGTTTCATTTCAAATCCATCGTGGTGGTGAATAGAGCCCAAAATATGAGAATTGCATCGATGTCATAAAAATATTTATGGATCTGACTATGTGATGAAAAACGGAAGTCCCTAAATTATCTTCCAGTTGCAATATGAAGCATAGCCACAAGCCTTTCCTCCACAAGGATAGCCATCTGCATGTTAGTGTCCTGTTTCTTAAATCAATGGTGAAACAAGTCTCAACAGCTCTTTAAACATTGCATGATCCATCCATAAAAAGTTGCGATAATCCTCAGGGTTATTTTCTTGTAATTGATGAAGCAAGGAAAAATCTTTCCTTCTGCATCATTTAGGTATTTGTTCAGCATCATCTAACACATCTCCTTCTGCTGTCTCTCCATCTCCATGACTGCACATGCCTGGGCATATAAAACCCTGAATGTGTGGTGATCCAGCTTGAAAAGTTCTTCTTCAGTATGAAAAGGTGTTTATTTAGCAATAAAAAAAGCACTTCGTTTAGGCAAAGCCATAAATAGAAAGCAAAATAGAAATATGCAGGGTCCAAACACCACCTAAACTCAGCACAAATATAAGAATTCTAAATTGGCCACGGCCATTTATTTAGAAAGCAGAGACACACCCCTTTTTTTGAAAAATAACAAGCCAGTTATATTTCAGTATAGTGAAATCAATTAAAAAGTACAAATTGAACGTGCATTGCATAGCAAATCCAATGAGAAATAAGTCCAATCGAAAGGAGGTCGATTAGGACAAATCTAAAAGAAATCAAAATCAAATATAAATTAAATTGCACTGTGTGTACACTACTATAGGCCCTAAGTGTACGATTTGCTACAGGCTACAAGTGATGACGTATAACATTTATTTATTAACAGTTTCTTATATAGCGCAGAAGATTCCGTTGCGCTTTACAATTGTAAACAGAGATAAAACAATTTGGGTAACAGACAGAATAGGAGGTCCCTGCTGCAAGCTTACAATCTATAGGGACATAGGAGAGAAACACAGGGACAGGCACGAGTAATAGCATAGCAGTCCTACCAAGTTGCATGTTCAGAAGAAAAGCTATATAATACATACCGTATATACTCGAGTATAAGTCGACCCGAATATAAGCCGAGGCACCTAATTTTACAACAAAAAACTGGGAAAACTTATTGACTCAAGTGGGACCCTCACTCGAGTATAAGCCGAGGGGGGCTTTTTCAGCATAAAAAATGTTCTGAAAAAGTAGGCTTATACTCGAGTATATATGGTAAGTGCCTCAGAGATAACATGATAGGCTTGCCTGAAGGGGTCAGTTTTCAGGGTACACTTGAAAGTTTGGAGGCGTTGAAGGGCATTCCATAGGATGGGAGCAGCCCAATGAAAGTCCTGTAATAGTGAATGGGAGCTAGTGATCCTCGCAGAACAGAGATGCAGATCTTCCTCAGAGCAGAATGGTCCAGATGGGAGATATTTTGGGATAAGTAAAGAGATATGGTGCAGTATGGTTAATAGCTTTATATGCGAGTAGTAGTGTTTTATATTGAATACTGTAAAATACAGGCAACCAATGGAGGGATTTAAAATGGATTGCAGTGGCGAGTCTGTTCTTGGGAAGACCAGTTAGGAGACTATTGGAATAATCAATGCGGGATATAATGAATGCATGGATAAGAGATTTAGTAGTCTTGTGTGATATAGGGTCGTATTTTGGATGTTTTTTAGATGCATGTAGCATAATTTTGCAACAGATTGAATGTGGGGAACAGAGGACAGTTTAGAGATAAGGAAGACCCCTAGGCAACGAGCTTGTAGGGTAGATTGTAGAGTTGTCATGTATGGAGATATCAGGATGGTAACTGTTCTTGGCTGATGGGAATATAAGTAATTCCATTTTGGAAATATTGAGTTTGAGGTGGCGAGAAGACATCCAAGATGAAATGGTATAGACATTCAGAGACTCGGTCCAAAACCAGTGGTGACAACTCTAGGGTTGATAAATAGATTTGAATATCATCCGCATACAAGTGATACTGAAATCCGAAAGAGCTGATTAGTTTGTCAAGGGAGGAGGTATAGATTGAGAACAGCAGAGGACCTAAGACTGAGCCTTGTAGAACTCCGACTGACAGAGGTAGTGAAGAGGAGGTAGAGTCAGAGAAGCGAACACTGAAAGAGCGATCAGATAGGTAAGATGAGAACCAAGAAAGGGCTGTATCATTAAAACCTAGGGAGTGCAGTGTTTGCATGAGAAGAATGTGATCAACAGTGTCAAACGCAGCAGAGAGATCTAGAAGAAAAAAGTAGTGAGTAATGACATTTAGACTTGGCAGTTACCACATCATTCACAACTTTAGTCAGTGCTGTCTCAGTGGAGCGTTGGGAACGAAAGCCTAACTGAAGTAGGTCTAATAGGCTGTGAGATTTAAGAAAGTGTATGAGGCAAGGGTAGAAAAGTCTCTTGAGTAGCTTGGAGAGGCATGGGAGTTGAGAGATAGGACGATAGTTAGAGAGTTAGGGTCAGAACTGTTTTTTCAGAATGGGAGTAATCGCTGCATGTTTGAACAGAGATGGAAAAGTACCAGTAGCAAGAGAGATTGCAGATTTTAGTTAAGGTTTGGATAAGCACAGGAGATAGAGTTTTGAAGACTTGTGCAGGTATAGGATCAAGAGGAGAGGTAGTGGAGTAGGAGGATAAGAAGAGTGTGGATACTTCCTTTTCATTTGTGGGCTCAAATGAAGAGAAAGTGCCAGAGGGTTCAGGTGGAGAAAAAGTGGGTTAGAGGTTGAGGAAGAGCATACCATTTCATCTCGGATGTTATCAATTTTATCCTTAAAGTAAGAGGCAAGTTCTTATGCACTGATGGTAGCCGGTGGGGGAGGAGCGGGAGGGTACCGAAGAGACTTAAAAGGTGTTAAAAAGTCGCTTAGGGTTGGTGGCATGAGAAGAGATGAAGGATTGGAAGTATGTTTGTTTAGAAGTGTCCAAAGCATTGCAGTAGGAGTGGTAACTAGTCTTATACGTGAGGAAATCAGTCATATTATGAGATTTACACCATTGGCGTTCTACTTTACGTGACTGATTTTGAAGTTGTTTAGTTATTTTGGAGTGCCACAGTTGGCATCTAAGCCTGCGTGGGGTGTAATGGGAAGCTGAAGCCACTTCAAGAGTCTGGTACATGTGGCAAACAGCAGAGTCAGGAGAGGTAAATGTAGAAATTGGTGAGAGCTGTTGATGCAGAGAGCTGTAAAGTTGTGGAAAATTTATAGCATTAGTAGTTCTGCGAGTTTCAGTAGGCTTTCCTGATTGTCATTGAGCTTGGGTTAAAGGAATAGAGCGAGAGGGTGATGAGATTGTGATCATAGAGAGGAAAGGTAGTGTTAGTAAACTTAGAGACTGTGCACAGCATGGTGAAAAAAAGGTCAAGGCAATGGCCTTCCTCCTGAGTGGAGGAGTCAGACCACTGGGAGAGGCAGAGAGAGGAGGTTAGAGAGAGGAGTTTGGAAGCATGCAGAGATGGTGGACTGTCAATCACTGACTGTTCATAAATTTCTATGTCCGCCTGCTGCTGCCCGGCTTCCCCTAAGCTACCCAGTCTCTGGTCCCCTCGCAGCGTTCACCGCCCAGACCAGTGCGCCCACTGCCTCCCCTACCCGGCTCTCTGCTTGCGGCATTCACCGCCCAGGTCAGTGCGCCCACTGCCTCTCCAGCCCGGCTCCCTGCTTGCAGCCCCCCTCGGCTCCCTCCACCTGCAGCTCCCAGGGAACTGCATGTGATAAATCGCATGAAATTTATCACATGCAAAACTTGGCACATCAAGAGCCAAACCGTGTGTGACCCCCCCGGGGAGTTCTCAGTATCATTATGTTGACTTGTCCTTCGGACAAGTCATCCAAATGTATGGGGGCCTTTAGAGACAGGATTAGGTAGACAGGATAAGTTGACTAATGATGTGTAATAAGTATTGGATTTACCTTGCTTGATGTTTTTCAACTGCTTTTTAACTGAGAAATTACAATGTGGGAACTACTTTTATTCAGACAACTGCCCACTAACTTAATGCAGAGATATACTAAGCCTGATTAGGACATGCTACAGCTGAGGTCACATGACCACCTTATCAAGGACATAAATTAGCCTTTGTCAGATAAACACTAGCCAAAATATACTCCAATAAATTATACCTCACTGAACAACTTCAAACAAGCAATACAAACACTACAACACATCCTTTAATACAATACTGGTTATGCAGTAGAGAAAATACAGATTAAGGCAGAGATTTAAGGATATCAATACAATTCACATACATTGAGTATACTGCATAGATCTCATAGGAGGTGATGCAGAGCCGAATGCTAGGACTTGCAGTTCAGGCATGCAATTCACATACCTGGAATGGAGAGAGAAAAATAACAGATCAGTCCATATTCAGTGGGATTCATGCAGAATAACTTTTTTTTTTTTTTAACTGTTCTTTAAAAGTAATTCCCTCTTTGTATATTTATAACTCAGACAACTGCCCACTAACTAAATAGCATGTGTATGGATACAATATTGCATGTTTATGATGCTTTGAAATAACTACACATATATTTATATATATTTTACAGATATGAAAGTCCATTTAGAGAAAAAAGATCCTTTAAGTCCTGCGGTAACTCTTCGCATTGAAGAAAACACTAGAGTTATATCAGTGGACCTGGTTCTTGCCCTTAAACTCAATCAGCCATGGCCTGATAATACAAGAGATGGAATGGATATTGGTCACTGGCTAGGCACTAAGGTGAAACAAGACTATAGAAGAGAACCATTCTACATGGTACCTAAAAAAGCAAACTTGGGACAGGAAAATAAAATAGGTAACAGTTTGATTGTCTGAGTTCTCTATGTTCCAATGTTCCATTAAGTTAATTGTAGTCCTCTGGTGAGATTAACTTATGTTATGTGGGGTAGAGAGGGGTAACACGTGGCACTGTGTGTGGGGCAGAAAGAGGAAACACTTGGCACTGTGTATGGTGCAGAGAGGGGGCAATATATGGAACGGAATTTTGATTCTGTGCTGGGTAAATACTGGCTGCTTAATTTTTAAACTGCACTATAGATATCAATTTGAAGTACACACCCCACCCAAATCTAACTCTCTGCACATGTTACATCAACCATACCTGCAGTGCACATGGTTTTGTCATTTAGCAAACCAAATGTGCTTTGCAAACCAACCTGAATCACCCCCCAGGTTTTAAGGATCAACCTGTTTAAGTCCAGATGGTTAAATTAACTTATGTATTAAGTCACTACATGGACCCATACATGGATATAATTAAAATATGCACTTTAATTTTACACTTCGGGAAACTCTGGGTTAAATGTTATTTCTGTAATACAGTGGTTCTTAATCTCAACTCTCAAGTTTTTCAAACAGGTCATGTTTTTCCTCTCTGCATGATTAAAAAAACTCTATAAAATATTATCTGTTGAAATTCAATGACGTAATGGATTGTTTGTAATATCTAGATTACAAATCTGATTTCCTTTTAAAATAAAATGATATACCGTATATATTTTAAAAAGTCTTTATTATCTCTACCATGCAATTGGCTGTCTTTTACAGATACATGGCGAATTTCATTTTCAAATATTGAAAAGAAAATAATATCCAATCATGGGAGTCAAAAAATCTGTTGTGAACAGAGAAGAGAAATGTGCTGCAGGTTAGTACAGAGTTATGTTACAGACACATATATAAACAGAAAATTTTTGCTAAACACCAACTAAACAAAAAAAGTTTATTTTGTTATTAGTGTGTTGCCTGCATCTTCGCTTGCGTGGCTTAACGGAACTAACACGCGGTGAGCTTTGGGCAGTTAGAGCGAGAGGAATAGGTTTAGGCACTAAAAAGCATGGGGGGGTTGGTTAAGGGCTAGGTCTTTAAGCGGTAGGATTAGGCTGCGGGGTGATGGAGGGATTGATGGGCTCAGGCACAATTGGGGAGGGGGGTTAGGCATCAGGTAAGGAGGGTTAGAGGGAGAGGATTAGTATACTTATCGAGCCCCTGCTGGGATTTCCAACATTGGGATTCCGCTGTTGGTCTTCTGACTGGCATCCCAACCCTGTATGTATTCAAGAAATACAATAGTGAAAACAAGATCCATATTAAACAGAAAATTGTGAATGTATTTAATCTCCATAGTTCATAAACAGTTCCTAGTAGTAAATTTCTCCTAACAAATTCTACGTAGACACATCCCTTATATTTTTATTATATGTATAGATAACAGTTTTTATCTAAAATTATTGCTAGGTTGCAAAATGGTCAACTAGTCGTTGAGACAGATGTATTTTTTAGAGATTTACAGTGTTTTAAGAAGCAATAATAACGGCTTAGTAAGAATAATATAGGTTACGTTTTAGAGGTTTAATAGCGCCAAAGATTTTTTTTTATACTACATTGGAGATTAACGTTGCATGTCTAAACAATAAAGATTCCTAGTAGCTTGTAGTTATGTACACTTATTAATAATAATAATAACCTTAATTAGTTAATAAAAACACAAAAAGCATTTGACAATGGTACAAACAGTGCTCTTGTATTGTACTTTCCCTCAGAAAACAGTGCCTTAAACTGATGAAGAACCTCCTGGAGTTGCTTAAAAATACTGAAAATAAAAGAAATAAAAGAAAAATGGATCCGTTCTGCTCCTACCATGCCAAGACTGCTTTACTGCACATGTGCGTGATATACGCAAAAGATGACGACTGGAAACTGGAAGATCTGGATTCATGCTTTAACAGATACATTGAATATTTCCAGACCTGTCTTAAAGATTACACTCTTAAAAACTTTTTTATGCCTTCCCACAATCTTTTTAGTCCTGAAAGTATCGACAAAGCAAGCTGTGACTATCTTTATAAACAGGTAGAATATCAAAAAAATCAAAATTATCCATTATTTTATCCAGGATTGGAATGTCCAACCACTTAACTCAACTACTCACTCAAAGATAAACAATCAACGGACCAGATCAAATAAGTAAATAAGAGAAAGCCAATTTCAAATCTCTCATTACCAGACATAGGGGCAGATGTATTAAGCCTATAGAAGAGATAAAGTGGAGATAAAGTGAAAGGAGATAAAGCACCAGCCAATGAACTGTGTTTGAAAATGAGTTGGGAGTTCATTGGCTGGTGCGTTGTCTCCTTCCACTTTATTTCTTCACCAGGCTGAATACATCTGCCCCATAATCTACTGATCCTGCTAACCTGTTTGTCTCCATGAACCTGCTGCCTGACTGTAAACTCAGTTCTGGTATCCTCCCTACTTTTCACATTCCACCCACTTACTTGTCTGCATGAAATCATTGTCTGCCTGTCACCTTGAACTGACTGCCGGGGCCTGGTTTTCAGGTCTAAAGTCACTGGCTGGTACTGCTTTTTAAAAATACATGCAGCTCTGACCAGGGGACCACCAGCATAATTAACAATTCCAAAATGACATTCATTAGTTGGATGAAAAGCAAAAGTAATATACTAAAAACCGTAACGGTGTAAGACTAGTGGCAAAACATAAATGCACCTAGGCTCTCCAATTGGCGGCCTAGAAGATGAGATCGGTCTCAATTTGGACTTGGTAGCAATATTGCAACTTTGGAAAAATAGGAAGAAACTGGTTATCAAAATGGTTGCCCATGCAAAATAGTCAGCAGTGATATTGTCACTATTATAGAGATGGGCGCCGGAGCCAAAGATTTGGATTCATCACTGGGATTTGGATTGGTCAAGCGCTGGTGAAAGCTTTGGAGTTTTTTAAAAAATGGTAAAAAAAACAAAACGCCCAGATCACGTAATTTTTTGCGTTTTTTGTCCCTAGACTAATATTAACCTCAATAACCTAAATTTCCAGCTCTTTTAGACAATTTTGACCACTTTACAGCTCACAATGTTGTTTTCATTCAATTTAGGCCAAAGTCTGCAGCAAGCTGGCTGCTAATTAACACACGGAACTTCTGACAGTATCAGTATGGTGTATTGGGGTGCAGTACACACAAACAATAAAGAGCAAAATGTATTGTTTTTCTACTTTATTTTAAGGCGCAGCTTGCGCAACACTGCGTGGAGGCAGAACAATCACACATGGAACTTATGACGTTAGGACAGTATCACACAAACCCCTCTGCAGTCTGCACAAACTCCTTTACACAACACAAACCCCTCTGCACAGCCACAAACCCCTCTGCACAAAGTCACAAACAGTACACCCCTGCACAGCAGCACAACCCTTAGCCCAACAACAACCCCCCGACTGCAGAGCTGTGCGCTGCTTGGAGAAGTGTGGGAAAAATGGTGCCAAATTCTCGAGGTGCCGAGCCTATGAAGACTCTGCGTCTCACGCAAATCTGTAGCGAGACTTCACCGTTCGGCCGCGCTCAGGTTTCCGAGCAAAGCCGGAAACTTGCGAGTGCGGCTCATGGCGGGCTGTGTTTGGAGCGGTTCGGATTCCACAAAAAAATGCCATTCAAGTGATTAATGTAGATTTCAGGAGAAAAAGCTGGAATAATACTGATTTATTTTATTGTAATTGTTATTTTAGATGTAATAAAAAATAAATAATTGAATAATCTCATTTAAGAATAAACATTGTTTAACATGTTTATTGGTATACCTGTAATTAACTACATGTGATATAATCCAATTTAGTAATTGTATAGAAATAGTCATTTAGTCATTGTATGGATATAAAAACAATCAAGATGTGTGCACAGAAACTTTGATTTTAATTTTAAAAATGAATTTTAAGGCTAGAAAACTATCCTATCCCAACGGATCAATCCCAACACTATTCCCTTGTCTCTTGTATTGCCACGTGTATATTAGCTATTACAAATGGATTGACTGGAATACTTCTTGGATGCAGAACCTAAAGCACAAACCTTCTTTCATATTTGACTTCCGTATATCTATTTTCTGTGTCTCCGACTGTGATTGATAATGTTCGCAATGTGGTAAAGTTAACCACCTGGTTTAATATGACCTCTAACTAATGGCACTCCTCTATGAAATAACTCTTTTGTGTTAGTATACTGACCTGTACATTTACTTTCTAATGAACACCTTGTGATTTGTTCTATGTTTATTTGTACGGTTATATTCATGGACGATGATTTGTATGACATACCTATTTTTCTTCAATAAAAATAATATTGAAAAAAAACACGACTTTTCAGATTTGTTTTCTTACATGAAAGCAAAAACTAACACTCCTGGGGCCTTATTCTGATCGGTGCGGCCCGATCAGAATATGCGGCCGCGACCGTGCAGGCGAATCCCCGCCTTCCATACGGATCGCCACCTCCCGTCCGTACGCGGATATGTGGCGATCCGCATGAAATTGGACGGGGATACGCCTCCTCCGTCTTGGGAGCAGCCCCTGCATTCGATGGTCGCCGAACATCGAATGCAGGGCCGCACGCTCCACCAGGTCCCGCAACACAAGACCACACGGACACTTGTCCGTGTGAAATCTTGTATGGGGGCGGGCAGCTGACATCCGGCGATGTCAGATGCCCGCCCCGTACCCACGCGTCACGGCCTCATTACCATGCATACGCCCCGCGTTTGCATGGGAACGCCCATGAAACGCGGGGCGTATGCATAGGGTAATGAGGATAAGTAGCCCCTCACGCCCCTCTACGCCCCCTGTGCGGCGTATAAAGAATCCATGCGGCGAAATCGCCTGCACATGCGCAGAGTGACCTCTGCACATGCGCAGACTATAAACATCGGCGGCCCGTACGCAAGCGGGAATATCTGCACCGATCAGAATAAGGGCCCTGGTTAGGACAATACAATAATAAGTAAAGTTGTGCTTTAAATTAGGAGTGACCTGTGAAGAAATAGGATTAACTTGCCCTACAATATCATCAATGACACTACATCCAGTTATATATGCGGAATGCAGTAGGCAGACTAACCAAAATACAAACTTCTTGCACACCACTCCCTAATTCCTAGTCCAGGTAAACTGTTGCAAGCGGCACATCAGGATGCATGCCACCATCTCGTTCCCTGGATAATATCCTCAAGACCCACTATTGCTGAACACACAATAATACATCTGCCCTCCCCATGTTACCTATTTACTCTTTGCAGAATGTTAGAATATGTCAGTGTTAAGAAATGATAGGGAGAGGCTGGAGCAGCTTTTTCATTTTGACAGGAAAAATCTGGCAATGGGCCATGCCTATGGGTTCCACCATGGGGCCCTCTTGACCTATTTGCAGTACACACCTTGCACCCATGGTAGATACATTATTGTTCTATGAAGATCAAGAAGTTAGTACAGTATTGCACTCAGACGACGCAGAGCCTATTATATGGCATCTATAGAAAAGTGCTTTCTATGCTATTTCTTGGCATCATTTAAATTATATTTACCATGTACACATACAGTGCTGTTCTATATTAGGTTAGAAATGCACTGGAATTGGGCCCTGTCAAAGATTACGTTAAACATGCTGCCGAGTATTGAATGGAGAAGGGCACTAGGCAAGGCAAGAAGCTAACATTCAAGTGAATGTTAAGGCTCTTCAGGCTGCACATTGGTGTTCCAGACATCCTGTAAGCCAAACAGAGGTGCCCCTGGAGAAGCAAAGGTGCCACCTGCAGATACTTAGTAATAACACTGCTGTCTAAGCTCTAAACACATAGCATTCATATACCAATGTCAAACATGATAACTAATACAGTACATTCAGCTTGTTTTTATCGGTTTAAAAAAGAGCCAATAATGCTGCCTCTGATCTGAAACCAATTTCCTCTTTAACTTACAAACATTTTGGCATTCTTGTCTACTTTTCATACCTGCCTTCCAGAAGATACTGAAGCAGTGTCAGAGTGGAGCATGAAGGGCCCAACAGGGAATGCACAAGTAAGGGCCCATGCTAAGAGGTGTGGCCAGCCTCCAGAGGTCTAAACATCTTGATAAATATATAAAGCAAATACTGATTGTGCAGGATATTAACAGAAACAATGCACTGTACAAAATACACTATAATCATGTGCAGTATAAAGGAACACATGTAAAATTCAAGGGCACAGTCTGGAACCGATTCCTAAAGGAGGGGGTGAGGCCCACCAATGTTTTCTCCTGTAACCCTGTACTTAAGGGGGTTATAATACGAGAAGGGTATGACTGAGACAGATTTTATGTGTACAATGAAAGACAAATGAAGAACAATGTATTTTTCTTCCTCGAAGGAAACCAAACATACCTAGAAAAATCCTGTTGATAAACTTACTAATGCCTGGTCATTGGTCAGTGTCCTGTAACTCACCCAGCACCACTGTCCAAGGTTCTGGAATCTGTAAAAGAAGAGTCCACTTCACCGGACTGGAGTTTATTCCTTTAGCAGATTTATGCGTCAGAGGACTTTGGGTTAGTATAAATTATAATGGGGTGGCGACAAGGTAATGACTCCACTCTTCACATGCCCACATAATGGCTCTATTGCCTACATAATACATTTCATCAGGAGGCAATTTTTCTCAAGTAAATTCACATGAATGCCGATTCCCCCTTCGGAGATATTTGGATCATGTTGTTGCAGTATAAATGGGTTCAAACAAAACTTACATTTTTAAGGTACCAATGCCCCCTCTTGAAGTTTGGCCCCTCTTTTAATCATAGCAGTGAAAGGTGCTACAAGGATGGAAAATTACCTGCTGAATTGTCTGTAATCATTTGCAAAGCCCAGGAAACTTGTATGGCCTTAAGGTTGCTAGGCAATAACCAATCTATGATAACCTAAACCTTGACTAATGCCCCTTTCAGACCGCACATATTACCTGGTATTTTGCAGTTTTCTTTACCGTTTCAAAACGCTAATATGTGCGGTCTGAAAGGTCCACAGTGATTTTATTTGTAAACAGTAAAAAAGCAGGGTACCCGCTTCAGACCCGTTTGTTTTTTTTGCAGTCTGAACGGGTGTGAAATTGTATTTCGGACCCAGCAAACAGTGGTGCATATCTAATGAGCGGGACCCAGTGCAGTGAATATTTAATGAGCGTGTGGGGAACCACCCATTAAATATGCACAGTTGTCATTAGATATGAACAAAGGTGTGTCCCCCCCCCCGTGGAGGCATCCCCCTCCCCACACTGATGCATCGGACGGGGGGGGGGGGGGGGGGGGGGGGGGGGAATAGGATTGCCCTAGTGGGGAGGTTTTTCAGACCACAAAACCTGTTTAGACCACAAAACCTGTTTAGACCAGATTTTCTGTCAATCACCAGTGTATTTGCAGGTAAAGAGAAAATCGCGTTGATCGATTGATAATGGGCCGCGATAAGATCGACGCGATCAACCCGATTTTACATAGGGAACAATGGGAAATGGCCAATATGGCCCATTTCTCATTGTATATGGTTATAAAGTATGGTTAATGCCCCCCCCACTATTGACGACAACCCGAAGTGTGACGAGCGCAGCGAGCCCTTGAGGGGCAGCGGTACGCGTCCTCCGACCTTTTCATACCCCCACTATCCACGTCGGCGTGGAGTTGAATTTATATAGCGTGGCGAGCGCAGCGAGACACCGAGCCGAAGCGTGGCGAGCCCCCGCGAGGGGACGCGTATACCTGTGAAGTTATGCGCGTCCCCTCGCCACACTATATAGAATCAACTCCACGCCGACGTGGATAGTGGGGGTATGAAAAGGTCGGAGGACGCGTACCGCTGCGCTCACCACGCTTCGGGTTGGCGTCAATAGTGGGGTGGCGTTAACAATGGAGGGCCATTTCACCCATCAGGGGGGGGGGGGGGGGTTGCTATTGAAATGGGAGGTTTGGGGGCTTTTTACATTGAAATTCATGTAAAATTGGGTCTCAGGGACCATTTTACATGGATTCCAATGTAAAAATCGCGTCCATCGCATGCAATTTGATCAACGCGATTTTTCCGACCCGATCAATACAATCAAAATCGTGTGCGCCGTGCTAGGAAACAAGTACCTGTTTTAAATACCGGGTCTAAGCAGGTTTTGCGGTGTGAAAGCAGCATAAGTCTATGCATAATTCTTTGGGCAGAGGCATCACTGTGTGTGGTGACACCTTGCACTGGGGGTGTATTTCAGAGGGAATTGCCCCATGGGAAAACTGTTGCTTTCATCACTTCGGGGGGTGTGGCCAACATTAATCGGTCGGGCCAGTGTTCTCAGAGAACACTGGCCCTGACAGATCGCTCAGCACACAGCACTGGCAAATCGCTGGGTGCTGAGCAATCTAGCATCGCTCAGAACACATCTACACACATCACTACATGCGTTAGGACCCATTAAGGCTTTAGTTGGAGATCTGCTTGCTAAAAGGAAACCTCTGGGGAAATTCCAATTGTCAGCATTAACAGGAAAATAATGTATTGAAAAGTAAACCTGCCTGGACAGAAATATTAGAATTGATTTTACAATAACTATCATTGTACAGACTTAACTCGCACACAATAATGTGATAACTGAAACTTTATTGGCACAGTATTCCATGCAACAATGACATGTTGACAAAATGTACTGTATCATGCTTTAAAAGAAGCATCAACTCTACTACAAAAAAGACCGTCCAATTTGAAGACTTGTGTATAGTTCTTTGCAAATGGTTCCTTAATCCAACTGGATTCATATCAATGAACAAACTTTTTTCAGCCAAAGTAGTGAAATTTTCATATACTGTAGAAAAAAAAATAAAGAACTTGTGAATATTGATCTTTTTTTTTTATAAACAATCAGGTCTTTTTAATTAATTTAGTTTCTTTGTGTTGTGTTACAGTAGTATTAAAAATGAGGTAGATTGAGCTGCATTTAAAATGTCTAGCCTGCCAAAATTTGTTTATTTTGCACAATCCCCTACATCAGTGATAGCCAACTCTAGTCCCCGAGAGCTACCAACAGTTCACCAAAGGTGCACTTATTACTCACTAACACATTTTAAAAGATCCTCAGGTGGAGCTAATTACTTCACTTGTGATTCTGTGAGGAGATCTGGAAAACATGCACTGTTGGTAGCTCTTGAGGACTGGAGTTGGCTACCTCAGCCCTACATAATACCCCAAATGATTCTTCATCATTCTCCCTCATTTCCCCCTCCTTGATTTGCTGTGGACACCACTTTAACTATGCCCCATGACTCTGGACATCCCTAGAACTGTATCTGACTCTCTCAAAGCATGGGACTTGGTTGTTATCACTACTAATTCTGTCTCTTCCCACTCAGGCTTTTTCGTCTGATCCTGGTTCTAAACCTCTCCTACTGGATTTCCTGGGATATTGCTACTATAACAGATTTAGTAGGGTATGGATCATTAGGTAACCAGCATTAGGTCGACAGGGTCATTAGGTCAACATAGAAAAAGTCTACTTTTTTTTTACCGGAATGTCAACACAGTCCACATAAACACTAAAACGTAGTACTGTGCTCCCCATGCTTTGGGCATGGTGATTCTCTATGCTCGGCACACTATCGCATTCTCCCACCACGTCCTAGTGGATGATAGGGCATGTAATACCGCCTGTCGGCACATGTCGTGTCAACATGGACACAGAAACGTAGCACCACGTCCCCTTGCACAGCTCATTACGCTCGCCATGCTTCGGGCACTGTTCCTCGCTAGTGGATGGTAGGCCATGAAATACCGCCTGTCGGCACATGTTGTGTCAACATGGACACCGAAATGTACCACCGTGTCTGAAATACCACCTGTCAGCACATTTTGGCTCAATAAACAGTAAAAAAAAAAAATATGTCGACCCTTAACCCCTTCCCGCCGCAGCCTGTTTTTGCCTTCCTGACAGAGCCCTTTTTTTTTCAAATCTGACATGTATCACTTAAGTGGGGATAACTTTTTTTTGCTTTTACTTATCCCAGTGATTTTGAGATTGTTTTCTCGTGACACATTGTACTTCAAGTTAGTGGTAAATTTGGGTCGATACAGTCTGTGTTTTTTTGTGAAAGATACCAAAATGTCGTAAAAAAATTGGAAAATTTAGCAATTTTCAAAATGTTAAATTTTCTGCTTGTGAGACAAATAATCATACCACTCAAAATAGTTAATAACTAACATAGACCATATGTCTACTTTATGTTTCCATCATTATTACAACCTCCTTTTAATTTTTTTGGACACTAGGAGGCTTAAAATATGAATAGCAAATTCTCAAATTTTCAAGAAAATTTCAAACACTGATTTTTTTAGGGACCAGTTCAGTTCTGATGTGACTTTGAGGGACTTGTATGTGAGACACCCCCATAAATGATGCCATTTCAAAAACTGCACCCCTCACAGTATTCAAAACAGCATTTTGGAAGTTTGTTAACCCTTTAGGTGTTTCACAGGAATTAAAACAAAGTGTAGGTGACATTTCAAAATTTCATTTTTTTAGCAGATTTTCAATTTTAATACATTTTTCTAAGGAACACAGTAGATTTTACTAGAGAAATGTGACTAAAAATTGATTCCCCCAATTCTTTTGTTTTCATAAATATCCTATATGTGCCCCTAGTGTGCACGTTGACCAAACCACAGGCTTCATAATAGAAGGAGCACCTACTTGATTTTGGAGCCTCCTTTTTATGAGAATATTTTTTAGGCACCATGTAGGTTTGTAGGCACCATAAGATGCTAAAAGTTAGGAACCCCCCCACAAGTGACCCCATTTTGCAAACTACACCCCTCAGGGAATTCATCTAGGGCTATAGTGTACATTTCAAACCCCCAGGGGTTTCACCAATTGTGGTACAACTGGGCAGTGAAAATGAAAAATTACATTTTTTACACAAAAATGCAGTTCTGGCTCAAAATTTTCATTTTCACAAGGAATGAATGAGACAAAGCACCCCAAAATCTGTGCCCCAATTTCTCCCGAGTACGGCAATGCCTCACATGTGACCAAAAAATACCATTTGGGTGGATGGCAGGACTCAGAAGGGAAGGAGTGATATTTGGATTTTGCAGCACAGATTCTGGTGGAATGTTGGTGGGTGCTATGTCGCATTAGCAAGACCCCCGAAGCACCAATACAGTGGAACCCCCCCACAAGTGACCCCATTTTGCAAACTACACCCCTCAGGGAATTCATCTAGGGCTATAGTGTACATTTCAAACCCCCAGGGGTTTCACCAATTGTGGTACAACTGGGCAGTGAAAATGAAAAATTAAATTTTTTACACAAAAATGCAGTTCTGGCTCAAAATTTTTCATTTTCACAAGGAATGAAGGAGACAAAGCACCCCAAAATCTGTGCCCCAATTTCTCCCGAGTATGGCAATGCCTCATATGTGACCAAAAAATACCAGTTGGGTGCATGGCAGGACTCAGACGGGAAGGAGTGATTTTTGGATTTTGCAGCTCAGATTCTGGTGGAATGAATGGTGGGTGCTATGTGGCATTAGCAAGACCCCCGAAGCACGGTGAAATGATGAACCTAATAATCCATAGATGTGTGGTATATTTTAAAACACTCCTTTATACATAGGCCGGGTTTGTCGGGGCAAGTTTCACAGTGGAAAATAGTATCCTTTCTTATTCCCTTTTAATAGCAAACTTTGCACCTTTTTTGTGTCCTGCCCTTTTTTGCAGTGGAGGGGATTTCGTTAGGAAAATGCTGCCCTGGTACAATACGGGGGCCAGTACTAGAAGTACTGGGGCCCTCTGCCTGCTGGTTCCCAAATATTAGGCCCTTTATGACTTCCTCTTGAAAGTGCATAAATGTCCCCCTCTGGCTGGTAGAACGGAATAGCACGTAAGCGTTATACAGTGCCATCTGGATGATATACACGGCCAGCTTCTTGTACCAGATTTTTGTTTTCCGCAGGGCACTGTACGGCTTCAGTACCTGATCTGAAAGATCCACTCCGCCCATGTACTTATTGTAATCTAGGATACAATTAGGTTTTGAGGTGTGGGTACTGGTACCTCGTACAGGGACGGAGGTGGTACTGTCTCCGTGAATTGTTGTCAGTATAAGGACATCCCTCTTGTCCTTATATTTGACCAACAACATATTTTCGGTGCATATTCCCCTGCTTTCACCCCTTCTCAGTACTTGGGCAATGTGCGTTTTTGGGAGGCCTCTTTGGTTCTTGCGCACAGTACCGCAAGCTGCTGTACCTCTTGAACCAAGGGCCTTAAACAGGGGGATGCTAGTGTAAAAGTTATCCACATAGAGGTGATAACCTTTATCCAGGAAGGGGTGCACTAAATCCCAGACAATTTTTCCACTAACACCTACGAGGGAGGGGGGGCATTCTGGCGGTTCAATTCTTGAATCCTTCCCTTCATATACCCTAAACCTGTGGGTGTACCCTGAGGTGCTTTCACACAGTTTATACATTTTTATGCCATACCTTGCCCTCTTACTGGGAAGGTACTGGCGGAATTTAACCCTTCCTTTAAAATGTATAAGGGACTCAGCGATACAAATACATTTTTCAGGGATGTACAACTCTGCAAATTTGGCACTGAAATGATCAATGACCGGCCTGACTTTGAATAGCCGGTCAAAGGTGGGATCATCTCTGGGTGGGCACTGTGCATTATCGGTGTAATGTAAAAATTTAAGGATTGTCTCAAAACGAGTCCGAGCCATGGCCATACGGTAAAGTGGGGTGCTGTACAGAACATCTGTACTCCAATATTGCCTAATTTCTGGCTTTTTTACTATGCCCATATGTAACACCAGACCCCAAAACGTCATCATCTCTACTGCATCTACAGGGGTCCACCTAGCAAATGATGACGTGGGGTTTTGAGCAATAAACTGCTGGGCATATAAATTACTTTGGTCCACCATTAAATTTATAAAATCATCAGAGAAAAATAATTTGAAAAAGTCAATTTCTCTGAGACCTGTTGAATCAAATTGGATTCCTGGGATGGCCAAAAACTCAGGAACCTGGGGCTCAAAATTGTCTGGTGGCGGGGTCCATACGGGATCAATCATTTGGGGGGGTCTCAGCTGCTCTACGGGGGCGTCTTTGAGGGGGTCCCTCATCACTAGAGGAGGAAGATGAGGTTAAGACGAATCCTTCAAATTCCCCGCTTGCATCACTGGCTGTGTCAGAGTCAGAGGCAAGCATGGCATATGCCTCCTCCGCTGAATACATTCTTCTGGATGACTGGGATGACATTTGGGATGCCATTTTTATTTTTGTGTTTCTGTAAGTGTAATGTTTCAACACGTGTATAGTGTAGGGGGGGTACAAACTTTATTTCAACACGGGGGGTATGTAGTGTGTAGTGTGTATGTAGTGCAGAAAAAAAAATACTTTATACAGGAATTTGATCCCAATAAAAAAATAAAAAAAAATTATATCAACCCTGTGCCGAAAATGCTGTTCAGTGATGTACGTCACTGATCTGCGCTCAGCGGCCACAGGACACCCACAAAAGCAACGTGGGTGTAAAAACAATTTAAAAAAAATAAACCACAGCACTCTCCAAAAAAAACAATTTAAAAAAACTGCAGAAAAAAAATTATATCAACCCTGTGCCAAAAATGCTGTTCAGTGATGTACGTCACTGATCAGCGCTCAGCGGCCACAGGACACCCACAAAAGCAACATGGGTGTAAAAACAATTTAAAAAAAATAAACCACAGCACTCTCCAAAAAAAAAAAACAATTTAAAAAAACTGCAGAAAAAAAATTATATCAACCCTGTGCCAAAAATGCTGTTCAGTGATGTATGTCACTGATCAGCGCTCAGCGGCCACAGGACACCCACAAAAGCAACGTGGGTGTAAAAACAAAACCCCACTGCACTCTCCAACAAAAAAAAAACTGCAGATCAGGGATGCAACACTGATTAGCAGTGAGGGGCAGCAGGCACACAACTGTGGGTGCAACCTGACAGGGTATATATATATATAAAAAAAAAAAAAAACCCTGGACCCCAAAAAAGGTGCTGATCACTTAGTTTATACTGATCAGCACAAAAGGGGGGGGCAGCAGTCAGTTGCACAGGCAGCACAACCTTTGGTGCAACTGACAGGTATATATATAAAAAAAAACAACCCTGCACCCCCAAAAAGTTGCTGATCAGCACAGATATACTGATCAGCACAAAAGGGGGGGCAGCAGACACAAAATATAGCACTCTCTATCACTCTCTGTGACTCTATGACACTGCAGCAGCAGCACACAGGAAGTCACAAGATCCAGGAAGCATCCAGCTGCTGGCAGCACGCTACCAGCGGTGATCAGGTAAGTATCAGGCAAGGATCAGGTCAGTATATCGCGACAGATTGGCACGGTGACCGCTCTGCACGCAATTCCAGACCGGAATGGCGTCTGCAGCGCAGTCACCGTTAGTTTAAATCACGCGCCATGGCTGTGATTGGTCCGTCGGTCCTACGGACCAATCACAGCCTTGGGGGCAGGTGGGGTGAGGTGTGGTCATCACCGGTGACCCCCTCACGCCCGGCGGAGATTGATCCCTGTGTTACCGAGCGTCTGATTCGCCGGTAACACAGGAAAACGCTGCGACTGGCTGTTCACATTGAACAGCCAATCACAGCGATCGCCGACGGGGGGAGGCATCGCCGCCCCCCCTGGGCATGCAGGGACATGTCTGCTGTCAGGGACAGCAGACATGTTTAAACTGTCACCGCGTCTATAGACGCGGTGACAGTTTAAAGTCATGACGTATATATACGTCATGTGTCGGGAAGTACATCCCGGCCATGACGTATATATACGTCAAATGTCGGGAAGGGGTTAAGTCATATCGACCATCATGCTGCCTCATCTATCAACCCATTTTCTTCTTCCTGATAGGGACCTATTTACTTATACACAAATTAGACACTGGTTAGCTCGGGACCCCCATATCACCCCACTCCTTCAATAGTATTATAACTTACCTCCGTAAACACCAGAGGCTGCATTAGGTTTTGGTATACTATGCACCGTGATGTTGACCCAGGTAGTAAATCTCCCTCGCAACTTTAGTGGGAGGCGGACTAATAGTTGACCTTTACTCCCCTAAAATGGGACTGTATTTATGGTCCAAGTGTATAGGTTACACGTTCACAAGGGTCTCCAAGCACAGAGTGACACCGCAAGGTGTAACCCCCCCCCCCCCCCTTCTATACTACAATAGGTACTGGTAGTGTACCTTACACTTCTGCAGCCAGGAGACCTCCCACCGTCCACGGCGTAACCTTCCCGTAAACCCCATCCCCTAAAAGATGACTAAAGCTAACGAGTCGCTCCCTGACAAGGGCTGTTTAATGTGAAAGGGGGCTGGATGTACGTGAATACATCTGTAATTTGACTCCGTTCACCTAAAAGGCACGCTTGATACCAAAGAACTAACCATGCACAGATTAGCAGAATAAAAATAACTATGGAAAACCTTGAAAAAATTTAATTGGTCAGAATGATATCCCTGTAGGGGGAAATGAGAGTAAAGCAGAGAGGCTTGCAAAGGGTAAAACAGAACTAAAAATTGTGAGGATGGCAGCACAAGGCAGCAAAAAAATGCTCATTTATAACAGGCAGAAAAATGTATTATCTAAGAGAGCAAAGATGACCACCTAGCAGCTTTCAAGGTGCATCCATGCTGCCTCGTGTTGGCGCACCATTGTGAAATCAATATGAAATTACAAATGTTTGGAAAATGTGGAGAGTGAAAAAAGTACAATATTTTTTCCCCTTAATCAAAATGTAGGCACAATTGAAAGTAAGCACATGGTAAAAAAATTATTTGAATTTCAAATAAATAATTCTCTAGCATGTTAGCAATATCTGAAAATTGGTATCACTGTCTGCATGGACCCAAAGCTAAGTGTATTGTACATACAGATGGAGCGCCTCATTTAGAGCTGAGAATCGCCAGCGGAGAGGCGCTCCATCTAAATGGGATGCGCGAGCGTCCCAGTATTTTGGTGATGGGGGATGGAATCCCTGCCCATCGGAGGAGCGGCCTGGAGGCGGTGGTGGGCTCTGTCGGAAGGGGACGCGCATGCATCTCGTGCGCACGCATTCCTTACGGCGGTTGGCAATCTGACAGCCAGCACCCGGCTGAATGAGGCAGACACCATCTGTAGACAGCATAGTAGTGAAAGAACCACAAAATATTACCAAGTGAAGCCAATCTGAAGCCACTTTCAAGTCACTAATATGGCACAATTGTTTAAGAGCAAACCAATACATTTCTACTGCAGTGTACATTTTCAAAATAAGGCACAGGTTCTCGAACTCGGTCATCAGGACCTCACAGGGTGCATGTTTTTCAAGTCTCCACACAGAATCACAAGTGAAATATTTAGTTCCACCTGCAGACTAAGTTTGAGAACCCCTGAAATAAGGCAACTACATGCTTTTTTGTGCTAAACAATATGTACCCACTGGTGTTGAAATGCATCTAAAGCAAACATTTGAAGCAAACATTTGGAACCCTTGTATCCAATTCTGGCATACCCACACTTGCTTATACTTGTATTAAGATGCATTGTAGTTTTGGAACACATACATTACAGATGTGTTCTTTTATGTTGTTACCACCATCACAAACAATACTCTTTATAGCAAGACATATGCTATGCCTTCACTTCAATGGGGCAGGTGGGCATATGATCGATTTCTATGGAAGCTGGCAATGATATGAATGAGAGCGGTATGCTGTACTGAGTTTGCATTATTGTTCCAATACAGAACACTGCTATACGCAGCAAAGCTGTAGCGGGACATGTGTTTGGGAAATAACTGGTGTAATATATAAGAAAAAGTAACTTAACTCCTGCAAAAAATACTAATTAAATATAACCCTTCAAAGTGCGAATAAAATGTCAGTGGTGCAAAGACCTAACGAGCATATACAACTATATGTTCTATCATACATGAGCATTAATTGTCACGCCATCGTCCTTTACGGGGAAGCAGGTCTCGCTCGCCATCTTTTCTCTTCTTAAACTCCGCATACCTCTCAGCCATATCTGACAGCTCATTTGGAACTTCCTGAGAATAATAATGTACATAACTGTGACACGTATATATGTAAAAAGCATACAGTAGCTCAAAAGCAGTTATTCTTTTGTTTGGAAAAACAAAACCTAAATCTAGCATAGAATACAGCATAAGTATTCATTAGATAACTCCTATCGGAGGTAGCATCTAAGAATTAGTAAAAAGTTAATAAGGGAGTAAAAAGGTGGCATCTTTATACCAGAAAATGATGCACCAAGCCTGAAAATGACTACAATGACAGTAAGATAAGGCTATTGAACAGAAAAGGTATGATGCATATATACTTGCTAGCATATGTAAAAGCAGGAAGAAATCCAAACTTCTAGTAAGAGAGTTGAGGATTTCATCAAGTGGTTCAACAAGATGTCAAGGATGATCCTGACAACTTCACGGAAATACATAAATTTCTTTGTGGAGCTTGATATTTTTATACTGCTTTGCAGATACGCTTTAATACCACATGTTGCTAAATATCTCATAGTCTATTCATTACTTACTAGTCATAGGTCTGAAAACAGGATTTTGGTACTTACCGGTAAATCCCTTTCTCTGATTCCAAAGCGGGCACACTGGACAGAAGGTTTACATTGGGGTATAGACGGGCAATTAGAGGAGCTGTCACTTTAAATTATTTGTAGGTGTGACAGGTTCCTCCCCCTCTATACCCCTCTCCTCCACCAGTTAAGAAACTGTGCCCGAGGAGAGACTTACCGTCTCACACACACTGAAGAAGAGGATAGAAGCAAACACAAACAAACCACACAAACACACAGAACATAAGGCAAAGACACTGGAACAGCCTTCATGAAACTTTAACAACTGCAGGAAAATTTAGAACAGCACAGGGTGGGCATCCAGCGTCCCCTATAGAATTAAAGAAAGGGAGTTACCAGTAAGTAACAAAATACAGTTTTCTCTATCATCCATAGGGAATGCTGGAAGGTTACATTGGGGATGTCCCATAGCTCCCATCCTAGATGGAAGAGCGTTGTGTACCCTGCAAAACAACTCTGCCAAACTGTGTTTCTAAAGTGGCAAAGGTATCAAACTTATACCCGGGGGGAGGGGTAGTCAAACTTATACATTTTACCCTGAAACTTATACCTGGGAAGCCACCCAAGAAGATCCCACTGAACGGGTGGTATGAGTGTAAACCATAGACAGACATGACTGTGAAGCCACAGAATACGCCTGGGCAATGACCAGGTGGATCCAACAGGCTCTAGTCTGTTTAGATGCAAGACAACCAATTTTGTGTGCGGCAAAAAGCACAAACAAGGACTTCCGAAAAGCCGCAGTCCTTTTTTTTTTACAAATCTTGAGAGCATGCACCACTTCCAAAGATCTAACCTCAGAGGAACTATCCGTAAGAACTGGTAGCACAATGGGCTGGTTTATAAGGAAAGATGAAACCACCTTTGGAAAAAAAAAGCTCCACGTGTACGCAGTCCTCAAGGTACAATGATTTACAGGAACAAGCCCCTTACTCCGAGAATCTCCAAGCAGAAGCCAAGACTAAAAGCATAAGTCTTCAGGTACAAAAAACTTTAAATCTGTGGATTCCAGCGGTTTGAAACGAGGACTGCAAGAATCTCAAAAATAGAGTTACATCCCAAGGCGATGTAGGAGCAATGACTAGCAGCTGAAGATTTAAAACCACCTGTAGGAACATTTGAACCTGGGGTAGCAACGCAAGCCTGCGCTAAAAAATATGGAAAAGGGCAGAGACCTGCACCCTTGAGCCCAGCAGTAAACCAGCGTCAAGGCCCGCCTGAAGAAAATGTAGAGAATTGGCCAACCAAAAAAAAGACTGTTGTGGATAATTCTTCCGTTCGCACCAAGCAACATACAATCACCATATGCGATGGTAATGCTTAGAAAATTATGAGTGTTCAGCATAGTAGGAATCACTATTGAGGGGAGGACTGCTCTCTCAACAGCCAGGCTGTCAAACGCAGATGCCGGGAAGTCATGATAGCGAAAAAGGAACTGGATAGGCCAAGGGATCGTTAGACTGTCCACTGCCTGAGCTCCTCGATCCAGTGTTCTTGGGACATCGGTAGAAAGCTTAACACTGTGTCTGGATGCCATGAGATTCACACTGTGAAGACCCTGGCATTCCACCAGCAGCTGAAACACCTTAGGGTGCAGAGCCCAGTCACTGGGATGGAAGCCCCGGCAACTGAGATAATCTGCTTCCCAGTTGTGGACTTCTGGAATATATATGCTGCTGAAATTGCCTGTGCGTACCTTTCTGCCCTTTGAAGAATGGGAACCATCTCTCGCCTTGCAGCATGGCTGCATATGCCACCTTGTTTGTTGATTTAAGCCTTTTCATTTTTTCATCAAAGCTTGCGAATACTGATCGGCAAAAGATATTTCTGGTAAGACTGCAGTTCCAGTCACTGCCCCCAACCCTGCAGACTGGAGTCGGTTATATGGAGGACCCAATCCCATGTGCCGAATGGACGACCCTCCAGGAAGTGATCCCCCAACAACCACAAGAGGAGAGAAATCCCAGTCTGAAGGGAGGGATGAACCAACTGATGGAGAAACAGGAGGTCCAGCTGAAACATCCACAAGTGGAACGTTCATAAGGGCCTCAAAAACCGCCACCATCTTGCCTAACAGCCGGATTGACTGATGGATCAACACCCACCGTGGATAGAGAAGCAGTCTGACAAGATTCTGAATGGCCTGAAACTTGTCCAATGAGAGAAACACCATGTTTGTTGGTGTCCAAAATCATGCCGAGAAACTGAAGGCGTCGAGTTCACAAAACAAAGGGACTCCATTTTGAATGTGAAAACCCTCTGGAAGTGCTCGAGGGATTCTAAATTTAATATGGGGTCGACTGACCCATCTGCGTTTGGAACCATTAACAGATTTGCATACCTTTGTTCTGTTGAACTGGAGGAACTGGAAATATAACCCCCATGGTTATCAACTTTTGAACTGCCTCCTGTAAGACTACCTGGTGGTCTGTTAAAGCTGACTAACCGGAGGTGAAAAACTGAACTAGAGTTTGAAATTTGAATTTCAGCTTTAGGTTCCCCACGTGATAGGGAAGCCCATCATGTGGAGGGACTTGGGCACGATGATGGTAACTGAACAGAAGGCTGGACCAGAAGAATGGCCTCTGGAACCTCTAGCTGCAGAGAGGGAAGCATCCCTGGCCTTGCCATGAAACCAGGATGGTGGAGACAAAAAAGGTACTTCACAACCCACAGCGTAAATAGTGACACCCAGGAGATACAAATAATATTAATCAAATGTATTCACATTTTAGTGAAGTCAATGTGCATGTCAGAGGTGTCTTTCTCAATCCAATAGGAACTTTCCCATACAGTTTCCCTAGGGACTCGATGAAAAGTATATAGTGCAGGCATTACCAACCATGGTCCTCAAGGCACACCAACAGTGCAGGTTTTGTAGATATCCAGGCTTGAGCACAGGTGACTTAATTAGTATCTGAGGGATTCTGATTAAACCATCTGTGCTGAAGCCTGGATATCACTAAAACCTGCACTGTTGGTGTGACTTGAGGACCATGGTTGGGAATGCCTGATATAGTGCAATAGCGTATTTTTAAAAAATATATGACATTTGTTAAACACACTCACATGTAGTTGTAAAAAACAAGCATATCACCCCTCAGGGTAGTAAGATCCATACACTGTGCCAAAGAGACGCAGACACCTCCCGCCAAGCCGGCCAGGGTCTTCGACGGAGATGCAGCAACTCAGGATGGCATCAGGACAGGATCCGTTCGGCGTGCTTTCAGGCAAACAATGCCCTTCTTCAGAAGCGTAGTGGACACCATCAGACTAGGCCTTCTTATACCCCACACAATTAAAACATTACAAGCAGCTGATTTCACGGCACCCATGTGCCGGAAGTTGCGTCCCGTTCTTCTAAAACCTAGCAGGCGTTATAACAATTTAGACACCAGATTAGCCAAGGCTGAAATGGAATGGATATTTTGTATCTCCTGAGTGTCACGAAGTACCTTTTTTGTCTCCATCCTATTGTTATTCACCATCACTAGACACCCTAGCTGCAGTATGTTCTCATTTAGGGAAAAAAGGAGAGATCTAAAAGATTTGTTCAATAATGAATTACCATCGAATTTATGTGACAAAGATCTATCCACAACCATGAAAAAAAATTTAAAATCTGATTTTAAAAGAGAATCGATGTTGGTGGGAAGTCAGTACACTGGAGAGAGTTATTTATATGATAATTTAGTACCAAGGGGACTAAAAATTCAAAAAGCCCCTTCTTTTCCTCCCACTAATGGGGCTTTTAAAAAGGATTGGGATTTAATATTAGAACAATGGCCCTTATTCAGATCTGATTGCAGTACAAATTTGTTTGGAAAATGGGCAAAACCACTTGCACTGCAGGTGAAGCAGATGTAACATGTGTAGAGAGTTAAATTTGGGTGGGGTGTGTTGAAACTGAAATCTAAATTGCAGTGTAAAAATATTGCAGCCAGTATTTACACTGCACAGAAACAAAATAACTCACACAAATCTAACTCTCTCTGCACATGTTACATTTGCCCCACCTGCAGTGCACATGGTTTTTCCCATTTTCCAAACAAATTTGTACTGCGATCAGATCTGAATAAAGGCCAATGTTCACTGAAATTAATGAGTCTAATTATTAGAGAACGCGAGAGGAATCTTGCTGAATATAATGAGGAAGTTATCCAATTACAAAAAACTTTAGACGCATTAAAGGAGCTAGAGGATTATAAACGAATAGAAACTGAAATTTTGAGGAAATTAAACAAGGAAACTAGAGAATTGAAGGATAAGAAATGGAAAAAATATCAAAGGGATCTTAATGATCTAAAAATATCAAATTCTCCTCCTCAAGAGGTAGTTAATGTAGTAGAAAATCCAACAACTACTAATCCACAGCCAAAAAAATCTAAACTTTAGAGAATTTAAAAGATCACGTCCCCAAAAATTTCAAAGGATGGAAAAGGTATCCAAGGTAATTGGAGGATGAATCATCCCAAAAATAGAGATTATTCTCCTCGTAGGTTCATTCAAAACCACTATGAGTCCAATTATCAATCTAATAGGAGACTCTATGATTCTCCCAGATTTGAGAACTATGAAGCACCTAATTGGTATGAACCATTGAGAGAAACACCTTTTAGATCCCTTTTTTTCAGGTTTACCCCAAAAACAAGATGGAGAAATAAAAATGGGGTTCAAAAATGAAAACGCAGAGGGGCAAAAGAGGGGTTATCAAAAACAGAAGGAGTAGAAATAGAAACCCATTAATCCATTAACCAACCCCGATAGAACAAACAAGAAGGTTAACTACTCACACCATGTATGAATTCACACTGCTTCTTTAATTAATAGATAAAATATAGTTATTCCAGTAATAATAAAGGTAATTTAGTATGGTAGCCACCACAAATAAAAAACATACATTAAATGCATAAAATATCAAATACGTAAATCAAAACAAATTTAAAAAAAGAATATCCAGTTTGCCAATGCAAATCACTATTCATTTTTATGCAGAAATTTGTGCACTTCAAATTCAATTGACATCTATATTAGGCTGTCTTTATAAGCTGGGTGGACAGTCATTGATATAATGTAATAGTTGCTGTATAAATTGGTGAATGAACAGAATGCCACAAATTACCACTGTGGTACCAGGCTCTCGATACTCACAGCAGTGCAATATGGTGTTAACACTGATGTTACCCTGAAAGGTGAGCAGACCGTCTCCCTTTGCCCCTTCTAACAGATGGTAGTTTGGGCGGGGTTGCTGACTGACGTGACACGGCGTACCTCACCTGCCTGTGTCTGATGTCCTGTCAGAGCACAGAACGGCCGTGGATGAAGGGAGACGTGGAGCTGTGGTGCGTCTCTCACCCGCACCTGTCAGCTTTGCTCACAAGTCTCTTTGATGTAAATGGGACTTTCTCCTTCCAGGTTGGTGATGCTGGGACATCTTTCAGTGGCACTGTAGACGTTCAGGGCACCAGGTGACGAGTATGTAAATAGGCTTGTAGATGTCGGTGTAAAAAAATAGTAGTAGAAGGTATTAGCGTTCTGCCCTGTATATGGGCTGGATATAACAGCTGCCAAATGACCAACAAACGCGTTTCACTCTCAGGGAGCTTTTTCGAAGAGCCCCGATAGAACAAATAGATGTACAGACATCAGATAATAGTACAAACATCTTTAATTTAAGTAAAAAAAAACACTTACAAAAAGTAGAGGAAAGTGTACTAAAAAGGGGGTTGAAATACTGCCCAACGAGTAAAATTGATAGCTTCGACTTCTACGTAGACCTTCAAAAATATATACGTAAATCAACTGTAAAAAAAATATTTTTGAGTAAAGATGCAGAGCTGGAAGCAACCCGAGGTCCCTCGGATCACCAGTTCCTCCCAAAGTCTACATTCTATCCTAGGAGCATTTATTGAATAATTTAATAAAATAGTTCTAGAAGAAGTCGAAAATACTATAAAAAAAAGAGGAGAAACAATTGTAATCTAACTAACTAGAAAAGAATTGCAGGCACTTGAATCCCTAAAAAAACAAAAAGAGGTTGTAATAAAGCCGGCAGATAAGGGTGGAGGGGTGGTCCTTATGGATGTGGAGGATTATGTCGCTGAGATCGACAAACAGTTGGGAGATGGAAAAACTTCTGAGAAATTAAAGAGTGACCCGTTTGCACGGATATCCAAGTCACTACTTTCCTTAACAACAAAAGCGTTGGAAAAAAATGTAATCTCTAAATCGGAATTTAAATATAACAGATGCATCCACCCCAACGATATATGTCCTCCCAAAGATCCATAAGGACCCCCTCCACCTGTCAGCACTAATAGATCACTATTTACAACCACTAGTTAAGAAAACTTTTGTCTATATTAAAGACTCAAATGAAGTATTACAATTTTTAAATGAAGTTCTCTGGAAAGATAGTTATACTATGGTCACTGCTGAAGTCTCAACCTTATATACCATCATCAGAGAAGATAGAGGTATAGAAGCAGTGCAATACTTCCTGAGTCAAACAACATATTCAGAAGATCTAAAAAAAACTTTATTATAGAAAGTATAAAGTTTATCTTGCAAAACAATTACTTCTATTTTAATGGGCACTATTATATTCAGAGAGTAGGGACAGCCATGGGCACCAGGTGTGCCCCAAACCTCTTCATGTCCTATTAGGAGTCTCAAATCGTATGGCATGGAGGGGAGCTGGAGGCAGGCCTGGTGCTGTGGTGTCGATTTATCAACGATATTCTGTTCCTTTGGGATGGAAGTCCCACTAATCTAGATTCCGTCTGTAAAACCCTCAATGAAAATAATTATGATATAAATTTGACTTTCTCTCAAAGCAAGAACCAATTGTGTTTCTTAGATTTATGTTTCTATGTAAAATAAGACTCTTTGCATAGGAAGATTTACAGGAAACCTACCGACTCAAATAGTCTTATTGAAAAATCTAGTCAGCACCATCAGAATTGGCTGAAAGGCATACCATATAGTCAGTTCTTAAGAGTAAAAAGAAGCAGATGATAATTTACAATGGTCATTTATTAGCAAGTACCACTGTCAACATAAGGAGGTTGAACATATCTTTAGAAAAAATTAGCCAATCCTTCAAAAAGGACCCAATTTTGGGCCCAAAATTGCCTAGATACTCAGGATTTATATATATATATATATATATATATATATATATATATATATATATATATATATATATATATATATATATAGGCGGTCAAAAACGATTAAAGATACTGTGGTGAAAAGTACAATGGATGTTCCAAAAAGAAATAGTGTCAGAAGTCAGGGTTTCTACCTCTGTGGATTGTGCCTAATGTGTCGCACCACAAAAGGTGCAAGTAAAATTAAAGAATTTGAAGTAAAAAACATCAAATATCCCATTAGAGTCTTCTTGACCTGTAATACAAGAAATTTTATTTATGCTTTGGAGCATGTAAATGTGGTTTAGTGTATATTGGCAAGACCACTAGATGCCTAAAAAGCCGATTATCGGAACACATCTACAATATCAAAAAAGGTCATGAAAGCCATACTGTTTCCTCACATTATAAAAAGGTACACAGTTCGAATCCCAATTGTATTAGATCTTTTTGGGGAATCCAATCCATCAATCCTAGCTGGCATTATAACAATTTAGACACCAGATTAGCCAAGGCTTAAATGGAATGGATATTGAAACTAAAAACATTAGTTCCACTTGGCTTAAATAGTGAATTTGAATTAAAGTGGTTTTTGTAACGGTGAGCCTTTTTCTATATCCTATATATGTTTATTCTTTCTTTTCCTTCGATTTATTTTTCTATATACAGTACCACGAAATATGATTGTAATTTTCTTAAGTTTATTATTGCAATTTTTTTTAAGTGATCATATTATGAATATATGAACTTTATTTCTCTTTTTTGGGTATTTTATATTGCAAATTATGGAATTTGATGTGGAGCACTTTAAGATGGATATGCATTCCTTTCCTCATAAGTGCGTTCCATTAACCGGACATGACTTAAATAAACTACCAATCAAGGACCATTCTTTCCATCCATTATAAGGGTGATGCATCTCAAAATGGAGGAAACTTGCGTTCCAGGAAATGGACAGAGAAATCCGACAAAGGAGGTTGGAACGTCACTTCCGGTTTTAGAAGAACGGGACGCAACTTTCGGCACATGGGTATCATGAAATCAGCTGCTTGTAATGTTTTAATTGTGAGGGGTATAAGAAGGCACCTTCCAATGGTGTCCACCACGCTTCTGAAGAAGGGCATTGTTTGCCCAAAAACGCGCTAAAGCCTTGTGAACACCACCGAACGGATCCTGTCCTGAGGCTATCCTGAGTTGCTGCATCTCGGCCGAAGACTGCTGGCCGGCTAATTGGTGGGAGGTGTCTGCGTCTTTGGCACAGCGTATGGATCCTACTACCCTGAGGGGTGATACGCTTGTTTTTTACAACTACATGTAAGTGTGTAACAAATGTCATATTTTTTAAAAAGACGTTACTGCACTATATACTTTTCATCGAGTCCCTAGGGAAACTGTATGGGGAAGTTCCTATTGGATTGAGTAAGACACCTCTGACATGCGCATTGACTTCACTAGAATGTGATTACATTTGATTAATATTAAATTCATCTTCACTTCAGATGATGCTGTACTATGGTCTTTTTGCTCTGAGTCTCTTTTAGATCAAAAAGACTTCAATATAGGAATATTGGTATATGTTTACTGTGTAAGTGATTATATATATTTTTTCTGTGTTAAACTCGCCAGCGGATTTACAGAAAATTCTCTGTTGTCCTAGGAAACCTGGATGGTGCCCGAAAGGACCAACCGATTTAAGTTTCTCTACGAGGAACAGCTGTGGATGGCAAAAACCTGGACTTACCACCTGTAGCCTGCGGGATCCATCAATCTAATTCTGTCCAAAAAAGTTCATCACCAGTAAAAGCCAGCCCTATTTTAACCATCCTAAAGACCGGTTGATAACTGCCCCGCCCAGGTCTCTACAGCCTTGGTCACCCAAGAACCAACTAATTTGGGGCGCAGTGCAACTGTATAAACAGATTTAAGGGTACCCACCAACTTCCTGTAACAGGGGTCCTTAAAGGTAGTCGCACCTGGTATAAGGAGGACCGTCTTCTTAGTGAGTCTAGAGACAGACAAATCCACACCCAGGGAAAGGGATACAGAGAGGAAAAACGCCTAGGCACATGGAATTTTTTTAATCCCGGTGAACTCAAGCCATTTCCAAATCACGATCCAATTCCTCTGATGCAGGACGATTTTGGCTTCTTTCCAAGCACAACATTTTGTGAGGAAGCAGAATCAGAGTAATCAACAAAACCTGATGCACTGCCTGAATAAGGGCTTCTATGCCCTGGGACTGTGCATCAACCTCCACTAGTGGAGGTTCTTCTTAAGAGTTCTTTGGGAATTCACCCTCTTCTAAAAGGGGGGAATCATCCGATTGCAGAACAGCACGCAAATCTCAGTACAAGTCTCACAACAGAGCCATGTCCTCATGATTCTGTGCAAACTTAACTTTACATCCTTTACAGGATAACAGTTTCTGCGAGCTCTTACCAGCAGCTTTGCCTGTCATTCTTACACAGTACAAAAAGAATACAGGGGTGCACAATTCTTCTCCGCAGAGAGAAAGAAAATGATTGGGGAGGGAGGAGCACCTCACACGGTCCTAAACACAGTTAATATATACAGAAACACAGTAATATAGATATATGTGCACAGTCTATTTAATATAGACATATAAATATTATATATTACTATACATACAAAGGGCAGACCGCAAAATATACACAGCACCCCATGTCTACATGTCTACATGAAAACCTGGCCAGGGAGTGGCGAGTGCTGAGCGTAGGCAGTCATTCACACAGCAGGAACCCTGTACAGTGTGCTCCCCCTCCAATGACCACTGCCACATGTGGGTACCGCTAGGCTTCTGGGACTCGGAGTACGGTGTCAAGCTTCAAACCCCCCCCCCGACTGTTCGTAATGGCTCCAAAGTGTCCCAATGGCCGGCCCTAACTGCTGTGCTAAGCACGGGCTACTCTGCTAATCAGAGCACCAGGCGTAGCTGTTCCTGCCACCAGGCCTCTCTTCACAGTGCTCCCAGTAGCAGCTGACTGCAAAGGTCTCCAGCCGACTGGAAACACTGGACCCGGGCGGTGGAAACGGGTCCTCTTGGCAGCATCCCTCTGTGCAGGCAGACAGTGCCATTTGTCTGCCTGTTGATGAAAGGCATGAAAAAATATATATCAAAGAAATAAAAAAAACTTTCTGGACACTCCAGAGAAGCTTCCGGCTCACCCGGGCCCTTTTTTCTAAACTGGTGGAGAAGAGGTGTATTATTATAAGTGCCGGCTCCCATAATCATCATTTATACCCCAATGTAAGCCTTCCTTCCAACGTCCCCTACGGATGATAGAGAAAAGTAATTTACCCAATTCTTGGTCTAATTCAGCAAATTGCCATACTCTTGCTCATTTGAAATTCCCTACATTACAAATATCCTGAGACTTACTTGTTGTGCACGTTCTAATATAGTTATCAGTTCTCCTGCAACTCTCCAGTCTTTTCTACACATCAAGGTAACGGATTCACCAGAGCGTCTGTAGGCAAGTATAAAAATCAAGCAACAAAATTGACAAAAGGCAATTAGGAAAGGTCATAATTATATTTTCAATACCATTAACATCCCAAGAACCCTTTTAATTTAAGTACTTGCCAAAAGTTTATCAAATCCTGATGAATTTTATGTCGGTACTTGTGTATTTTGGCGGCGCCCACGATGAGGATCGCGTCCATCGTGTGTGAAAAATCGGGTCCATCGCGTCGCGTCGTGTGCATTAACATGGCACACGACGCGACCGACGCGATGGACCCGATTTCTCCATAGGCTTCAATGTTAAAATATTTTAACATTGAAATCGTGTCGGTCGCGTCGGTCTTGTGCCATTATAATGGCACAAGATAAGATGGACTTGATAAAGTCCATTTTACATGGAATAAAATGGGAAATGGGCCAATATGGCCCATTTTTCATTGTATATGTCCCCGTCATGTCCAAATATAACTGCCCCCCCATTGTGAGCGGCACCCCAGTATTGACGTCAACCCGAAGCGTGGCGAGCGCAGCGAGCCCGCGAGGGGCGGCGGTACGCGTCCTCCGACCTTTTCATACCCCTACTATCCACGTCGTCGTGGAGTTGAGAATAGAATAGTGTGGCGAGCGCAGCGAGCCACCGAGCCCGAAGCGTGGCGAGCGCAGCGAGCCCCGCGAGGGGACGCGGACACCTGTGAAGCCCGCGTGGGGACGCGGATACCTGTGAAGGTATCCGCGTCCCCTCGCGGGGCTCGCTGCGCTCGCCACACTATTCTATTCTCAACTCCACGCCGACGTGGATAGTAGGGGTATGAAAAGGTCGTAGGACGCGTACCGCCGCCGCTCGCCACGCTTCGGCTTGGCGTCAATACTGGGGTGCGCCTGACAATGGGGGGCATTTATATTTGGACATGACGGGGCCATATACAATGAGAAATGGGCCATATTGGCCCATTTCCCATTGTTTTCTATGTTAGATGGACTTTATCAACTACATTTGATCTTGTGCCATTATAATGGCACAAGACCGACGCGACCGACAGTATTTCAATGTTAAAAATATTTTAACATTGAAGCCTATGGAGAAATCGTGTCGGTTGCGTCGTGTGCCTTAACTGTAAGGCACACGACGCGACGGACCCGATTTTTCCATCGGGTTCAAGGTTAAAAATATTTTAACATTGAAGCCTATGGAGAAATCGTGTCCATCGCGTCGCGTCCTGTGCCTTAAAGTTAAGGCACACGATGCCCACGACGGGCGCCGCCAAAATACACAAGTACCTTTATGTCTTCTCAAAGAAGATACTACTCACCCAGCTCTTCCAGTACGGCCAACTCTATGCACATATTCTTCAATATTTCGTGGAAAATCGAAGTTGAAAACATGGGTGATATCATGCACATCAAGTCCACGAGAAGCCAAGTCCGTAGCAATTAATATTCGCACCCTCCCTAGGAGGAGAAAAAAAGGAATTCCTTTTTTATATTGTTTAAAGTGTAGATATGGTGGGTGTTCAATCTGTGCCACTATTTCCACCGGCGGAAATCTTGGCACTCACTTATTCAATGCTGCCATTACTGACAGCATTAAAGGCTGTCAGATCCAACTTTTTTTTTAAAAGTCAGATCTGTTTAGTTGTAAAGGGCCGCGGATTGATGAGTTCACGTCTTTTTTTTCGACAATCCGCGGCCGTTTTCACAGATCCATGGACTTTCCGACGCTCAAAATATTGAATTCAACTGTCGAGTTACTGTCAGATTGTACGAAAAAGGCCCTGGATTCTGACTGTCTGGACGTTCCGACAGTGGGAATTCCGGATTGATTACCCCCATAATTGTTTTGTTAGCAGATAAATAAAAAGGATGTACTTGGTCAGAGTAGAAAATATTTGCATCAACTTTAGAAGTAACTAACATTTTTGAAAATAGGCAATTAATTCTACAAACAATGGCAAAATCAATATTATACATAAAATAGTACAGTGAAAAAAATAATGGTACTCTTTACCTAGAAGGGCGCCCACGATTTTGATCTTGGGACTCGCAAGGTAAAAAATCGCGTCGGTCGCATCGCATGCGACCAAAAAATCGCATGCGATGCGACCGACGCGATTACCCATAGGGAACAATGTTAAATGTCCCAATTGACCTGATTTTCCATAGGGAACAATGTTAAATGGCCCACAGAGGCCAAATAGGCACCCTGAAGTGTGAAATGGCCCCCCCAATTGTTAACGCCACCCCACGATCAACGTGAACCCGAATCGTGGCGAGCGCAGCGAGCCCGCGAGGGGCGGCGGTACGCGTCCTACGACCTTTTCATACCCCCACTATCCACGTCTGCTTGGAGTTGAGAACAGAAAGTGTGGCGAGCGCAGCGAGCCCCGCGGACACCTGTGAAGCCCGCGTGGGGACGCGGATACCTGTGAAGGTATCCGCGTCCCCTCGCCACGCTTCGGGCTCAGTGGCTCGTAGCTGTCACCCGAGCTGAAAAAGCTGAAGTTGTTGAGATCGGCTACACCACTATTGATCACCCGGTCAACATACAGGGAGACATACATTTGTTTACGGGGATATGCGTATAGACACTGCGCTCACCGATGTAATCTTGTAGCAGCTGCTGGTCTCCAGGGGAGGGGGGCCACCCTCCAATAGATAATTATGGAAGCAGGGGGTATGGAGACCTGCGCTAATGCAATATCGGAGTATGTGTACCCCTAAGTATGCTGATGACAGTAAGTATAAGTGCTTAGCTATACAAATATGTGTAGGTCAAGCAAATAAGATGAGAGGGTAATTGTAATACAAACAAATTTATTGAGAATAAAATATAAGGTGCAGTGAAAAGCACAGAGGCTCAGGAGGGGAAGGGTTCACTGTTAGAGCACTCTGTGGTTGTGCTGAAAAGTTCCACAGTTCCCAGGGGCGTCGCAAGCTGCACTTGGGTCACAGCAAGAGCAGCTCACCCAATGTTAGCGGCTTGTAGATGGTGACAAGTGCCGGGGAGTATGGGACACAGAGTATGGGGCGCGGAATACACTACACCTGGGTGGCAGCAGAGGCTGGGCACCGTGTGCAGGATGCGCTCTTGGAAGTCTCGATAACAGTGGTGGTGGGAGAGAGAGAAAACAAGTCTAGTATGCAGGTGGGATGAGTCGGTCACAGGCCGGTGGTGCGGGGAGCTGGCGTCCCGTCCCGTCTGCAGTGCACCTCTAACCTGTGGCTGGTGTTGGTTCCGATCCTCGTTCCC